>NC_141136.1:176298342-176617231 GCF_053477565.2 Lygodium microphyllum
TCACATGATAAGCTTCTATTAGGACTGTGAAACAAGCTATAAGGAGTGAATGCCATGGTCTACAAGATAAATTTTGATGCAGTGGATGCAAGAGTGTGCCCTTTATGCCATTATGGACTGCATTTCTCTGCAATAGATTTCAGATGCTAACCTGAGCAGTATACATGTTTGGAGCCTATGCATGCACTTATCAAATGCATTATCTGTTGGACTTGGAGTTTGAACAAGCTGTTTTAGTCTAAGTCCTGAATCTGTTTGAATTAATTGGTGCCCTGAAAACCAAGATCATACGCTTATTGTAAAGCAATGGACAGAATGTCATGCTTTGTCAATTATTTTGACTCTTCTTTTGTAATGAACTTGACAAGCAATTTAATGATCTTTGGCATCAAATATTGAGATCTTCTTGTTAGCCTCTTTCCTTGCTGTATCTTGAACCCTGTGTTTTGCAGCTCTTGCACGATCTCTTTGACAGCGTGCTAGCATCAGTTACTACTTCAAACTCCTTACCAAGATCCGGAAGTTTCAGGATAGGTGCTGATACCAAACTTTTCTTTAGTTTATCAAAGCTAGATTTTTTAGCAGTTAACCATACAGTCGATGTTTGCTTCTTTAGTAGATCCGTCAGAGGAGCTGCAATCAAAGCATAGTTTTTGATAAAGACTCTGTATCATCCTATCAATCCAAGAAAACTGCGTATTTCTTTGACAGTTGTTGGTATTGGCCATTCCAGAACATCTCTCACTTTGGCCGGATCCACTGAGATTCCTTTCGTTGATACGATGAATCCCAGATATTCAATCTGATGTTTGAAGAATGCACCCTTTTTCATCTTGGCATAAAGCTTGTGTGCCCTCATTGTCTCAAGGACAATGCGAAGCTAGGGTTCATGATCTTCTTCCTGTTTGGAGTAGACTAAGGTATCGTCGAAGAAGACGAGTATGAAGTCATCAAGATATGGGCTAAAGATATCTTGTATTAACCTATTGAAGGTGGCAGGTGCATTCGTCAGCCCGAATGACATGACCTTGAATTTGACCGAAGTTGAATTCCACATTACATTACGTGTCCACTTCAGCTTTTAGCCAAGTGACCAAATCACTTTGCTTCTTTATCAATATACATAGCCAAGACAATCATTGATAAAAAGAAGTCTTATTTCATTCATATGGGCATAGCCCACAATATTTCCTTGGAGAGATGGAACAAGCTGATTATTTCAAGGAGAAAAAGATTATGTTACATTCAGCTATAGGAACTGAGTAGTAGTATGGATTGGGTTCATGGATCTTCAGGAATCGATAGGTCATTGAAAGATAAGGGTATCTTTTCCTTTGATATCCGTTCTTCTCATGATGTCCCAACACCTTAATTTTGTCGGCAGGGATTACTCGAGTCACTTCCTTGTACATATATGCATTCAGCTTGACCCTTCGACCTCCGACATGTAGAGTTGCATTTGCGTGAGCCTCAACAAAGACAAACAGCTTCACGATCTTTAAGTCCTCCATCCACTTGATTCTCTTCAAGTTGGTTTGAAGGTACGCAAATCGGTGGGCGGCTATGTAATAGATTCCTGAATCACCCGCCCATCTTCGTTCCACGTACAGAGGTGATGGATTGTAAATGCGGTCTAGGATGTTCATCATATCGATCCTTCGTCGATAATCCGAGGAATGCATCGCGGTCATAAACATGACCTGGAACACCATGAATCTGTTCCATGCTTCATGACTCTACAAGACAGTATCGATAAGTAAGAAAATTTTCTTTACAGCAACATTTGCTTTACTTCACCTTATTAAATTTTCTTATAAAGACATATCCTTCGTTGGTTTGCTCTGATACCAACTGTAACATGTCCACCTATTTACTCGTAGGACATGTCTTAGCAACCCATCGGAAAGAGGGTCTAGAAAGCTCCGCCCAGCACTCCCATGGAATGTTACGGGGTTTACGATCTAGGTCTCTCCGAGTCTACCACGTAGCAGAAGTATTCCGACCGTTCCCACTTAGGATCGACCTAAATCAGGGTTTTCCTAGTGGTCAAAATCCTAGAACGGCAGCTAGCGTCAAACCCCAGGCGAACTACTTTATGCAGAAACGTCAGGGTCGAAGCGGATTCATGCTGCACTTGGTTCAAGGAGAATGGGAAACGAGAGGGATGCAAAGCTCGACCTCTCTGCCCATAAGATATAGTCCCATTCCGTTCCCCTAAAACAGCATAAATCGGGGTTCTAGTAACCTAGATTCTATGTCAACGTTCCTTGCTGTTGATTTCCTTCGAGAGAAGTTCCCTACTGTCCATTTCGTTTGAGAAAAGTTCCCGCCAACCGCGACCACCCATCCGTAGGATGGACCCATGGCCACATCCACCGCACTTTCCTTAGGGTTGTTTTAGTTGTCTAATTACCTACCACATTTAGTTGGACACGTGTAAAACAGCTTCCTTAATTAGCTAATTAGACATCGGTTCCTTTATATAATCTTAGCACTTGACATAGAAAAACAATGTCAATCAAGTTCCTTTTCAACAGGTTATCTTATTATCTTCGGACAACATCATATAATACAGCCCGTAGGCTAATCCATAAATCCACGCGAGGACAATCCATAATTCGCCCAGAGGCAATCTAGCAATCCACAGGGATTACTAATCCAAGATTCCACCCGTAGACTAGTATGCGGGCCTCGAGATCCAATCCCGCCATTGGCCTCTTGTGCAGGGCCCGGAAGGCAAGGGATTTATGGCCAGAGCCCCCCTAGCACCCAAGCGTCCTCTTGCTCCAAGTAGCGCCCAACAGAGAGACCTCTCACGACGGGTTCGGTCCACGTTCCCGGCGCGGCTAACAACCCCCTTGCTTAGGGTCAGGCAGAGAGTTGGGGGTAACAAATATGAATTTGAAAGGAAGAGCTATGATGTGGTATCATGTTTTGGAAGCCAAAACCATACCTATGATAGATCTATTTTATGTATCCTTCCGAAGAGAGTTTGCCCCTGAGAGAGGTGGTCAATATTGGCTACGTATTTTGAATATGACATGTCAAGAGCCTCATGAGAATTCTCAAGCAAGAAATTGAAGGAGTTGTTTCACAAATTGCAAGCCTCTATTCCCATTCCACTTGTTTCCCAACTACAATATTTCTTGCATGGATTGGATTTCAACATCCAAGTGCAATTGAGTAGTGTTTCTCTTACTAATATAGATTATGTCATTGCATAAGCAGAGAAGATAGAGTTGCAATTACAAGCAACCTATGCATCTAGGGAAAATCTCTACTCAAGTCTAGGTCTAATAATAATTTGATATTACTTATAGCTAATGGAGGTCAAGATGTGATAAGTCCACCTATAACGAACCCTAATGAAAGAGGAGGCATCATGCAAAATATACCTATCTTTCTAGCTCATCCTAATGCTGCTATGCTAATGGTCAGCCAAATGGGCATGTTAAATAGTAGGATCCACATGATGTACCTCAACATAATGCCAGGTAATTAGCCCCCAATACCTAACCAAGTGGTTAAACCATTGGAATGCTAAGTGAATGATTATGGTTACGAGTGCGGTACATCATATATTCTTGTGGAAGTCAAGGACACAATGAAACATTATACTAAGATGATAACTAAACAATATAGATAAATAGTTTTAGACGTAAACTTCCTAAAGAAGTAGCAAAATTTAATAGGAAGTCGATGTCGTGAAGAGGGTCATCCATCAAGATTTAGTTGTAAGTGGTATGATAATCAACACATCTCGTGGAATTGACCTCAAGTAAAGTGCAATATATGTGGGAAGTTAAGATATATGGCCAATATGTGTTATTAGTTCGCTCCAACAAGGTAGTCAACAACCCAGGCCATTGAATCATCATTCAAAAGATGGGAATCCTCGAGGGGAGGGCCCTAAGCAAATCTTGTAAAGGGGAAAAGCCACCCTAAAGAAAGTACCCATTGGGGTTAGTTTGGTAGAGGTACTTCCAATTGATGGAAACACAGTGTCCAACAATGTAAGAGTAGTCATTAAGGGCCAAAAAATGAAAGAGGTTCAGAATGATGACCCAAGTACAAGTAAAGATAACCCTAACTGTATTGTGGTTGAAAAGAAGATTACAAATGCTAATACCCAAGTGGGTTCTCTTAAATCTAAAGGTGTCTTAGAGGAGCTACTGGTTTAAAAGAAAGCAAAATTCAAAAGAAAAGGAGGTTGTTAAGGCTATCAGAAAGCTGAAAGAGAGGATTGTGAAGTAAGAAAAAAAAGATTGTGGCAAACTTCCATGATTTGGACCTAGCAAATGCTCTATGTGAAGTCAAGTCAGATGTGAACTTGCCATAATTAATACGCTTATCACATAACATTTGAAAGGAATTCAAAAAAATCCTAAAAATGAGTTTTGTTGTAGAACCTACTAGTGTCAATCATGTGGGCAATGAATAGTGGAAACATGTGGAGAAAGAGTGCCGGAGAGTTTAGGCATATGTTGATGGCATATTGATAGAATGTGTTGTGCTCGTTCGTAAACATCATGAGTATAGACTTACTAGAGAGGCTTGGTTTGCCAATTCAAAAGGATGCTACAACTATTCTTAAAATGGCCAATGACAGTTTAAGGTAACAAGAAGAAATCATCTCTGAAGTACATGTAACATTAGCACATATTGAGTGTATTCGTGATTTTTGTATTATCCAATTTGCTAGAAAACCAAGCTATCAATTATTGCTAGGACGACCATGGATATTAGACTCTTATTGTTTGGTAGAAATCCTAGTTGGTTGGTTGATCTTTGGGTGTGGATCGAGCAAAACGATCTTGAATGTTTATCCCTTGAATGTCCATTGAATGAAAGGGCACCACCTCCCACTACAAAATGGGAGACACTTGAGGGAACCTCTGCTCACATTGGAGCTTCGAGCTCCAGTGAGTTTGATGAGGGTTCCACAACACAGAGGAGGTCTATTAAGTGTGATTGAATGATCCGATAGGGGCAAAATATTGGATACATAATGCTAATGTACTAGAGTGGAATCTTGGGACTCCTAATGATTCGTGTCTTATCAAACTTGGTACTATATAGCTAATGATGAGTGTGCAAACTATGTGTTGCTCTTACAAGAGTTTAGAAATATACTTGCATGGAGCTATGATGAATTGAAGGGGATTCCCCCTTCTATTGTCGTGCATATAATCCCATTAAAATAAGGTAGTAAGCACATAAGGTAGAAGGATAAAAGAATGCCTTTTGAGGTGAGAGAGCCGCTTTTTAAGAAATTGATGCAGTTAAGGAAGGCAAGTCTAATCTTTCCTATTAAACACACTTAAATGGTGCTCACCGATTGTGATAAGGAAGAACAAGAAAAATCAAATCTTCCTATGTGTAGATTTTGAGGAGCAAACAAGAAAATAATAAATAACTACTACCCTTTTCCCTTTATTGACTAGATTTGAGACCAATTTTGGTAGGGTGAGAAATGTACACCTTCATGGATTGTTTTGGGGGTTATAATCAGGTGGCAACAAGTTGAAGAGGATAAGTTGAAAAAGCATTTCCTCACAATATTTGGTACCTTTGAGTACCATATCATGGATTTTGCTCTATACAATGCTCCTTAGTCTTGGTAAAGAACGGATGATAAGACGTTTGTCAATAATTCCCCTAAAGAACTTAAGGTTTTTATAAATGATCTAGGGGTGGCCACCACAAGTCATGATATATAGCTCATCATTCTACGTAAGTACTTTGAGCATTTTCGTGAGTATTGTATAGCATTAAATCCTTGAAAGTGTGTATTTAGGGTCCCTTACAACTTATTGCTTCATCATATTGTGAGTGTGGCTGGCATTGCCACTTATTGAAAGGTGAGAAGGATCGAAGCTTGCACGCGAGCTATGGCAGGAGAGCAAGAGCAAGAAAGAGAGGGACAAGAAATGGGAACTCCAACAGTCACAATGTGTGACCGGGCCTTCCTTTATTCAAACTGTCACTAAAAGAATAAAGAATAAAGTGACGTGACGGGCGCCCGCCACCTGCAGTGTGCAGTGGCGGGTACTGTCAGTGTAGTAATACACGGGGCGGCACGGCGGAGGCGCCTTTACCCCCAACAACCTCCCACTTAAAGGCGAATCTTCCCTAGTGAGAGAGAAAAGAAAAAGAAAAGACAGTACAAATGTACATAGGTACAAGGGATGAGGAAAGGCGACATCTCATCCAACGCCCATCAACCTCCTGAGGAAGGCAAAGCGCTCAGTAGTGAGGCTCTTCGTGAGCAGATCTGCAGGATTCTCGTCAGTGGAGATCTTGACAAGGTCAACAGACCTGTCTTCCACGACACCACGTATGAAGTGATACCTCACCTCAATGTGTTTCGTCTTCGCATGGAAGACCGGATTCTTAGCCAACTGAATGGCACTCATAGAATCCAAATGCAGTGTAGGTGTAGCATCAATCCCAAGGTCAGCAACTAGACGGCCTAACCATATGGCCTCCTTGCAAGCCTCAGTGGCTGCAACATACTCGGCCTCAGTGGTAGACAAAGCCGTACACTTCTGAACCCTGGACATCCAAGAGACAGCCCCTCCAGTATAGGTGAATACATAGCCAGAAGTGGACTTCCTACTATCTGCATGTCCTGCATAATCGGAGTCTGTGTACCCCACGACCCCTGTATCCTAGCTGCCATAGCAAATACACATATTTGATGTGCCCTTCAGGTACCTCATGATACCCTTCACGGCATCCCAATGTCTGCTGCCAGGTGTAGCCATATAGCGTGCCACAACACCAACTGCATGCGCAATATCTGGACGAGTGGCTATCATGGCATACATCAAACTGCCCACGGCTGAAGCATAAGGGATCTTGGCCATCTCGGCCCTCTGCTCATCTGTCTGCGGACAATCGGCCTGTGATATCTTCACATAAGAAGGTAATGGACAGCCAATAGGCTTTACGTCCTGCATGCGGAAGCGCTCAAGGACTTTATGAATATACTCCCGCTGTGAGAGATACAAAAGCCCCTGATGCCTATCGCACTTAATGCACATCCCAAGTATATGTGGGGCCTGTCCCAAATCCTTCATCTCAAAGCTCTTCTTCAGCTGAGATTTAAGAGCATCTAGCTTATCATGAGCTTTCCCTGCTATCAGCATATCATCAACATAGAGTACCAAGATAAGCAAACTGCCATCACAGGCTTTCTTCGTGTAAAGACACGGATCCATAGCACTCCTGCTGTAGCCCTGTGACTGCATAAAGGCATCAAACTTATGATACCATTCCCTAGGTGCCTGCTTCAAGCCATACAAGCTCTTCTTCAACTTGCACACTAGGTGCTCCCTGCCAGGTTCTGCAAAGCCCTTAGGCTGATCTATATAGATCTCATCATGCAAGTCCCCATGTAGAAAAGCCGTCTTGACATCCATCTGATATAGATCTAAGTCAAGATGTGCAACCAAAGCCAAGACTAAGCGCAAGGTGGTCATCTTAACCACAGGAGAGAAGACCTCATCAAAGTCCACACCATGTTCCTGCTTAAAACCCTTTGCTACCAATCTAGCCTTGTATGCCGGCTTGGGGTGTCCAGGGGTACTTTTCAGCTTGTACACCCACTTGCATGGCAAAGCCTTCTTGCCCTTAGGCAAGGCAACCAAATCCCAAGTCTCATTCTTATGCAGGGAGTCTATCTCAGACTGCATAGCCCTCTCCCAGGAGTGACTGTCACCCCTGCGCATAGCCTCATCATAAGTGAAAGGCTTTCCTGCATCTGTAACCAAAACATAATGCATAGAGGGCTGAAATCTATCAGGTGGACGTCTGTCTCTAGCAGACCGTCTCACCGCAGGCTCTACTGCCTGTCTAACTGCCTGTCCAACACCCTGGCCCTGTGGAGGAACTGCTGCAGGCTGTACTACTGGCTGTGCTGGAGCTCTAGGCTCCTCCTGAAAGATCACTCTGCGGATCTCAAAAACCTTCTCAGGCTGCCTGTGCATCTTGTCTTCATGGAAGACGACATCATGGCTGCGTACTATTTTCCGCGCCTGCGGATCCCATAGGCGATAGCCCATCTCTCCTGACTCACCATAGCCAAGGAATATGCATTTAATGCTCTTTGGATCCAATTTACTCCTCTTGTCCTTGGGCACATGGCAGAATGCCTCACATCCAAAGACACGGAGATGCGCATAAGAGGGTGGCTTACCAGCCCAAACTTCCTCTGCAACTTGGAAACCCAATCCACTGGAAGGCGATCAGTTTATGACATGCACTGCCGTACTAACTGCCTCAGCCCAAAAAGTCTGGGGTAGGCCTGCATGACTAAGCATAGAGCGCACACGCTCTTGAATAGTCCTGTTCATGCGCTCAGCCAAACCATTCTGGGGTGGGGTGTAAGGGGCGGTCAACTGACGCTTAATACCCCTGTCATCACAAAACTGCTCAAAACCACGTGAGACATATTCTCCCCCATTGTCAGTCCTAAGGCATTTCAGCCTATACCCAGTCTGGTTCTCAACAAGAGCAAGCCAACGCTGAAAGACTGCCAAGACATCGAACTTTTGCTTTATGGGATAAGCCCACACTTTCCTAGAAAAATCATCAATGAAGGTAACAAAGTACTTCGCGCCACCCATAGACATGCAAGGCATAGGCCCACAAACATCGAAATGCACCAATGCCAAGGGCTCACTCATGCGTGGCCTATCCGATTTCTTATGCGTAGACCTATTCTGCTTACCATAAAGACAATGATCACACGAGTCAAAACGTGCATAGTCCAAAGGCAGAAGATACTGCAAACCAGATAACATTTTCATTCCCTTCAAAGACATATGCCCCAAACGGGCATGCCAAAGTGATACATGTGGGATAGAGCCCACTGCCAAAACATGGTCTACAAAAGACCCAGATACAGCAAGAGGATAGAGGCTGCCAGCCTTGGCGCCTCTAGCAAGCACAAGTCTGCCTTTAGTAATTTTCCAGGTAGAATCCCCAAAATAGACATGAAACCCTGCATCATCCAACTATCCTGCAGACATAAGACTATGCGTAAGCGCAGGTACATGACGTACATCCCTGAGCAAAAAGGAAATGCTAGTGGAAAACTGCAACTGAATATCTCCACAGCCCACAATATCAAGAGACCTGTCATCTCCAAGTCTGACTGATCCAGATATAGTACGGTAAGAGTGAAACCACTCACGGTAAGGCGTCACATGAAAGGACGCACCTGAATCCAATAACCAGCACTGTGCATACATACTAGATGTCTCAGTCAAGTGTGAAGCATCAGAAGAACTAGCTGCAAGTATAAACTCATCACTACCATCGGACTCCTCAGTCTGCGTGACATTAATTTCCTCAATCTTGACGCTGGACTTCGCAGGTACTATGCTGCGATCAGAGGACTTCTCTTGCACTTTATCTTTCCCCTTATCCTTGCGCTTCTCATTGCGCAACTCATGACACTGTGGTCTAATATGGCCCTTTTTCCCACAATGATGACAAGTGACATTTGCATTGCGCCCACGCGACTTACTACGCGACTTGCCACGAGATTTAGACCGACCCTTCTGCGAGTCACGGCCTCGGCCATTACCACGGTCATACCTGTCATTCCTGCCTCTAACTGTCAAAGCATGACTACCACGAGAGGCATCCAAGTTTTTGCGATTCACCTCTTCCTGAAGAAGAGCACTCTCAACATCTGCCAATTTTAGAGTAGCACTAGAGGCACAAAGAGCAGTGCGAAATACATCCCATGACTCATTCAGAGTCCCAAGCAAGAAAAGAGGAGTTACTTCCTCTCCAAAGGTGATATCCTGCGAAGTCAGGTTCTTCAGTATAGCATGGAACTGGCTCAAGTGAGCAGACATAGTCGCATTATCCTTCATGCGCAGATCCATAAGCTGCTTCAACCAGTACATCTAACTCGCCAGACTTTTCTTATCATAAAGATTCTTGATCTTATTCCATAGATCCCATGCACTCTGTGCTTCCTCAAATACATTATAATGTACCTATTCAGTGAGAGACAATACAATCGTGGACTTGCATAGCTCATCAAGTTCAAGCCAGTCATCATTGTCCATAGTTTCAGGCTGCTCCCCACTCAACCGAAGTGGCTTAATCTGAGATTTTTGCACCAAAACCTGCCATATTTGACTCTTCCAGTAAGAGTAGTTGGTACCATCCAACTTTGTAATGTTAAAGATGGCACTATCATGCGAAGATGATGCCATTATGCAGGCTGGAAATGCCCAAACAGTCCAAAACTGCTTGTTGTTTTACTGTAGAAACTGCCCAAAAATGACCAAAACGGGGTCCAAAGGGCGAGCAAAGTGTGCCAAAAGTTGCTGCCCACTTAGTACTAGGTGCGGTACACCAAATCAGGATATTTCAGCATGAAAAGTACACCTCAGTCCACCAATAACTGCTTGCTGTAATAAATTGCAGGTATGCAGTCTAGAGAGCAAACTGTCCCAAAATAGGATCCAATGTCAAGCAAACAATGCTAGGTCCAAAGCCGGCATGAAACGGACATAAGCAAGGCCAATGACAGTGAAAAGAACATGAGCTCAACATCGAAGCATGTCAAAATAACATCTGCCAGTGAAAGGCACACCCCCAGACACTCTAGGCAAAGTGTTCCTGTAACTGCCAAAACCTGACACAAATAGGTGTCTGCTCAAAAAGAAAGATCCAAATATAAGACTTAGCTCATAAGCATCCTGTGAACCAAGAGTACATCAATGCATATCCATAAAGATCGGAGTATGATCCCAAAGTCTCAATGCGTATGTAGCTGCTCAAGACATAAACTGCTCCAAATACATGTAAGTGCTCCAATAGCATGCAACTGTCAAAGGTCAAGCAAGCATGTAAAATGCTCCGACTGGCACAAAAGGCGTACAAAGCGAGCTCAGAAGCTCAAACAACCCAAGGGAAAGCACCAGTGATAAGTGACCCTGTCAATGCATCAAGCGCATCCAAGAGAGCATGACATACATGAAGCACCGATCGTATTAACCATGAAGCAATACATAAGCCCAAATAAGCTCTCGGTCAACTCAATGACATCCAAATAGCAACCAAGATCAGTGATCAAGTAAGCCGGGAATGCTCAAATACATCCAAATCCAAGCTCCAAATGTCAGTATGGCATACACAAACCAAATAGCATATGTCACGAACCAAAGCATGTAATGCAAAAGCCTAACTGTCAAGCAGAGACATGAGGCATAGGCGGTCCACGAGCATGCCAAGTCGGTCCAAATGCCAGTGAAGACGGAGCTAATGCAAAGCTCAAAATCATCCCATAATCTCATACATATGCTCCAAGTCATCCCCAAATGTCAGAGACATCATGCCAAAGCTCAAAGCATACATCCGGTATCGGTAGGTAAGTGCCAAAGCATGTAAAGTACCTTCAGCCCACTGTTATTCCAGCATGTATTTACTATTCTAAACAGTAAATTTCAGCCCCGAATTCAAGCCAAAATCATGGTCAAACCAAACGCATACATCCCCAATACATCCGGGTAGGAAGTAGACCGCATACGGGCATCAAATAGCTCCAATGGAATGAGGCATAAGCAACAAATGTCAGTGTCAGGGGTGCTGCCCTGTTTCCAGCACTGTTATGTAGTAAATAACAGTTTCAAAACTGAGAATGATCAGCTCCCAACCTCAATGTCAAGCCAAAGCATCAAAATGACATCCAAAAGTGGCTCAAATGCCCTCCAAATAGGCCAATGATGAGTGCTCCATGAGCAACAAAGCATTCAGCTATAAAATGTGGAGGTCAAAGTCTGAAAATGGACGCCATATTCAGAGTGTTGAGGCCTAGAGTGCTGCTTTAATCACGTGGCTGAATGTTGAGTGTGGGGGGGCTCAATGATGGCCCAAGGTAGGCACATACCAAGCCATGAAGGCCCAATGCAAAGGGGAGGGAAGATATGAGCTATGGAGCTCAAGAAGAGTGGCTGCCATTTGTTCCTACCCTGTTTCAAACTGAGAATACACTCAAATGCCTACAAATGCTGAAGCAATACCTCAAGGGCAAGGCCCTGATGAAGCTCAAGAAGGCCGGGATGGAGCCGGGAAGCTGGGGAGAGTCGGGAGCTCAAGAGGTCGGCTATGGCTGCCGGGATGGAGACCCAATGCGTGAAGCGAGTCGATGCAAAGGTCGGGAAGCACCGAGTCGAGCTCGAGCAAGAGAATGCCAAGCTCTGATACCAGTTGAAAGGTGAGAAGGATCGAAGCTTGCACGCGAGCTATGGGGGGAGAGCAAGAGCAAGAAAGAGAGAGACAAGAAATGGGAACTCCAACAGTCACAATGTGTGACCGGGCCTTCCTTTATTCAAACTGTCACTAAAAGAATAAAGAATATAGTGACATGACGGGCACCCGCCACCTGCAGTGTGCAGTGGCGGGTACTGTCAGTGTAGTAATACACGGGGCAGCATGGCGGAGGCACCTTTACCCCCAACACTTATCCTAAGAAATTAGTAGTGATTGTGGCCATTAATCCTCCCACCAGTCCTAGGTAGGTTCATAGCTTTATTTTGTCTATGGGCTATTATTGTTAGTTCATGAATACATTGGTTAAGCATCCATTACCTTTGATGAATCTCCTAGTACATAGCCATGTTTTTGAATTTATTGAACCATGTGCAACAACATTTGAAGATGTTAAGATGGAGTTACCTAAAATGCCAATATTAATGAATACTCCAAATAGAGGTGAGGTTTTCTATATCTTTATGACTATAATGAGGCATAGTAGCAGTTGTTGCCTATCCCACATTTGGGAGGTATAGCTTATCATTGGATTACTTTTGCAAGCCAAACAATAGGCATTTCAAAGCTTCGCTTTAGTTATTTAGAAAAAGTGTGTTTGGCTATGGTATTCGCCAACAAGAAGTTTAGACAATATATTATTTATGATAAGGTGGTGTTTTTCACCATCGATGAGGTCTATGATTATTGTTGAATAAGCTTCAACCCCCTAATTGTTGAGATATCGAGCTCCACTCGTGATACGCCAGGGTGACAGTTGTATATTTATGTCACCGACTTGTCAGTTGTAGACGCGGTTGGTACACCGCCCATGAATAATAGCTACATGATAGCTATCCTTATCTACTCTAGTTCGTGGCTCAGTTAGTATGCCACCTTAGTTAGTTGAGTTTGGTTTGAGACCCATATATAGGGTTCTTCTATTTCTTTGTACTTGAGTTCTTTTGGCTTACACAACTAAGAAGAGGAAAACTGTTTTCAGCCTCCACCCTTGTGTGTCTTCCCCCATTGTGCAAGCAAGAAAGCTTCAAGCGAGACTCCTTCCTTCTCTCCCACAATCTTGACATGGTATCAGAGCCTTGTTCGTGGTAAGGAGCTCAAGAAAGCAAGCCAAGCTCGCGGTGGTCTGGTAAGAGGAGCAGTGTTGCTTTCATTTCCTGTTTTGGGAGCAGATCTCTGCAGGTAGCACAGCCGGAAATTGCAGGAGTGCATTGTCTCAGGTTGAGACGCCCTTCGCGGTGAAGCAAGAGGGCGACCTTGTTTTTTTTGATTTGAGGCCATTTCGGGGCCTGTTTTGCAGACGGAAGTTTTCTACACGCACTCAAGAAAAGGCTCAGTTCTATGTTGTGCGACCACTGTTCTACAGGTCGGTGAAAAGTTACTGTAGAAATTGCATCGTATGCTTGTGTGCAGAGACATTGGGAGTTTCAGAATCATCCTTGGTTCCTGTTTATGCAAAATCGTCACTAGGAAGTGACTGTGTGGTCAAATACCACTTTCGCCAGTTTTGCAGATTTGCCCTTGTGAGGGTGAAGCTGTGTTTTTTGCAGTGACAGAATTTCTTGCAGTATTCTGTAATGGCGTCTGATTCTCTTTCACAGATTGTCACTGAAAAGCTTGACAAGAACAACTTCCAGGCATGGAAGTTTAGAATGACGAATTTCCTTATGGGAAAAGGATATTGGGAATTTGTTGCAGGAAATGAAGAAGAACCAGTTCTTCCTGATGTTCCCAATCAACAACAAATGCAGGCATTTAAAACATGGCATGAGAGAGCCAGGAAAGTTATGTATTGGCTGTCTATCAGTATTTCAGACTCTATGATTGTGCATATTCAGGATGCAAGTACGCCAAAGGAGGCATGGGATACTTTGTCAAAAATGTATAGCACAAATACGCAAGCCAGGAAAATGCAGCTCAAGCAAGAGTTGCATAATGTGCAAAGAGAAAGTATGAGCATCAACGACTACCACATGAAGGTGAAGAAGATTGCAGATGCACTTGCTTCCATTGGGTCGCCAGTGGAAGATGATGATTTAGTTTCCGTGACCTTGAATGGTCTAGGAAAGGATTATGCACAGTTTCGGACATCCATTTCAGTTCGTGAAAGATTTCCTGATTTTGAGGAGTTGATTGCTCTTCTAATTTCTGAGGAACAGAGAAATGGTGGTGCATCTTCTTCAGGAGGAACTTCAAAAGAAGCTGTCTTCTACTCAAATGCTGGAAGAGGTAGAGGCAGAGGTAGAGGAGGCCGATTTGGAGGCCGTGGCAGAAATCAGAATATGCAGCAAACTCAAGAAAACCAGTCCTATGGAGGAGGACGTGGTAACTCTAGAGGCAGGGGGAGCCAAAGAGGTCGTGGTGGATGGCAAAG
The DNA here is from genome assembly GCF_053477565.2 of Lygodium microphyllum. Taxonomy (NCBI): domain Eukaryota; kingdom Viridiplantae; phylum Streptophyta; class Polypodiopsida; order Schizaeales; family Lygodiaceae; genus Lygodium; species Lygodium microphyllum. Next base: position 176,313,014 of record NC_141136.1, read on the forward strand.
AGGCCAAAATGCAAACAGTAATGTTGAATGCTACTACTGTGGTAAAATGGGTCATATGGCTAAAGACTGCTATAAAAAGCAGAATGACATCATGAATGGAAAACTGCAACAAGGGAATTATGCATCTTCTAGTAGACAGGGTGATGACAGAAATGAGAATTTGTTCATGGTGCAGCACATGAACAATTCTATGACAAGTGCAGAAGAAAGCAATGATGTATGGTATGTTGACTCAGGTGCATCAAACCACATGACAGGTCATGCAGAATGGATGGAGGATGCAAGGAAAATGGAAAAACCAGGATTTGTGGAGACTGGTGATGATACTGCACATCCTATTGTGCAGATTGGAAAAATTCCCTTGTCTTTGCAGGGTGGGAAAAAGAAATACCTGTCCGATGTATTTCATGTCCCGAATATCACCAAGAATCTGGTTTCAGTTGGTCAAATGGTTGAATAGGGCTTGCAGGTCAGATTTAATCCTCATGGATGCTTTGTTGAGGATATGAAAAATAAAGGTCGCTTGATAGCAAAAGGAAAGAAGAAGGGCAGAATGTTTACATTGGATGCAGACATGTCTGAATTGAGTGCAGCAATGTTTGCACATGGGACCGGTGTAGTTGCAGATATTGATATCTGGCATAAACGCATTGGTCATGTTAATGTACAGCGACTTAAATCAATGCAGGCCCAAAATATTGTTGCAGGATTGCCCAAATTCAAGGTTGCAGAAATGCATAAGGTATGTGAAGCCTGTCAGTTTGGAAAACAGGCAAGGAAACCATTTCTTAGACATGTTCAAGAGAGTGAGAAGCCATTGGATTTAATTCACTCTGATGTGTGGACAACTAAAGCTGCATCTCTTGGAGGCTGTCATTATTTTGTCAGTTTTATTGATGACTATAGCAGAAAAGTTTGGGTGTATTTTATGAAAAAGAAAAGTGAAGTTTTTGGGCATTTCAAAACTCTTAAAGCTATGGTTGAAAAAGAAACAGGCTTGCAGATAAAATGCCTAAGGTCAGATGGAGGGGGAGAGTACCTCTCAAATGAGTTTGCAAAGTTCTTGCAGGAGCATGGCATAAAGCAGCAATATTCATGTAGTTATACCCCACAACAAAATGGAATTGCAGAAAGGAAAAACAGGCATATTGGAGAGGTATCTCATGCCATGCTCAATGAAAAAGACTTGCCAGATTTTTATTGGGCTGAAGCAGTTGCTACAGCAGTCTACATAATGAACAAGACTCCCACTGCAGCAATACATGGAATGACTCCAGAGGAGAGGTATACTGGTAGGAAACCAGATATTTCTCATTTGAAAATTTTTGGTTGCATTGCCTATGTACATGTGCCAGATGAGCTGAGATCCAAGTTGGATCCAAAAGCTGAGAAGTGCATCTTTATTGGTTACTCTCTGTAGCAAAAAGGGTATAGATGCTATAACCCTTCTACTCATAAGTTTACAGTGAGCAGAGATGTTGTTTTTGATGAGATGAGTAGCTGGTATAAACCAGTAAATGTGATTGATGATGAAGATGCACAAAATGGTAATGCTACACAGAATTCACAGCAGCAGTCACAAAATATTAGTGGACCTGGAGCGTCCTCTAGCAGTGGTTCACATTCTTCGCTATGGACAGGCAGATTGAGATCAGGAGAATCTTCTCAAAGCAATGCAGATAGTGGTATGCAGGTATCACGAAAATGAAAAGAGAAGGTTGATCAGCCCATGTTTGATGTGAATGCAGGTCAGTCTTATGTGGATGGTGAATCCAGTGGCTCAAAACAGAGCATTGATGATGAGTTGGGTATTCCTTCTATTGTTACACCTGGAGTAAGGAAGACCAGGGATGTTTTGAGAGCACCTGGGAGTGAACCTACTTTGCGCAGGTCTACAAGAGCTAGGTATCCTGTGGATAGGCTGAAATATGATGGATTTACAGCCATTCACTATGCATATATGGTCAAAGTGATACAGGAACCAGAACCCACATCTTTTGAGCAAGCCATGGGAAAAGAAAAATGGGAGAAAGCCATGGATGAAGAAATGGATGCCTTGGAAGCAAATGCTACATGGGAGTTAGTACCTTTGCCTAAAGGTAAGAATGCAATTGGCTGTAAGTGGGTTTATAAGGTGAAGCACAATGCTGATGGTTCTGTGAACAGATACAAGGCAAGATTAGTAGTCAAGGGGTATGCACAAACATATGGCATTGACTATGAAGAAACATTTAGTCCGGTTGCAAGGATGGCAACCGTAAGAGCAGTCATTGCTATGGCTGCATCAAAGGGATGGTCTTTACATCAGATGGATGTAAAGAATGCCTTCTTGCATGGTGATTTGCAAGAAGAGGTATATATGGAGCAGCCACCAGGTTATGTGCATGCTGTTCATCCTGAGTTTGTTTGCAGGTTGAAGAAAGCCTTGTATGGCTTGAAGCAAGCACCTAGAGCATGGTCTGACAAGATAGGACAATATCTTGTCACTATTGGCTTTCAGATTTCCAAGGCAGATTTCTCACTCTATGTGAGAAAAACAGAGAAAGGTATTATGCTACTTGTCATTTATGTTGATGATTTGATTATGACAGGTGACAGTGATGAAGATATCCTTCATGTGAAAATGCTATTGAAGCAGAAGTTTGAGATGAAGGATTTGGGAGAGCTGCGCTATTTCTTGGGCATTGAGGTGATTAGATCACCAAGTGGGATACAGCTCTTGCAGAGGCAGTATGGATTGGACATGCTGTCCAAATATGGGATGACAGGCTGTAAGCCTATTTCAGTTCCTTTGGAGCAGAATGTGAAGCTGAGCACAGATGCAGGTGAGCTTCTGGAAGACCCTACTATGTACAGACGCATAGTAGGAAGTTTGATTTATATGACTATTACCAGGCCAGATTTGAGCTATGCTGTTGGATTGGTAAGTCAGTTTATGCAGGCTCCAAGGAAACCACATTTGGATGCGGCTAGACGCATACTCAGGTATGTGAAGTCCACATTGCACTATGGACTATTTTATGAGACTGGGGTTCAGATACAGTTGCATGGATACACTGATGCTGATTGGGCTGGTAGTATTTCTGATAGACGATCTACCAGTGGATATGTATTCTCTTTTGGGAGTGCTGCAGTCACTTGGAGCAGCAAGAAACAGCCTACAGTTGCCTTGTCGAGCACAGAGGCTGAGTACAGGGGTGCAGCAATGGCTGCATTTGAGGTAGCTTGGTTGCATAAGCTACTTTATGATATGCATCAGTCTACAGATGGGCCAGTTGTCATTTATTGTGACAACATGAGTAGTATACACTTGGCAAATAACCCAGTCTATCATGCTAGAACAAAGCACATTGAGGTGCATTATCACTATGTGCGAGAGAGGGTTTTACTAGGTCTTATTGATCTAGTTTATGTCAGCACAGAGGATCAGGTAGCTGACATATTCACGAAGGCATTGGGCGCAGAGAAGCTGCGCAAGTTCAGAGACCTGCTTGGTGTGCAGGAATTGGGATTGAGCTCGAGGGGGAGTGTTGAGATATCGAGCTCCACTCGTGATACGCCAGGGTGACAGTTGTATATTTATGTCACCGACTTGTCAGTTGCAGACGCGGTTGGTACACCGCCCATGAATAATAGCTACATGATAGCTATCCTTATCTACTCTAGTTCGTGGCTCAGTTAGTATGCCACCTTAGTTAGTTGAGTTTGGTTTGAGACCCATATATAGGGTTCTTCTATTTCTTTGTACTTGAGTTCTTTTGGCTTACACAACTAAGAAGAGGAAAACTGTTTTCAGCCTCCACCCTTGTGTGTCTTCCCCCATTGTGCAAGCAAGAAAGCTTCAAGCGAGACTCCTTCCTTCTCTCCCACAATCTTGACACTAATCACATAGCCAAGTGATTAATCTCTTATTAGGAGTTTGACCATATGACTGAAAGTAAGCCACAAAAATTGCGAGAAATTATTGAATTTTTAGTAGATTTTGGTGAATCTAAGGAAGAGTGGGCTAATATTAGTGAAGAAGAGTATCTATGCAAGATTGATGCATTCTCGATCTCGTCATGGTATACGTTAATTACACATTATCTATTCAGAGGCGACCCAGTAGAAACTCTTTCTAAATCTAAGAAGAAGAAGATTAAGAAACAAGCACTTTGTTTCTCTGTTATAGTTGGGAAGTGGATAAGGTGTATCCTCATTGCATGGTACTTGATGAGATACCATTTATTCTAGAGAAATGACATGACTCAACATGTAGGCATCACTTTGTTGGATGGCTTACCACTCAAAAAGCTTTATGTGCTAGTTATTGGGGTCCGACGGTGTCATGACATTGCGCATCCACCACTGCCAACCTCAGGGCGAAGTTTTTTTGCCAAGGATTTTAACATATTAGTTAGCGTCATTAGGATTTTGTTCCCCATTGTGTGTATTTTTTGTGTTTGCATTTGCATGTCACACGAATACCTGTAGTTAGGCTAAGCACAATTTCTTCAATGCATTCATAATTTTTTTGGAAGAATTGCTCAATTGATTTCATAGCATGGATTCTAATTTGCAAACTGCATGAGTGATTGGGCACGAAGTTCTTTTTCAAAACATATTCTTGAAAGGGCACATTGCATGGAAAAATAGGTAGTTGTTTTAAAGGCTCAAGGATCCAAGGAAAAGACTAGCTTGGTTTTGGACTTTCCTCCTGCGACAACGCTTTGGAGAGACTGAACTCATTGACTAATAACTTTCATGCTCAAAGAGCTTGCAAGATATTTTGACTGGCTTTACCACTGCTGAAATACTTTCTAGAGGAACACAAACAACAAGATTTGAAGATGGAAGTCATGCGTGTAGCCAAGTGGATTCAATGCTAGTCAACCCTACACTAGGGGAGGATCCCTCTGTTGAACCTCCTAGTACTGTAGCAGCTTTGCAGCAAGTTATTGTAGCAATCAACCTTTTTGAGCAAGGGATTTGGTGAACAACTTGCCACTGCTACTCGTCTAAGAATTGGTCTTTTATTCAAGCAGACATTGGATGTTCTTCTTCAAAAATTGAAGGTGTTCCCAAAGAACAAGGTCTTGTAACAAGCGGGATACACACCGACTAGGGTTTAGACACCCCGTCACACTGACTGGGGTATTTAAGGTGTATGAGCCCTAGATTAGGGCAACCAGTTATTATCAAGATCACACTCTTCACCTTCATCTCTAGCTTCCATGGCTTCTTTCTCCTTTCTCTCCTCTTTTCTCTCTTTCTCTCTCCTCTTCTAGTCTTCTTCCTTCGTCTTCTTGTTCTCTTTCTCTCTCCTCAGCTCTCTTTCTCTCTCCCCTCAGCCTCTTTCATTACAAGTGGTATCAAAGCTTTAGGCTTTGGTCCTTTTCCTCTTTCCCTTTCTCCCTTTTCAAATCCCAAAAACCCTAGTTACTCAGCTTACAGGTACAGGTACAACAAGAAGGACTACAGTTAACTCCAGCTTTTTGGAGCACGCAAGAGCTATGGCTAGAGACTTAGACACATCTGGAGGTAAAATGGTTAAAATAGCAGGTCGTCACTTCTTTTCATGCAAATTTAAAGGGTTCCAGGCCAAGTTTAGGGTCCCAGGAGTTAGAAGAGGGCAAAACCCCAGTTACTTTTTGCTCTAGCCCCCTTTCTCTCTCCTCCCAGGCAAGCTGCCATAGCCACACAATAGAGAGAACTCATCTTTTTCCCTGGAGTAGCCATGACAGGGAAAGACTGAAGCCTCAGGAGCCTTCCCCACTTGCCCTTGATCACAGGCAATACCCTTGACAAGGGTCACAGGCCAGGAGAGACCCCAGGGAACAGCTCGCAAATTGCGGCACATTTTGCGCTGCTGTTCCCTTCTCCTCCTGCCTCCCCCCTCTGCCCCAGCCCTCCTTCCCTACTCCCCTCTGCCATTCCAGGCCCTAAATCCACACATTGATCTCCTCCTCCTCCTTGACACTCTTGCTCCGGGGGATTCAGCCACAAGGTGGTGGACTGTTTGGAATAGTTTGGGAGCAGCCATGGATTCTCCTAACTGAAGCTTCCTCTGACCTGGAGAGCTCAACCCCACAACCCCTTCAGCCCGTGAAGGATTCTTCTTGCCGGGATGAAGCCATTGAGCTCAGCATGCATGGGAGTTTTGCGGGTAGCCATGAAAGCTTCACTTGAAGCTTCCCGTCCTTGAAGCTCAAGCTCGGGGATAAGCTTGGGAACCCTCTTCATCAGAAAGAGCACTCAAAGGCTGAAGCACTCTTCCATGGATTCCCAACCAACAACTGGACTTCATCAATGGAGCAAGCGGCATCTTAACGATTCGGGCTTCAACGGTCATCACAAGCATTAAAGAGGTATGCCACTCCGATCTTAATCTCTCAATCTAGCCACTTGCTGAGCTTAATCCATTGTTGGAGAGATTCAAGATTGCATACAAGCATCATACCTCTTCCCGGGATTTCATTGTAATGGTTGACATTAACCCCTACTTTGTCTTTTGATCTTGGAAGAATATTAGCCATTGTAAATTGGGTAAGTAGTAGCCAGTGAGTCACTGGACTGCCAAGGTAACCCCTACCCCAAATCTCCCCATTCCTTGCATCTCATGAAAAGGCCCAATATCTCCTTTCCAATGCATCTCATGCTGATTGCTAATTAAAAATGTCTGCCATGTATACTCCGGCTGAGGAAAAGGCCGATGCCAGGCGAGATGGTAAGACAAAAGAGAGGTGACCCTACCCTGAAGGGGTGCAAAACCCTGCCCGGGGGGAACTTTGTCCACCTCCCGGTGATCCGGAGCCCAATACTTGTTTGCAGGTGCAAATACTTCCATAAGCCCCACTTCTCTACCCAATGATCCTTCTTAAATACCCCGCCATGATAATGTCACCCATGCATGCCACTTAAGGTACATGCAATCAATGGAGATGTATGGCAGTGAATATACTTATGCATGACTGGCAGAGTTGATGAGTATCCAATGATGATCTAGATTATGTTCAGTATGCTCAAGATGCTATTGAGATGTCATATCAGGCACCTTGATCTATGCTCTATCCATGCCATATATTGGCACTAAGGGATAGACAATGTTTTTGGTCACAGTCCTACAGGACTGTCACAAAGATCAAATTGCAAAAAATTCTATCTTGAATCTAGGGGTAAACCCTATAGCTCACCTCGAAGAGGGCTTTGTCACCTCTGGTTTGAATAAAAAATCTCCCCAATCGGAGTTATGGTGTGAAAGTTATGCCCATTTTTGTGCACTAGGATCACTGTGGACAGGTTGTAGACCGCTCCAGGATAGCCACTGTAAAACCCCTACAGAAAATTCTGATCATTTTATGTCATAAAGCTTAATAGCTCATCTCGAAGAGGCCGGTTTCCCCTCTGACTTGAGCCCAAAATCTCAACAATCAGAGTTTCCTACTAAGATTTACGCCTTTTTTACTGATAGTAGGTCCTGTGGACTGCATCCAGATGGCTGGCCAGAAAGGCAAAAGTAAGGCCTAAGAGGAACCCCAGAGGGAGATTAGAGACTCCTAGACCTCCATGAATGAGGAACCAAGCTTAGCGCAAGATTACCATGGTGATATAGAGGAGGATATGCCTGAAACGGACCCGTATACCCTTCTTAATCACACCCTCTGTCAACATGAGCTCCATCATATGGAACACCATAATGATATGGTCACCAACCATCGCCAGATGATGTCTAAGTTTGATGAAGTGATCGAGCACATGACCATCTCAAACTCAAAGACCCAATAGACCTTGGAACAGCTCACTGCTCTTGTTGCTCAGTTAGCGACCGCTTCATCCCAAGAGAAGACCAATGACTCTAGACATGAGTCTAGACGCCTTCCACATCATGAACCGTCGCATGGACCCCAGGGTATACTTGGCGCTAAGGGAATTTCCACTTCTACTTATGAGGTCGGGGAACCCTCTCACATGCATGATGAGCCCCTATTGAATTCCCTTGTCCACCATGCCGGCAACATTCACTTGAGGCCTTCCCCTACCTTGGGTCACCCGCTCTACCTAGAAGCCCCCATGCACCACATATGAATCAGCTCCATCAAGGACAATATGATACAAATGGCCAACCTGGCAATCATGGATAGCATGGCTATAATGGACAACACGGCCTAAATACACCACAAGGGATGTATGGACAGCAGGGCATGTATGGCCACCACGGGATGCATGGACAACAAGGATTTCATGGGTAGCATGGCCCCTATGATTTGCGTGACAAGGTCATTCTCACGAAGTATAATGGGCAATCTCCCTCACCATTTGACTTGGAAGAATGGACGTCCAAGTTGGAGTCCTACTTCAACATCTACCCCCGCACTGATGAGCCGAAAATACTTTTTGCTTCTCTCCACTTGGAAGGCTTTGCCCACTTGGTGGCGCTATATGAATCGGGAGAATCAACAGTTCATTGATTGGGAAGATTTCAAAATGCATATGGTCCAAGTTTTTGTGTCCCCTGTGGAAAAGGAACGGTTGGCAAGAAGATGGTACACTCTTGACCAACGTAACCTCACTGTACGTGACTACACCAATCAATTCATGAACTTGACCATGTATGTGGAAAGCATCAGTGACGATGCTAAATTGTGCAAGTACATCTATGGGTTGGAATTGAGTCTACCAACTGATGTCATGGCCCAAAAACCCACTACACTGTTTGATGGAATCGAACTGGCTAAGAGATATGCAAGAAAGTACCTTAAGAATGAGCATTTTCAGCAAGGTGTTGGACCTTCCCGCATCCCTTCATGATCAGCCCCATACGGAGGTGGTTTTCGAGGCTCTTCTATGCCTAATAACAGCCCCAAAGCACCCACTTACCCTGCCTTCCATGCTGAAAGAAAAACGAGCACTTTTGGGACAGCATCAGGCTCTATGGCTGAAAATCGGTATGCTGAAAATAAACAGTCCACTGCATCACCTTCCCATGGATCCAGTATTCAACGGTTCATCTCCCCAGATGTTGTCAAAGAACAGAAAGAAAAGGGCCTATGCTTTAAATGTGGAGATAAGTACACTGCTAATCATGCATCCAAATGCCCCTACAAGTCAGCTAAGGTCAAAGTTCATAGCATGTATGCCATGGAAGATTGGCACAATGAGGAGGATGACCTGGCCATTGACCATACTGAGCCCACGGAGGATGTTGATCATGAGCAGTTCTATGACCTGGAGGATGGGTTTCCCTTTGACCCGGGCGGTGCGCCCTCACAGATACTTGATTTAACATCCCACCCACCTCCCACTTCCCTTTGCTCGATCTCCCTGGATGCTTGGACAGGTTCGCGTAGCCCCAGTACCCTTCGCATTCAAGGCAGTATCAATGGGAAGCATGTTTTTATCCTTGTGGATAGCAGAAGCACGCATAGTTTTGTCAATAAATCAGCCATTGATCGTTTGAAATGTATTCCTATGGCATTACACCACCCCTTGAAGGTCCAAGTAACAAACGGAGAAAAAGAAATCAACACACATGTATGTCCCGCAATTCCCTTATGCTTGGCTGAAAATTATGTGGCACTGGTTGATCTGATTGCCCTTGATATGGGCCCCATTGATGTTGTCTTGGGCTTGATTGGTTGAAACAATTGGGGACAATTGCTATGGACTTCTCTCAGCTTTACATGGAGTTTATGATGCATGGACAGCCTATCCACCTAGAGGGAGCTCGAGATCATGTTGATTTTCAGCTCATTACAACAAAGAAATTCAAATGGGAGTTTAAGAAATGCTCATAGATCTTTGTTTTTGCAATTAAATAAGGACAATTCTGATCAGCCCTCCACAATATCATATGACTCTGCCTTGCGGGCCTTACTTGAGGAATACAATGACTTATTTCAGATGCCTACATCCCTCCCTCCCAAGAGACAAGTGGACCACCCACTTGACCTAGAGCCCCATTCGAAGCTAGTGAACAAACCCCAATATAGACTCTCCAAGTGTGAGCTTGAAGAGGTTGCAAAGCAAATCAAGGAGTTGCTAGAGATGGGTTTTATCAAACCGAGTTCTTCCCCCTATGCATCCCCTATTCTCTTAGTCAAAAAGAAAGATGGCTCCTTCCGCATGTGGATTGACTATAGAGATTTGAACAAGATTACAGTGAAGAACTGCTACCCCATCCCACGGATTGATGATTTGTTGGACGAGTTAAAAGGGTCATGCTTTTTCACTAAGATTGACTTGCGCTCTGGCTACCATTAGATTCATATGCAGGCAGGAGATGAGGTCAAAACGGCCTTTTGGACTGATCGTGGACTTTACCATTTTCTTGTCATGCCTTTTGGGTTGACTAACACCCCTGCCACCTTTCAAAGCCTCATGAACAAAATCCTACAGCCCTTTTTGTTCAAATTCATGCTTGTTTTCTTTGATGACATCCTCATTTACAGCAAGTCATCTATGGAGCACTTGACACACGTTCGGAGGGTGTTTGACATATTGAGAGAGCATCAACTCTTTGCTAAGGAGAGAAAATGTATATTCATGCAGAAATCTGTGGAGTACTTGGGACACATTGTAAGCAAAAATGGTATACAGGCTGACCCCAAAAAGGTGCAATATGTTAAGGATTGGCCCACTCCTTCCACCACCACCTCCTTGTGTGGCTTCCTTGGTCTCTCCTCGTTCTACAGACGCTTCATTAAGCACTATGCCACCATTGCCGCACCTTTGACTGATCGCTTGAAAAAAGAGTCATTCTTTTGGGATGCCACGGTAGATCATAGCTTCAAACAGTTAAAGGATGCGCTTATGTCAGCCCCCATCCTTGTTTGCCTGACTTCTCTAGGCTCTTTACCATTCATTGTGATGCCAGTGGCCAGGGTATTTGTGCAGTATTGTTGCAAGAGCATGGAGTGATTGCATTTGAAAGCCGTAAGCTTGATAAGAAGGAGATGCAAATGAATGTATATTACCAAGAGATGTTGGCCATCCTCCATGCCATCAAGAAATGGCATCACTATTTGTATGGCAGCCGCTTCCAAGTGAAGAGTGATCACCAAGTCCTCCAATACTTCTTGACTCAGTCTACTTTGACTCCTAAGCAAAGGCGATGGGTGGCAACCTTACAGAACTATAACTTTGACATTTCACATACGCGGGGCAAGGATAATATTGTGGCTGATTCTCTCTCTCGAATGTGGGCATGTAGAGTGTCATCTATCTCAAAATTGCACAGTGATTGGGTTAAAGAGCTCTAGGAGTCTTATTTGTTAGATAACCATTTCGGCCATATATTTCAGAAATTACAGCATGGGGTTATGGCTGAAAACTCCCAATATCAGCTCAAGCATGGCCTTATTTGGTCCCATGGCAAGATTTTCATCCCACACACTTCCCCCTTCACGCAGAAGATCATGGAAGAAATGCATTCTTGCCCCACCGCCGGTCACTTGGGTGTTTTCAAAACATATGACAGGATTGCCAAGAGCTTTCATTGGAAAATATTATGGAGGGACGTCAAGGACTTTGTGACCAAATGTGTTCCATGCTAACAGAACAAGGATAGTACGCTCAGGCCCGCTGGCCTCTTGCAGCCTCTCCCCATCCCTGACGGAAAATGGACTCACATCACAATGGAATTTATCATCGGCCTTCCTGTGACTAAGAAAGGGTGGAACAATATCTATGTGGTAGTTGATCGCCTCAACAAAGCTGCCCACTTTATCCCCACTAAGGTCCAATATACTGCCTCTCAGGTGGCCACTCAGTTCATGGAAAATGTCTTCAAATTGCATGGCCTACCACAAGTCATAGTACATGATCGGGATGCAAAGTTTATGAGCAATTTCTGGCAGACAGTTTTCACCTCCATGGGGTCAGACTGATGGCCAAACTGAGAGAGTGAACAAATGACTTGAGACATACTTGAGGCACTTTTTCGATTATGTATAGCACAATTGGGATACGTGGCTTCACTTGGCTGAGTTTGCATATAATAACTCCACACACTCTAGCATTGGAGTTTCCCCTTTTGAGGCCTTATATGGGTATAAGGTTCCCCTTCCTATAGTCTTGTTTACTGATAAGATCAATCCTTAGAGTCAAGCTGAATTGGATCACATGCAAGCTTTACTTCAGCAATGCAAAATGAATCTTCAGAAGGCCCAAACACACATGAAACTCTATGCTGATGAAAGAGCAGGCATTTGGAATTCCAAGAAGGGGAATTGGTCCTTTTGAAAGTGCCTAAGTCCCGCTACTCCACTCTCAAAGAGGGTAGTAGTAACAAGCTAGCCCACCGCTTCTATGGCCCATACCACATCTTGAAGAGAGTTGGTGACTTGGCCTACCACTTGGAACTTCCCCCTACCACCAAAATCCACAATGTGTTTCATGTCAGTCAGCTGAAATCCTTTGTAGGCTCCTTAGTGAACTATGTGGAAGAACTTCCCCCCATTGATGAAGAGGGCATCACTCAATATGTTCCTGAAGCAATCATTGGGCAGCGAGATAAGCACTTACGATCCCGATCCATCAAAGAATTGTGAGAAATGCGGGATCTAGAGCATGGCAAAACCGGAAGCTATGGAGGATGAAATGAGAAGTGTGGACTCATGATGGAGAAGATAAAGACACTGTTTGTTACACAAGTGAATTAGGTTCCAGGATTGAGACTTGGACTCATAAACACAATCTTGTGTATGTGGACAATGACATTGACACTTCACTGAAAAGAAAAGAGTACTATCATTGCATTAAGAAAAGGAAGCAAGTACAATGCTTTATAGGAAAGTAGGAAACTGCAGTAGGCACCATTGTGCATATGGGATAAGTTAGCTTGCATATCCTTGACCCTGAAGCTCCATACAAAGAGGCTGTTTAGTGAGTGTGATTGCTGATTCTCAACACCCCTCCTCAATCACAACTAGAAAGGCACAAAGTGTGTAGAGGTTGTAATGAGAACCACCTGCAAAGTGTGGGCACACCACAAACATGGTAGACACTAGAGGCTGTTGCAAAAAAAAAGCTAAGTGTGGGCACCAAAACATGATGGACATCCAGAGGCTGTAACAGGGGCCTCACAAAGTGTACAGGGACTGTAATGCCAAGTTACATAAGGAGTTTACAAAGCTTATGGCAAGAAGCATTAGGGCAAGGAAATACAAGGCTTTTAAAACAGTCTATCAGAATTATGAGAGTACAAGGACTGATGAGTCTTGTCCTTCCGATCCTGGTGGTCTTCATCTTCATCTTCTTCTTCCTTTGCTCCATTTTCTTCTTCTTCTTTGACTGCGACTAGATAGGCCTTTTGGGATCTCTTTCTTGCGTGGCAGAACTTCTCGGTGTGTCCGGTCCTTTTGCAGAAGTCACAGAAGAGCTGATCCTTCTTGCCTTTGTACCTGTTGCCAACATATAATGCATGCTCATCTCTAGAGGTACTTGGTTCTTCCTTAGTTTTTAGCTTCTTTTCCTCTTCTAACAGTGATGCCTGGATATCAACAAGTTCAGGATTTGGCATGTTGATTAAAGTTGTTGATACATTATTATATTCAGGAGGCAAACTCTTAAGTAGAACACCGATGCAAACATCTTCATCCATTTTAATGTTGATTCCTGCAAGTTGGGTTAGGAGTCCTTCCATGTAATTGAGACGTGTGGCAAGTGATGTACTGGACTTCATTTCAAGTCTGAAGAACTCAATCAGGAGACCATACTTTGATGATTTAGATTGTGCACCGAACAGGGTGTCAAGTCTTTTCCATGTATCTTGTGAGGTCTCACAGTTATCCACATGGTGGATATAACTGTCGTCTAGCTCCAGTTTGATAATGGCCTGGGCTCTGTCATCATTCTTTTGCCAAGTAGTTGCAAGGTCCGCGTCCCGAGTTTTCTTCTCTTTGCCATTTGTGATGGCCCAGAGATCCTTTTTCATCAAGATGAGCTTGATGCGGGTTTGCCAGGTGTGAAAACCGACTCCTTTGAATCGAGCATTTGGAGAGTCTTTTCCCATGTTAGACTTACGGGAACAGTAGCAAATCAACTTCAGACTTATTATATTTGAGCAGCAGAAGAGTTGGTTGAGAGACACAAGTGCTAAAAAACACTAACTGAGTGTCAATGAATACCAAATCTGCAAAGTCCTTTACTCTTTTTAAATCCAAGTGTAATCTTCCCCTTCTTGATTTGATGCTGATACCTTCAAATCTGAGTGACAGTACTTTAATGAACTTTAGAGAGTATTTCTCAATGATTAAAATCACTGTTGATAACTTCAGTGAGAGAAACAGTGAAAAATGTCAGAATTTTGAAGCTTTGGCTATGGCTTTTGCATTAGGGTTTCTGGGGGCAGCCTGGTTTTTTGCTGATTGCAGGAGCTAAACTGGATCATTTTCAAAACTTTTTTCATCAAAATGAAGCTTGAATGATGGGCTATCAATGCCCTATCATGGTCGTCAACATCGCGACCTGTAGCGATGGCGGCATTAGCTCGAACATTAGCAGGCGCAATTCTGACAGCAGCAATGAATTTCAGCAATGCGGTCACATAGAGTGTGCAATGTCGAGTTGTGTTGTGCCAAGATGATGCGCCTAAAGTTGGGGAACAACTTTGTAGAATAAAGCGTGAAGAGTTATGCCCTCTATTGCAAGATCCAGCTCCTCAAAGTTGGCAGGGTCTATCTGGCTATGGCAGAAACACAGGGCAGCAACTGTGTAGACTCACAATGCTGAGCTTGAAATGGCCTAATGTTGAGCTCTGAGGTGATAGAGAGGAGCTCCAAGAGCAGGACTACAGTTCTCCAGAAGAAAGCTTGTCAAGATCTTGTCTGATTGAAGAGATCTAAGAGCTTGAAGTAGGATAGGTGCAAGGTGGCTATGGCTGCCAAGAAGATCAAGTGAAGATGGAGGTGGAAAATGAGAACCATGAGTTGACCTGAGGTTAAGAGGGACTGAGAGAGCAGAGAAGGCCCGACTGGGCTCTGATACCATGTGAGAAATATGGGATCTAGAGCATGGAAAAATCGGAAGCTATGGAGGATGAAATGAGAAGTGTGGACTCATGATGGAGAAGATAAAGACACTGTTTGTTACACAAGTGAATTAGGTTCCAAGATTGAGACTTGGACTCATAAACACAATCTTGTGTATGTGGACAATGACATTGACACTTCACTGAAAAGAAAAGAGTACTATCATTGCATTAAGAAAAGGAAGCAAGTACAATGCTTTATAGGAAAGTAGGAAACTGCAGTAGGCACCATTGTGCATATGGGATAAGTTAGCCTGCATATCCTTGACCCTGAGGCTCCATACAAAGAGGCTGTTTAGTGAGTGTGATTACTGATTCTCAACAAGAATACCTCATCAAATGGAAAGGCCTACCCTTGGAAGAAGCCTCTTGGCACCCAGCAACCATCCTCGATGAATTTCCCTACCTCCATGAACCCCAACGGCTGGAAGACTAGCCGGTCATGACCCAAATTGGCCACTTTCTGCCCGCAGACTGTACACTATTTTAGAACATTTTTGTACTTACTCAAATCCAATGCATGTGCATTCTACATTAACTGAAAGTACTCGTCATAAGCTCCGTTTGGACATATAGTACACCCCATTTGGAGCTACCTATCAAAAGTTATGACCAGTTTACTTCAGTCGACCGGTCTAGGACTACATGTTGTCCCTAGTCTCTCCACACCTATTCTTCATTGTCAAAGGGCTCTGAGTAGTACTCGGAAACCCTCCCTTAGCCCACCCATCACTCCCCTCTATTTCTCCTTGTTTTTGAGGGCAAAAACCTTTCGAGTGGGGATGGATTGTAACAAGCGGGATATACATCGACTAGGGTTTAGACACCCCGTCACACTAACCGAGGTATTTAAGGTGTAAGAGCCCCAGATTAGGGCAACCACTTATTATCAAGATCACACTCTTCACCTTCATCTCCAGCTTCCATGGCTTCCTTCTCCTTTCTCTCCTCTTTCCTCTCTTTCTCTCTCCTCTTCTAGTCTTCTTCCTTCTTCTTCTTGTTCTCTTTCTCTCTCCTCAGCTCTCTTTCTCTCTCCCCTCAGCCTCTTTCATTATAGGTCTTAAGAAGAAAGGTGATATCTTTTCTTCATCGAATGGTTGAAAAACTTGGTAGTGCAGTGTTTCCATTTTTTGCAGATTGCTTTTGAGTAGTCCTGATTGAGAGTGAGCCAAGGGAGATGGTGGATGTCCTGCTTTTTTTTATTAATCAATTCATGAGAAAGTTCAAAGTCAACATCAAGGACCTTGTACAAGAGCTTTTTCCTATCATTGTTGGACAAATTTACTGTATATTACCTAAAGAGATCTTTCCAGAGGGTCCTCGGCCCATACTGAGGAAGTGTAGGCATTACAAGAACCTCAATTGGTCTATTTACATTTTTGCAAGCTATTGTTGTGAATGACCTCTCATTAGTCCTCCTATCATCCAAAGGGAGCCCAATTTTAAATGACATTATCCAATCTCTTTTGGTTGCATCATGTGGGCACAAAGATGTTCTTGTAAGAAAGGTTTGCGTTCAAATTTTGTCTCTCTTATCAAAGATTGGTGTGGAACCCGTAAAGAGGAGATAAAGGTTCCAAGATTTTGCAAATTTGTGATTGAAACATTTGCTACGAAGTGCTATGTGTACAGTGTGTTAGAGCAGTTGTTTGATTTACGTGATGCTAATACAAGTTCTCTTTTTGGTGAGATGGTGACGGTAGCTTAGCAACGTATTCTCTTACGTCAATCAAAGACAAAATAAGGAATGCTTTTTTGTGCCTCAACAACGATACTTTCATTGCTTTTTTGAAGCTTTTTCAAGGTGGCAGACAATTATAAAAATGCAACCAAGAGGTTGCGTGTTGGGGGGGGGACATAAGTGAACACGATTGCAGGAACGAGACAAGGCAGAAGGTGATGGTGAGGAAGATCAATGAACATGATGACAAAGGAAGTCTAGAAGGTGGCAATGGAGGAAGTCCATAAGGTGGCAATGGAGGCATACCAGAAGGTGGCAGGACATTGTTGCGATGGAGGAGGACTAGAAGGTGCTTCATTTTTGCGGCTTCATTCTCCTTCCTCTTCCAACCTACCACTGCTGCGGCTTCTTCTTGGTCGTGCTCCTATGGGAAAAGCCTTAATGGATTACGAGAAGAAGGCTTCTTCATCTCCTACTATAGTGCTTGTTGTCGATCTCAATCCCCTAGTTCTCTCTCTCAAGAAAGTCTTGTTTGCAAAGTTGGGGTTTTCAAAGAAGACTTTTCTCGAGCTCAGGATTGGGACGAGTTTTTAATTAATGGATGCAGAAACTCCATATCATCACCTTTATCATTATAAGCAGCAAGTGCAACTATCAGAAGAAGTGTTTCGACTCCCCTTGAGCAAGGAAACTATGACCTAATCTTCACCACCCGATCTGCGAGAGAGGGGGAGAGCAACATCGAAGGTGAGGCTTCGACGTATTTCCAGAGTCAAGATTGAAATCCATTTATTCCCATCTTGCAAAGTGTCCCTGCGGTGAGGGACACTCACGAACCCCCACATGATTCTATGCGACATCTAGTGAACCCAACGTGAAAGCGTCACTTCTAATCATTGAGATGGGAAACTCTTTGAATAATCCACCTTCTTCATCGACTGCTTCTTCTCTTTTGACTAATGAGTGAATTATTACAAACTCTTTCTTTATCCATTATGATGCAGAATCAACAAATGCAATTATCTATGCAGCAGTAGCAATAACAGTTACATAAGCAACAATTGGATCAACAACGAATGCTACATCAAGAATAAGAGCATACGCATGATGCAACCAAGGAAATCGAGGCTATGGTTAGTGAGTGAAAATTATTTGATAGCCATAATGTTTTAGTCTATCTTAAATCCTTTGAAACCGAGATGCACTTCTTCAGAGTTCCTACAAACTGGAGTAACTATTTCCTACAACTTGTCACGCCTACTTTGCGGGTAAGAGTCACATATTTATTTGTGAAAGACTCAAACTAGAATGTTTTCAAGAAAACACTCAAAGAAAAATATTTTTTGGAGGATTATGGTATTGCTACACGGAAAGCATTCAGAGAGTGGGTCTACTAGCCCAACAAAGGTCTTGTTGCTTCGGAGTTGTTTCGGGAGTTTGAAGAGCAATACAACTAGTTGGATGCATTGGAGCAAAGAGCTCTAAACTCGGAGAAAGTAGAGTTATTCTTGTAGGTGGCTGATCTTGCACTTCAGGATGAGTTGGGAGAGCTTCTTGAAGACCGTACACAGCCAATGGGATTGAAGACTGATTGACAAGATGCTGTCAATGCAATTTCTACACTGACAGAGAGGTAGAGATGGAAGGCTCGCTTGCATAATAGGATGCAACCACCACCAGCAATGTCTTCCCCTACCTGGACTTCTCCTACTTCTCATGTTGCTCCTTCAGCTTCTTCTCCTATTTATCATCCTGTGTTTATGCCTACTTCTATGCCTATGCCCATTCCTATTATGGTTGGTCAAACCATCTGCAAAATCGACTATCGAAGATATGGTGGAGGAAATTTCAAATAACTTGAAAGATCTTTAAATTAAGATGACCAGAAGGGAGCAGTAGCCACTTAACCCAACTTCAATTTCTGTCCCAACCTCCTCTACTCCTACAAATTCTTCCAAAAATGATCGTGTTCGCCATTGCATGTGATGTGATAGTCTAGACCATGAGCAGAAGGACTATCAAGATTTTGAAGTGACAAAAAGGCTGAAGTTGGTAGTCTGAAAGGATAAGATGATACGTTTCAAAGGTACAGAGCAATCGATTAAACCAAATTTTGATAAAGGAGATATGAAGAAATTATTGGAGGAGTCTCTTTTGTGCTCTTCTTATATGATGTGGGAGGTGGTAAGAGAAGCTACTGCCTATGGTCTTCAATTGGAGCAGTGCCAAAGGACAAATCTCCTATATGGTCCTATGCACTGCATGTAGAGAAGAAGGGAAAAGTTTCATCATCGAAACTTTCAGCCATAGGAGATGCAATCTGAAAATGGATTGGATGGAATGATCAAGTTGATGTGTTTTCTATCTATGCTTACATCGCAAAATCTCAAGGATTTGAAGCACTCCTTGAGGAGAAGTGGAAAAGAGATAATGATCAGCCCCCAGAAGGATCGAAGAGGGTGACTAGGAGGAGTGATCGAGTTCTTCAGCCTTCTTCTTCAAGACCGGAGCAGAGTATGGTTGATGTTGAGAAGCCAAAATTACAAGAAGATCAGAAGGCCCCAAAGACAAAGGATCCAAAGCCAAAAAAGAAATCTGGATTCAAGCTGCTTTCAGAGATTGAGACAACTATGGACTTGAAAAAGGTACTTGAGGATCGGATTCTTAATTGCAAAATTGAATTTACTCTTGGAGAAGTCTTGGGGGCTTCCAAAAGAAAATTTTATGATGTTATCATCAACATCATTAAAAGAAAATGATAGGTTATTGAAGAGCAGATACAGGATATGATCCATCGAGAGGCTTTAACTATTACTGAGGCTATTCTCTATGGGTTGCAGATTGTGGAGATTGATTTTGATGAGGAGACTATTGAGGAGTCTAAAAATGAAGTTTTATGTATGCAGTCCAAGAAGACTCTTCAGCCTTTACTTCAACCCGTATAGTATGATGAGAGTGAAGATGCGCCTAGACTAGTGCCTCATAGCCATTTTCTCGTAGCCATTGGGCCCATGCGACTACCGAGATTGTAGTCAAGCTTGGTGAGACAGAGACTCTTTGTGTTGCTCTTTTGGATCATGTCTCTGAGATTAATGTCATAGTGCAAGGTTTATACAATACTCATGGATGACCAATTGATGTAGATCATGGTTGGCGCATGCGTGCGGCCAACACTACATGAGATTTGTATGCTGCTTCTCCGAACTTGAAGATTTCTATTGGAGATGTGGTTTGGACGATGGGTCTCCCTATGCACGGATTCGAAGCAAGGATGGAAAGAGAAATGTTGAGTTTATGATAGTTTGTTTCAACCATCAGTGGAATAAATATTCTTTGAGGGATTCCCCTCTTCCAACAAGAGAGCGAGGATTTTGTTAGGTACCATTGTCTTACGAGACGATAGTGGTATGAGTCAGGGAAAGCTCTCGCCTCTGGCAACAAAATTTTTTCCTCATGTGTTCATGGTGTATCCATTGAAAGTACTTTTTGTTTTCAACATATTTCTGATATGCCTCAAGCTACCAGGCAATATGTAAAAATAAAAGAAAAAGAATTGAAGCTTGCATAAGTTTTGCAGAAAGAAGACCGGATAGATGGTCTCTATGATGGCCTTTCATGCTCAAATACTATGGAAGATCTTTCCATATTGCTAAATACTAACAATCAAGAGTTGTCATATGTCTTACAGGTCCATTCTCTGGTAATGAATTGCAAAATTGTTGATTTCATGCTTCAAAAGAATTTGGGTGCTGAGGATTCTAAAAAAAAAGTATTCTTGGCTGACATATTTCAGCAAAAAGAGTTGGATGCTGCTATTTATACACAACAAAATTTGTGTTTACCAGGGCAATTTCAACAAGGGTTGAAATTTGTATGTTGTAGCAATGAAGCTAGAGTTGTGACAAAATATAAGATAGTTGACAAGAAGGTTAAACCAGTTGTAGGACCACTACCTTTGGATAGTGATGAGATGGTTAGGAGAGCTGATTTGCAACCTCCTTTATGAGACCCCATAGGTATTGGACATGAGTTTGTAGCTGAGACATTGAAAAAGATGAAGATTGGGACTAAAGATTTTCTGCTTCCAGAAGAGGTAAGATGTTTTAAAGATATGTTGTGTAGACATGGAAAAGATTTTTCTTTTTTCCCACATGAGATTGAGGAGACATGAGAATGTTGATGCCATAGAGAAGATTGTGGAGACATGCTTGTAAGAGAGGGGGATATAATAATGGGGAAATACTAGCTACATTGGTTGGCTGGTATATAAGGTGTTAGGGACTTGATTTTTGACCATCAGATTATAATACAAGTCTCCTTTCATCTTCATCTCCTTCTCCAAGCTCTCATGGCTTCTTTCTCTCTCTTTCTGTCTTTCTCTCTCTTTTTCTAGTCTTTCTCTCTCCTCGTCACTCTCTTTCTCTCTCTTTTGCACCCTCTCTCTCTCCTCTTCTTCTCTCTCTTCTGTCCTCTTCATGACAAGTGGTATCAGAGCTCTAATTCTGATCCATTTAGTTACCTTACATGCTCAATTACCATCCTTTTCAGTTTAAAAATCCAAGAAGATTCAAGTACACATTGACAGTCACAAAAATGGAGGAGCATTGAAGAGCCACAGGTCAAGGACCAAGAGGACAGCAGTCAGGAGCATTAATGGAGTCCTTGGACCAAGTTTGGAGGCTGGAACACCACATTTAGCAGGTCGTGGGTTATTCAGGGCCAAATTTGAAGGTGTCAACAATCGCGTCGTGGGGGGACTTGCTTGAACTGTTGCGCCAAACACACACTGTATACACAAGAGGAAGCTCACTCAAGAACACAAGAAGAGAGATGGAGGCCAAAACGTTTTCTTGTTGGTTTCTTCTTCTTCTTCCACACACTATACAATGTACAAAAAGTATAGATAAGATACAACATAAAGGAAAGTGGCCTACTAAGTCAAACAGTGCATAACCAACTACACTAATCAACTGGCACTATGTCTTTGCCAATTGTAGGTAGGTGTAACAAACTAAATATAATAAGTGATAAGCCAGTGGCCATGTGAGTATCATAATGACCACCAACGTGCTAAGTGTAGACGTGCGGACCCATCTAGCCAGGCGGTCCATCATCAATGTCCGCACGTGTTGAGCTTGCCATCTCAACACTCCCCCTCAAGCTCAACTCTATCTCTGCAACTCCAAATAAGATTCGAAACTTTCGAAGCTTCTCTGTACACCCAATGCCTTTGTGAAAATGTCAGCTATCTGATCCTGTGTGCTGACATATACCAAGTCAATCTCTCCTGCAAGTACTTTCTCTCTCACAAAGTGGTAGTGCACCTCAATGTGTTTTGTCCTAGCATGGAACATTAGATTCCTAGCTAGCTGTATGCTGCTCATGTTGTCACAATGAATGACAACTGGACCATCTCCATGCACATCCAAATCACCTAATAACTTTTGCAGCCATACCACCTCACATGCTACCATAGCAGCACCTCTGTACTCAGCCTCTGTACTCGATAAAGCAACTATAGATTGCTTTTTGTTGCTCCATGTAACTACTGCACTACCAAGGGAAAACATGAATCCACTTGTAGATCTTATGTCTGACATGCTACCAGCCTAATCTGCATCTGTGTATCCAAAGACATGTACGTCCTTACCTGCCTCATAAAAAAGTCCATAATGTAAAGTGGACTTCATGTACCTCAATATACATACAACTGCATCCAAATGAGGCTTTCTAGGCATCTACATAAACTGACTGAGAATGCCAACAACATAGCTCAAGTCTGGCCTTGTGATAATCATGTAAATCAAACTCCCTACTATCAACCTGAACATAGTAGGGTCTTCTATCTCATCTCCAACATCAGCAATCAGCTTCACATTTTGCTCCAATGGTACGAAAAGAGGCTTACATGCTATCATACCATACTTGGATAACATATCCAAGCCATACTTCCTTTGGGACAGCCATATACCATCATCACATCTGATCACCTCAATACCAAGAAAGTATCTCAAGTGAGCTAAATCTTTAATCTCAATCTTCTTTTTCAAGAAGTCCTTAACTTCAGCAATCCCATTGTCACTATCACCTATAATAATCAAGTCATCCATATAGATGACTATGATGACCAAACCTACATCTCCCTTTCTCACATAAAGTGAGTGATCAGCATCAGAAATACAAAATCCAATATTGACAAGATACTCTCCAATCTTGTCAGACCATGCTCTAGGTGCTTGCTTCAGCCCATAGAGTGCCTTCTTTAACCTGCACACATATGTGGGATGCTCTAAATCCTCATAACCTACTAGCTACTCCATATACACTTCTTCTTGCAATTCACCATGCAAGAAGGCATTCTTAACATCCATTTGCTGCAAACTCCAACCTTTGGCTGCTGCCAAGGCAATCACACACCTAACAGCTGCCATCCTAGCAACTAGATTGAATGTCTCTTCATAATCTATGCCATATGTTTGAGCATAGCATTTTGCAACCAGCCTAGCCTTATACCTGCTAACTGAACTATCTACATTATGCTTGACTTTGTAAACCCACTTACAGCCAATAGCTTTCTTACTCTTAGGTAAGGATACCAAATCCCAAGTCTTATTGGCTTCTAATGCAACCATCTCCTCATCCATTGCTGCATCCCAATGAGCATGACCAACAGCATCCTCAAAACAAGCGGGCTCAATATCCTCAACTAGTTTCACCATATAAGCATAATGGTGAGCTACATAGCCTTCAAAACCAAATCTTTTAACAGGGTATCTGACCCTGCTAGATCAGCATACCACCGGATCACTCAATGGAGCCTTTACATTACTATGAGCTTTTTGTACACCTGGCGTCTTGACCGAAGGAATGCCAAGCTCATCATCCAAACTCTCTGAACCACTAGAATCTCCATCAAATCCCAAATGACTAGTAGATGCATCATTACCATCCAGCACTTTCTTCTTTCCTTTGTCCTTCCCTGCAACACTTATAGATCCACCTAAAGGTGTGGGGCTACTCCTTAGTCTCCTAGACCAAGGGCTCACTGTAGGTGTAGTACCGAATGATGTTTCTGTTCCACTAAGACTCCGTGATTCTTGGTTATCTTTCTGCACATAGTTGTCCTGATCATTATCATCATCCAAAACATCACCAGCAGGTGTATACCAACTTCCCATCGCATCAAAGATAACATCCCTGCTCACTCTGGACTCACCAGTGACAGGGTTATAACAGCGATACCCTTTCTGCTCTAAAGAGTATCCAATAAAAACACATTTTTCTGCCTTTGGATCAAGTTTCTTCCGTAGCTCATCTGACACATGAACATATGCAACACATCCAAATACCTTCAAGTGCGATACATCAGGCTTCTTGCCAGTAAAGCATTCTTCAGGAGTCATCCCATGAACTGCAGCTGTGGGAGTTCTATTCATAATGTAAACGGCAGTATGGACAGCCTCAGACCAAAAATGTTTGGGCATATTCTTTTTAGTGATTAATGCTCGTGGAACTTCTGCAATATGCCTGTTTTTTCTTTCTGCAACACCATTTTGATGTGGGGTATACCTACAAGTAAATTGCCTCTTTATCCCATGAGTCCTCAAGAAGCCACGAAACTCATTAGAGAGGTACTCTCCCCCTCCATTTGATCTCAAGCACTTTACTTTTAAGCATGTTTCTGTTTCAACAGCTACCTTAAAAGATTTGAAGTGCTCAAACACATCACTTTTTTCCTTCATGAAGTATACCCATAGCTTCCTTGAACAGTCATCAATAAATGTGACAAAGTATTTGCTGCCACCAAGAGATACATTCTGTGTAGGCCCCCAAACATCTGTATGCACTACATCAAGTATTTTTCTACTCACTTCTCTATCATGCGAGAAGCGTTGTCTTGCCTGCTTACCAAACTGGCATGCTTCACAGACTTTATGCAATTCTGCAACTCTAAAAGAAGGCAACCCTATAACCAATCCTCTAGACTGCATTAATTTCAGCCTTTGCACATTTGCATGTCCAATACATTTATGCCATATTTCAATATCTGCAACTACTCATTTTCCTTTAGCATACATAGCAGCATCCATTGTAGGAATTCCAGCATCTAAAGTGAACATTCGGCCAACTCTACTTCCTTTTGCGACCAATGTGCACTTATCATTAAAGTCTTCTACAAAATAACCTTTTGCATGGAATCAGACCTGCAACCCCTGCTCTACCATTTGGCCAACACATACTAGATTCTTTGTAATTGATGGCACATGTAATACATGTGTCAGACTCTTTGTCTGGCCATCATACAAGGACAAGGGAACCTTTCTAATGTGTGAAATTGGGTGGCATGAATCATCACCCGTCTGCACATAACCTGGGTTTTGTAAGTCCTACATCTCTCCAAACCATTCAACATGACTGGTCATATGATTAGATGCACCTGAATCGACATACCATACATCATCATGTGTCCCTTTTCTTGTAACTGCATTCATCATATAAGACCATATTGGGGAATATGGGGATTTTCCATAAGTTTGGGACACATGGTCAAATCTTTGGATTTGTTATAACTTGAATACTATAACTCCAAATCGAGCGCTCTATAGCTCAATAGATTCCATTTTTCAAGCGCTTTCCAATTATAGGTGTCATCATATACTTTTGAGAAACTTATGGGCATGTTATCTGGGTGCCACCTTTTTAGTATTCAAAAAATGGGAATCGGGAGAGTCCCAAACTCACTAATATTGTGTTATATGTTGCATAACAAACATACGCTCATTTTTGTCTTCATTCTGTCATGAAGATGATGCATAGTTTATTTGCTGCAATTTACTACTATGAATATCATCCTTCTTTGCATAGCAATGGGCTTCAATATGGCCTATTTTTCCACAATAATGGCAAACAATAGCAGAATTTCTAGAACCTCTATTCTGCCATCCACCTCTTCCTCTAGAGCTCCCCCTGCCTCTAAAGTTTCCTCTGTCTCCAGAAACCTACATTTCACCAAACTGTTGATTGAACCTGTTTTGCTGGTTATCGCTAGCACGTCCCATACCACGGCCTCTCAAAGAGGATCTACCACCTCCCCTTCCTGAACTTGAGCAAAATGCTTGGACCTGTTTACCATTTCTTTTAGACGAATCACCTTGCATATTGATCTCTTCAGTAATCATGAGAGAGATCAACTCATCAAAATCTGGAAATGGCTTCCGTACATATACTGAAGTAATAAATGATTTTCATGCCTTCTCATTGTTAAGGCCCCTCAGAGTGGATAAAACCAAATCATCATCATCCGACATTGCATCAATTGCTGCTAAAGCATCTGCAATGCTCCTCACCTTCAACACATACTCATTGATAGACATTTTTCATTTCTTCAAGGCATTCAAATCTTGCTTGAGTTGAATCTTTTGTGCCTTTGTATTTACTGAAAACATACTATCAAAAATTGTCCAAGATACATGTGAAGTTTCTGCATTCCTAATATGTCCCAGCATAGTATTATCAATGACTGCAGATAACCGGTACATCACCTTTTTGCCTTTTGCATTCCATTCTTTCCATGCTTTTAACTCATCTGCAGTCGGAGGGATACCCAGCTTTGGCTCCTTTTCTTTACCTGAAAAAAACTCATGAAGGCCCTTTCCAATGAGGAAGTTGGTCACTCGGAACTTCCATGAAGGGTAGTTATTCTTGTCGAGCTTCTCAATAATGGGATTTCCATTATTCTCTGCCATTATCACAAACAAGGATACAACACAGCAAGCTAGTCTTCTGCAATCTTTCACAACACGTGCAGAGCAATGCACCAAGCAATCTTTTTCACTGATTGCTCAATAGTACATATAATCTACAACCTGTTTGCAGATAAACCTTATGTTTGCTTCCTAAAAACACCTCAAAAATTACAGATTCGTAATCTATAACATGCGCACCCACTTTCGGTCAATACAGCCGAAATCATAGTGTACCTTGAAACTGTTGTCCACAACCTTGTGGCTCTAAAATAGGGCCTAAAACGGCCTCAGATGCCCAAAATCACTGCGGGATGGCCCTAAAGGGCTTATTTGCAAAATATACAGTGATCTGCTTGCACACCAAATCTCACAATAATCTAAGATTTTTGCTCGACCTTGCTTCCACTGCCTCCACATGCACTATCCAAGAGAGAAAGTGGAAGAATGGGAGAGCTTCTTACCCGTTGCTTGCTTGCTCGAACCTTGCTTCTTCTCCTTCAAATCAGCCTTTGAAATCAGCCTCTCTCAGTGGCACAGCTCTGATACCATGTCAAGAATCGCATGGTGGGGGGACTTGCTTGAGCTGTTGCGCCAAACACACACTGTATACACAAGAGAAAGCTCACTCAAGAACACAAGAGGAGAGATGGAGGCCAAAACGTTTTCTTGCTGGTTTCTTCTTCTTCTTCCACACACTATACAATGTACACAAAGTATAGATAAGATACAACATAAAGGAAAGTGGCCTACTAAGTCAAACAATGCATAACCGACTACACTAATCGACTGGCGCTATGTCTTTGCCAGTTGTAGGTAGGTGTAACAAACTAAATATAATAAGTGATAAGTCAATGGCCATGTGAGTATCATAATGATCACCAACATGCTAAGTGTAGACGTGTGGGCCCATCTAGCCAGGTGGTCCATCATCAATGTCTGCACGTGTTGAGCTTGCCATCTCAACAAAAAGTAAATTTTAGAAACAATGGTCACAAGAAGTAGGGAAGAGTTAGTCTTGGTTACTTTTCATATGCAGTCTTCTCTTTCTTCATTCACAAGCTCCTGCCAAGCTTCCATGGAGGAGAAACAACAACATAGATCTTCTTTCTCCCATCTCTAGAGATCAAATGCCTTCTACCACAGCTTCCAAGAGGCCCTGTGCTTCATTTCAAGTACCTATCTGAGTCACTGAGCTGCCTTCTTCCTTCCTGTGCACAGCCCGCAATTTGCGGCGCAGATTTTGGGCAACATCCTAGGCATAAACAACAGCATACCATGCCTCTTCTTCATCTTGGCCTTCTTCCCCATCATCTGGTAGTTGATTCTTGCAAGTTTGAAGCCACCTTTTCATCCTCTTGAACATCCGTCAATCTCTGAAACCCTAACAAGTGCAGGCCATGGACAGCCATGGATTCTCCTTCAGCACTCACTAATTCTTGAGGGCTTTTGCCTTCCTTGGTCTCAAGAACTTATGCCTACAGGAATCTTTGAAGAAGCAAGCATCAAGAGGCCCATACTTGAAGATGGAGGCAAGAATGCAAGCTGGACATTTGGGGCAGCCATAGCCATAGACCACGACCTTCAATTTCTTCTAGTTCTCTTCAAGATTGGGTCCCGGGGCTTCAAGATTGGACAAGAGCTTTGGAGTACATGAAGGCATTATGGGGTGAGATTTTGGGGCATTCTTCTTCTATGACCTTCAAGGCATGCTGAGAACTACTGAAGTTCAACCCTTCATTCTCCCATTGAAGAATCAAGCTTGAAGACTCAATTCTTGGCTGAAGTTGGGAGCATTGGAGAGAAATCATGGGACATTGGCCATTGATTCTTAGCCCATCTTCACCAATCAAAGAGGTAATTGACTCTTGAGCTCTCTTCTAATTTCATCCTCTTGCTGAGCCTAAAAAGCCTATTGTTGGAAGAGATTCAAGTAGTCAATCATGCATTTTCTTCAAGATTTCAATGCTTGCATGCTGTCAATTTAATTTTAGTCCTCTCTTAGGCTTCCTTGCATTCAGAATGATTCATTCTATGTTGAAAATTCTCACTATTATTTACTAATTGCCTCACCCTAACCTCTTGACTTGTGATGATTGCTTGAGCAAATATTAATCTCTAAAATCCATTGTAAATGAGATAAGTTAGCAGTGAGTCACTGCTCGATAAGCCCTCTCCTTATTCCCAACTCAATTCCATGCACTTCATGAAGAGAATTACTTCCAAGCCACCCTGCATAGCATGTTGATTGCTTAATTAATAAATGTCTGCCATGTATACTCAAGGTAAGGAAAAAGCCCGATGCCAGGCGAGGTGGCAAGACAAAAGAGGGGTGACCCCCCCTTGCCATCAAAGACCCTGAAGGGGTGCACAACCTGGCCCAAGGGGAACTTTGCCCACCTCTCGGTGATCTAGAGCCCAAAGTTTCTTGCAGGTGCAGATACCCACTTGAAGAGCTGAAATATTAACTTGGCACTGATGTATGGATGTATTATTGGCTGCAAAGGTATGGAAATTTCTATTGAGGATGTATTTGTAGACATGAGAATACATATGTAGTCAATGGCAGTGTAAAGGAAAAAGGGCTTTGTTTCAAGTGTGGCAAGAAGTATACAGCTGATCATGCCTCAAAATGTGCTTTTAGAAATGCTAAGGCACGGGTTCGCAGCATATTGGTATTTGAGGACTCATAGGAGGACCCTGAGGAACACATGCTTTTATGATGACTACTGAAATAGATGATGCTGATGAAGGGTTTGGTCAAGAAGAGTTCTTTAATCCTGCTGACTCTTTTCCTTTTGACCCCGATGGCCATTTATCACAAGGTTTGGGTAGAAAGATCGAACCACATGCTGAAATACATGTTTCCACTGCTTATACCATATCAATGGATGCTTAGACAGGATCCATAAGCCCTAATACATTGTGTATCAAGGGACAAATTCATGGGAAGGATGTGTTTATACTTGTGGACAGTGGTAGCACTCATAGTTTCATTAACAGAGTAGTCCTGGACAAGCTAAAGTGTTTTCCCGCTGATTTACAACAGGCATTGAAGGTGCAAGTTGCCAAATCTAGCATTGGAGTTTCACCCTTCAAGGCATTGTACAGCTATAAGGTGCCCCTCCCCACGGTTATCTTCAATGATAAAATAAACCCACAAAGCAAGGAGAAATTGGATAGAACGCAGGCCTTACTTCAGTAGTGCAAAGTCAACTTGACGAAAGCTTAGGATCAAATGAAGCTTTATGTTGATGACAAAAGAAGGGATGTTGAATTCCAAGAAGGGGATTTGGTGCTTTTGAAGGTGTCCAAGTCCAAATATGCCACCCTTAAGGATAGGTCCAGCAATAAGTTGGCTCACAGGTTCTATGGGCCATACCGGATTGTCAAAAGAGTGGGAGACTTGGCATATCGGTTAGCATTACCCCCATCCATGAGAATTCATAATGTCTTCCATGTGAATCAATTGAAGCCCTTTCTTGGATCATCAGTGGATTATGTTGAGGAGTTACCACCGATAGATAAAGGAGGCATCATTCAATATATACCCAAGCAAATCATAGGACAAAGGGAAAAGAATCTTCGCTCTCACTCCATCATGGAATACTTGATTAAGTGGCAAGGTTTATCACTTGAGGAAGCTTCTTGGAGGCCAACTTTAGTTTTGGAAGAGTTCCCATACCTATTAGAAGTAGATTTGGCTGAAATCTAGCTAACTATGGCCCTGTTTTCCCTAAGATTGACTGCAGACAGCTCTCTATTTCAAAGTAGATTTTATTTTGCACTATGGATAGCAATGGACACCATACATGTGCTGAAAGTACTCCTTGAGAGCTTCGTTTTGATATATAACCCACCCCGATCAGAGTCTCCTACAGAAAGTTATGATATATTTACTATAGTAGGGCCCTGTAGTAAACACCTTGTTGTCCACTGTCTACCTCTCACATTTACTCAAGATAATTGGGTCAAAATTCATTTTTATAATTTCTCAATAAGGCCCATGTAACATACATACCCCAATGACCTATCATACGCAATAATACCTCTTCATTCATTTGTATACCCCTGTAATAATGCAGCAGAGTAGTACTTTGATCTGCTCCTGCCCAGTTATCATAAGTGCCCAAATTGTTTTTGAGGGCAAAAACCTTCAAGTGGGGATGGAATGTAAGAGAGGGGGATTTAATAATGGGAAAATACTAGCTACACTAGCTGGTATATAAGGTGTTAGGGACTTGATTTTTGACCTTTAAATTATAATACAAGTCTCCTTTCATCTTCATCTCCTTCTCCAAGCTCTCATGGCTTCTTTCTCTCTCTTTCTATATTTATCTCTCTTTTTCTAGTCTTTCTCTCTCCTCGTCACTCTCTTTCTCTCTCTTCCTGCAGTCTTTCTCTCTCTTTTGCACCCTCTCTCTCTCCTCTTCTTTAATAATGGGGAAATACTAGCTACACTAGCTGGTATATAAGGTGTTAAGGACTTGATTTTTGACCATCAAATTATAATACAAGTCTCCTTTCC
Source organism: Lygodium microphyllum (assembly GCF_053477565.2). Classification (NCBI taxonomy): domain Eukaryota; kingdom Viridiplantae; phylum Streptophyta; class Polypodiopsida; order Schizaeales; family Lygodiaceae; genus Lygodium; species Lygodium microphyllum. Next base: position 176,343,973 of record NC_141136.1, read on the forward strand.
TCTTCAACTCCTTCTCCAAGCTCTCATGGCTTCTTTCTCTCTCTTTCTGTCTTTCTCTCTCTTTTTTTAGTCTTCTCTCTCCTCGTCACTCTCTTTCTCTCTCTTCCTGCAGTCTTTCTCTCTCTTCTGTACCTCTCTCTCTCCTCTTCGTCTCTCTCTTCTGTCCTCTTTATGACAATGCTCTTCTACTTTAGAGGTTTACATGTTTCTTGGTGCTTGTGTGTTTTATCTTATTTGGATTCCACATTTTTCTCATACGGCAAATGATCTCTACCAACTCTTAAGGAAAGGGAAATGTTTTTCTCAGGAGATGAGACATACTAAAGCTATCTAGAAACTAAAGAAATTATTGAGAGCTCCTTCGACTCTTCGAAAGGCAGATTATGAGTGTGGAAGACCTATTGTTTTTACTGTTGATACTAGTCCTATCAACATTGGATGGGCTATTGGCCAATACGATGCAGATGGAAATAAGTATACTATTTGGTTTGGGGCAAAAGTCTTGAACAAGTGGCAACGTAGATATTCACAGATTAAGAGGGAGCTCTTGAGAGTTGTCATGGCTCTCAAGAATGTTAAAGAGTACTTCATTAGTGATGCTGTGGTGGTCGAGACTGATTGTTTGCCTCTTCTAGGTATGATCGTGAGTTGTTCTACTCCAGATATTACCATGCTTAGGTGGATTGGGTACATAAAATCCATGAGTCCTGAGTTAAGGCACATATCAAGTAAAGACAACATAGTAGCCGATATGCTTTCATGAGCAAGGCATGATGATATGGATTTTTCTTTCATTGATGATGCTGATGATGGGGTTGATCTTTTAGCTATGCATGCTAATCATATTTGTTATGTGTCTTCTTTGGAAATATTTGATGAGTCTTTGTATACAGGAGAGTATTTACAGATTGGTTGTTATTTGAGTACCATGTCTAGACATGATGGATGGACTAATGCAAACTTCAAGAAGATCAGGAGAAAAGCTTTTGGTTTCTTCTTGCAAAGTGGGTTACTTTGGAAGCATCCACAAAAGCAAGGAGGACAGCCATTGAGAGTTGTCTATGATAGAGCTTCACAAGTGCGGATCATGAAAGAATTTCATGAAAGTCTTTCGATTGGACACCGAGCTGTTTGGGTGACCTATGAGAAGATCAATGAGCACTATTGGTGGAGAGGCATGTGCAGAGATATCTCATAGTTTGTTGAGACATGCCATGATTGTTAGTTGTTCTCTTTAGTGAGGCATAGAGATGAGCTTCATCCTACCTACCCGCTATGTATTCATAACAAGTGGATTCTTGATTTGATTACTATGCCTGTTGGTTTATTGCAGATGCACTATATTGTTTTAGCATGAGAAGATCTCACAAACAAAGTGGAAGAAAGAGCATTACAAATGAAGTCTACTTCAATAGTTTGTAAGTTTCAGTTGGAAGATGTTATCTGCAAGTATGGATGTATTGGAAAAATTACTGCAAATAGAGGTGAGCTGGATGCTGATGAGGCTAGGGATTTTTTTTCTCGCCTTGGCATTAAACTTGCTTTGACTTCGGTATATAATCCAAAAGGCAATGGGAAGAGCCAAAGAGGGCATCCGCAAATTGTGAAAGCTTTGGCCAAAGCAGGCAGTGGATGGGTTAGGGAGTGGTCTAGGTTGTTGCCTTATGCCTTATGGGTTGATCGCACTACTCACAGTGTGACTACATAATATATGCTAGCTAAATTGATGTATGGGCAAAAGCCATGAGCAGAAGCCAAACATGCCTACAAAGACTTGCACACTTACTTGGAGTGCTTTATCATGACATCAAGAAGAGATGACTAAAGAAGATCTTTTAGCTCTTCATATTCGTCAGTTGGAGAGAAGGCCTGAAGATATTGAGAGAGCAATTCAAAAGCTCAAAGAGGCCAGGATTTGCAACAAAGATCACTTTGATAGTAAACACAAATTTAGGCCTAAAGAGATTGAAGAGGGAGATCGGGTGTTGGTCTATGACAACAGTCTAAACAACCAATATAGTCCTATCTGTAAGGTTTCGAGACGATGGTTTGGGCCCTATTTAGTGCAGCATGTCCATGACAATGCTACATATTCCTTGGTAGAGTTTGATGGTACGGCCTTGTAGATTCTAATTGTAGGGAACAGAGTCAAACTATTCAAGAGAAGAGATGATGAAGATGAGATTCATGATGGACTTGAGCCAAGAGATAATGAAGATGAAGATGTGGACATTGTGGATGCTTTTACAGAAGATACAGAGATTGCATTGACCATCGAGCTTGGCGGTGATGAGAATGGGTAGCTGTGGCCCATCCAAAGGATGTGCAGGTTTGGAGGGGGCAGATGTCATGACGCTGCGTGTTCACCACTACGAACCTGAGGGCAAAGTTGTTTCGCCAAGGATTTGAATAAATTAGTCAGAATCATTAGGATTTTGTTTCCCATTGTGTGTATCTTTTGTGTTTGCATTTGTATGACACACAAATACTTGTAGTTAGGCTAGGCACAATTTCTTCAATGCATTCATAATTTTTTATAAGCATCGCTCGATTGATTGCAAAGCATAGATTCTAATTTGCAAACTGCATAAGTGATGGGGCACAAAGTTCTTTTTCAAAACATATTCTTGAAAGGGCACATTACATGGAAAATGTAATTGTTTTGAAGGCTCAAGGATCCAAGGAAAAGACCAGTTTAGTTTTGGACTTTCCTCGTGTAACAACACTTTGGAGAGGCTGAACTCATTGACTAATAAATTTGGTGCTCAAAGAGCTTGCAAGATATTTTGACTGGCTTCACCACCACTGATGAAATACATTCTAGAAGATGCTACATAAAAGAGGCCTATATGGATCACAAGACCAAAAAAGAAAATGATGTGTGCTCCATGAATCCAAGCCCATGCTACAACTCCTCGCCATCTAAAAGCTGGTCTTGACGATGTAAAGGAGCATCAAACAAACTTTGTAAAAAAAAACCAGATATTAGTCTATCATACATAATGCATCATAAAAAAACTAATGACTACAAACAAGAAAGAGTATTGACTTACTGGGCCATCGGGTGCATACAATCTATGGATAAGTGTAGTGAGACTGTGTCTCTCTATATATCGAGTCTTCAAACCTCTAGGATCATGGTTTATGATGGAGTGCTACAAAGAAAACATAATAGTATTGTTAGAAATAAGATTGTTAGTATAAGTGTTATTCCCAATAAAAAAGCAAGAATAACTAAAAGAAAAATTACAAAGTCCTTCAAGTAAGTCCTATGGCCACCACTCCCTAGATGATGCATAAGCTTTGAAGATGGAATTCATGCATTTGAGACAATTGGTTTACTCCTTGAAATGGGATCTGCCAGAGCATAAGCAAACAGAGTTCTTGTCAGCTCTTTTGGTGCCACTATGTAGCCAAGTGGATTCAGTGCTAGTCAACCCTACACTGGGGGAGGATCCCTCTATTGAACCTGCTGGTACTGTAGCAGCTCTACAAGCAAGTTATTGTAGCAATCAACACTTTGAGCAAGGGATTTGGTGAACAACTTTCCACCGCTACTCGTCCAAGAATTGGTCTTTTATTTAAGCAAGCATTGGATGTTCTTCTTCGAGTATTGAAGGTGTTCAACACTTTGAGCAAGGGATTTGGTGAACAACTTACCACTGCTACTCATCCAAGAATTGGTCTTTTATTCAAGCAAGCATTGGATGTTCTTCTTCGAGTATTAAAGGTGTTCCCAAAGAACAAGGTCATAAGAAGCAAGGTGATATATTTTCTTCATCGAATGGTTGAAACACTTGGTAGTGCGATGTTTCCATTTTTGCTGGCTGCTTTTTACCAGCTCGTGACTGAGAGTGAGCCAAGGGAGATGGTGGATGTCCTGGTTCTTATTAATCAATTCATGAGCAAGTTCAAAGTCAACATCAACGACCTTGTACCTGAGCTTTTTCCTTTCATTGTTAGACAAATTTACTGTATATTACCTAAAGTGATCTTTCCAAAGGGTCTGAGGGCCCATACTGAGGAAGTCTAGGCATTACAAGAACTTCAATGGGTCTACTTTACATTTTTGCAAGCTTTGAATGACCTCTCATCAATCCTCCAATCAGGCGAAGGGAGTCCCATTTTAAATGACATTATCCAGCCTGTTTTGGTTGCGTCATGTGGGCACAAAGATGTTCTTGTAAGAAAGTTTTGCATTTAGATTTTGTCTCTCTTATCAAAGATTGGTGTGGAACCCGTAAAGAGGAGGAAATGGTTCTAGGATTTTGCGAATTTGTGATTGAAACATTTGCTACGAAGTGGTGTGTATAGTGTGTTAGAGCAGTCGTTTGATTTACGTGATGCTAATATAGTTTCGCTTTTTTGTGAGATTGTGATGGCAGCTTAGCAACATAATCTCTGAATCAATCAGAGATGAAATAAGGAATGCTCCTTTTGGTGCCTCAAACAGAAGAAAAAAAGAACGACAACGCTTTCAATATTGCCTTTCTGAAGCTTTTTCTAGGTGGCAAACAATTATAAAACACAATCAGGAGGCTGCGTGTTAGGGGGGCGCGCATCAGCGAACACGACTACAGGAATGAGACAAGGCAGAAGGTGACGAAGAGGAAGATTGGTGAACACGGCGACGGAGGAAGTCCAGAAGGTGGCGATGGATGAAGTCCAGAAGGTGGCGACAGAGACATGCTAAAAGGTGACGACGAGGAGGACATTGCTGCGACGGAGGAGGACCAGAAGATGCTTCGATTTTGCGGCTTCATCCTCCTCCCTCTTCCAACCGGCCACTGCTACAGCTTCTTCTTGGTCGTGCTCCTGTGGAAAAAGCCTTAACGGATTACGAGAAGAAGGATTCTTCATCTCCTGTTGTAGTGCTTGTTGTCGATCTCAATCCCCTAGTTCTCTCTCAAGAAAGTCTTGTTTGCAGAGTTGGGTTTTCCAAGAAGACTTTTCCCGGGCTCAGGATTGGGACAAGTTTTTAAACTATGGATGCAAAAACTCCATGTCATCACCTTTACCATTATGAGTAGCAATTGCAACTATTAGAAGAAGTGTTTTGGCTCCCCTTGAGCAAGGAAACTATGACCTAATCTTCACCAGTCGATTTGCAAAAGAGGGGGAGAGTAGCATCCAAAGGCGAGGCTTCGACGTATTTCTAGAGTCAAGATTGAAATCCATTTATTCCCATCTCACAAAGCATCCCTACGGTGAGTGACATTCACGAAACCCCGCACGCTTCTATGTGACAGCGGTTTTCCACGATGCATTTGCATATGTTAAGCAATATGATATCTATCACAGATAGGATGCTATGAAAAATCATAAGAGGCCACTAAATCCCATTCTAGTTACCCTACCGTTTGAGAAGTGGGGCATTGATTTTGTTGGACATGTGCATCCTTCATCTATTAAAGGCATTATATCATTGTGATGACTGACTATTTTACAGAGTGATATCAAGATCATGCTACATTGAAGAATTACACTAAGGGAATGGCTAGTTTTATATTGGAGAAAATTGTTTGATGTTTTGGTCCACCCAAAGAACTTGTGTCTGACATGGATACATTTTTTGAATAAAGTGATTGAGGCTTTGATGAAAGCTCTAAAGATTAAATATAATAAGACTACATCTTACAACCCCCAAGCAAACGGGCAAGTAGGGAGTACTAATAAGCAACTTGTGGGGATTTTATCTAAGATAGCATCCAAAGATAAGCATGATTGGGATAAAAATTTCCATGTGGCTGTTTGGGCTTATAATGCGATATTTAGAAAAGCTGAGATGTATTTGCTACGGCGAGACATTCATCATTGATGCTCCACACAATCGACTTTTGCAATCATGTCATACAATTCACGATGGCTATTTCTGCTATTGCTACACCTCTAGAGATTTTATGGTTACCTTAGAGTAAAACATCTAAATAGAGGGACTGTCAAAGTCTCTATGCTTTTAGTTGTGCCAACAATAAGAACGAGTCTAGTCTTATATCAATAAACTTTTGTTCTCAATCCTCATGTATTTAAACGGGGAAAAAGTGAGTCATTCCTTCATTAATTAATGTGTTCAAATTAGCATACCTTATATGAGTCTTACCCAAGGCTTCAAAACAACTTAGCAACGACACCAAAGGAGCATATCTTCGAGTAACTTCAAAAGCTTGGACCAAAGCAAAAATTGTTTTACCCTTTGAATTGCCAACCAACTCAAGGAAATTATATTCCACCACATGCATTCCCAATGTCTCTATAGCATGCCTCATAATAGTACACTTTCCACATTCTGATAGGCCACACAAGAGGATTGTTATTTGCAAACTTAATGAAGAGGCTCTAGGATGCAAAGAAGGTGACAATAAATGTGCCACTTTATAGATTATTGGTGCCGACCATGCTAGTACTTGCTTCTCTAGAAATAGTTTGAGTATCAATTATGGTAATTAAAAAGATAGAGAATCCCCTAGAATCAAAGCTATCTGCTTGCAATTTACCCATACAAATGGTTTTTTTTCAAATTCCATCACAAAAAGTGATATCTATTCCTAAAGGTGATCATGTAGGAACCCTCTTTCGTACTACTCTATTGGAGTTATGCATGGTAATATGGCCATTATTGTTGAGCTATAACATATAGCAACTCAAAACAAGATTAATGGGAAGATGTTTAAGGACGGCATTCACAAAAGTGGAAGAGACAGAAAAGTCCTGAAAATGATGAAAAGTTCAAGGCATTGAAAGTATTAAATGAAAACAAAAAGGCCTAAGCTTTCTAAACTTATACATGCTGTGAGAGAGAAGTGGGTATTTGTCATTAAAAGGGGGGGGGGAATAGGAAGGGGCCCTTCTCATGATTTTTATTCTTGCCTATTATATGAGAAGGGAGGAGGGTCATGCCCAAAAATTTTGGACCATGAACTATTCATTTTGAACATTTTCAAGCTTGATGCCAATTCATTCAACATATCATTTCAAATGAAATTCGAGGTTCAAAAATTTTAAGAGTTTATGTTTTTCTCAGACTCAAGTGTTTTTGCTATGTTGTAAGAAGATACTCTACACTGTGTGTGTTTTTTTTGTGTAATTGAAGCTACAAGAGGAATAGTTGTTGTATATTTTGGATTGGTTATGCTAGTGTTTTAGTTGTCAAAATCCAACAAAATCAATATCACATATCTCTCAAGAAATTCCTCTGTCGGCACACAAAAACCATCCAAACAATTCTCTTTAGAATGAATAAAATTTCTCAATCCCTAAAAAAAACTCACACTCTCATTATTCACAAAAAACAACATATCCCTCCCATCCGACCTATGAGAAAGCAAGCACAACAACTCAAAGACATCCAACCAATTAGTAAAGTCTTAAGAAAATGTTAGAAAAAAATATGCTATTACTACAAAGCACCCAATCACACTATCATTCACATTAAATTGAGTCATCTCTTAACCAAACTCATTAAAACATAGGGCCTCTCCAATACAACCATTCAAACTACTCATCTCTTCACCAAAACAAGATTCTAACGCTTCTACACTACAATGATCAACCCTTTCCATAAAATCCCAACAAACATTCTCTCTATAATCTTCACAAGAAACTTTGATACTAGACAACAAATTAAGGCCATAAATCTCATCCAAATTCTCAACTCTCGAATCCTCTTCAATTTCCACCTCACAATTACCTTTCATCTCCTTTTCCCTAGTTTTAGATCACTCTTCCCTCAATATTTCAATTCTTTTCAAAGCCTTTTTTCAAATTTCCTTTCATATTTTCATTTGTGTACTCTCAAGATCCTCGAAACCCCAATGAGAATCATCACAATCATCATAAAAATTTCTAATAGAACTTTAAGAAACTGTAAGACTTTAAAATGAAGTTGTTTGTTTATCATTGTTGCCTAAATCAACCATACAATCATCCATACAAATATCAAAAAGTATGAGGTTAGGTTCTAGCCAAAGCAACATCAACAACTTCATAAACAAATGCTTCTCCACAGCTACTCAAACTATCATTAACCAACTCACAAAACTCACCAGAGTCATAGACAACAACACCATAACAATAAGATTCAAAATCTATAACCTCAATACTCTCTTGATCAACCTTTATATTTAGAATCTCACTATAACACTCAGCCACAACAATCTCTTTCGATGAAAAATTTGAATCCTCAACTTCATTAATAAATCTTTTAATTTCTAAGCCCTCCCCCTCATGGTCTTCGAAGAAACTCAAAAAATCCTCCTCAATGCTCTCTTCATCTCTCAAACACTCAGATCTATCATAAAGAAATTCTTGATTCTCTTGTCTCTCCCCATAATGGATGACACTTCTCAATCAGAATCACTTCTTGGTGTCTCATCCTGACTATCATCTTATTTAGAACTATCAATTTTCTCCTCTTTATCTTCTTCACCATTATCCTCATTCAACAATTCTTTTCTCAAGGCCATATCTTTTTTTTTTTGGCTATTTCTCTACAATCATAGATTGTTATGATTCCTCTCTCCTAGTCCTATATTGCACCCACCTTCCCAAGTCACGGTCTACCAAGGATTAGTGGAAAAGCTCCCAACACTATTGGCATAGCATGAAAATTGATTTTCATAACATAAACCTTGACCTCCAAATTCTGAATTGTACCTAAGTACCTCACTTTAGCATCATTATCAAGCTTGATTCAAAACTTTGATCCCTCAACAATTCAAAGTCCAAACTACTCTACACAAGCCTACGTAATCACACTAAGTTGTGCTTCTCCATCAATATATGCTTCACCTATATTTTGATTCTTATACCAAGCACAAAAAATAGGGAAAATATCAAGTAACTCCTCTACACTTAAAACTCTCGTTGTTCCTCTCTTTCTTTCCTTGAACTTCAAATTCAGTAATTTTTTTCACTATCCTCTTATCCTAGGGCACAAATCCATTAACTGATAAAAAGATGTGTTGGCCTTCTTACCCATCATATCTCTTTTTAGGTCATAATCACTTTTCCCTTTCCCCAAAGGAATACAAAAAACATGATGATGTTTCCTGGGTGCTCTTGATTTATTTTCTTCTTTATTCTCTCTCTTCTCTTGGCAACTTGAAAAATTAAGGGAAAAAGAAAAAACATGAGTAGTTCTTTTGGGAAAAAAAGAGAAGAGAAGTGTTCGACACAACCAGCATGAGAGAGAGAGACGGAGAAGAAGAATCTTGTAGGCTGAAGAAGCAAGAAATCTAATGCTCAAAAGAAGAAGAAAAAATTGTCAGAGAAAAGAGACCATGAAGTTGAAGTTATTGGAGCTAAGGAGTAGGATGGTAGAGCTGCTGAAGTCAATGGGTTGATGCGAGTTCTCAATTTTTAGATGATGGTAGTAAGAGTCTCCCTTTTGTCTTGTTTTCTTCTACTATTTTGTGGGGCAGAGAGTTTGCAAATCAGTTCTGGTATATGGATATGAGTGAAAGATAGCAGAGGATTGTTCTTCTTCATGATGAGAGTGATGTTTGTTAGTTGTTGAGTGAGGCTTCCCATGAATGGAGGTAAAGAGTCTCTACATCTGAAATTGGGTATGAGCAGGGAATATGTATTATAAGCAAGTGTTGAATGCATGGGTTTGAGTTAGTGGAAATTTGAAAAGATTTGTAGCCAAGAAAATAATAGATCAGAGTTTGTAAAGTTGAAAGCTCCCGCGACTCTTCATTAATGCAAGATTGTACTTTTGGAACAAACTAGTTGTATTTTCTGTACAGAGCATGCATGAATTTATGACTGTAGACTGTGCACAATTGTTTCAAGGAAGCAAATCAAGGAATTTGACTCTGACTCTCCTGCAAAATTATAGATTGGAAAGAGAGCTACAACTTTCCTTTTTAAAGCTCGGCGATCCGATGTCTGGTTAGAAAGTTATGAACTCTTCTGTGTAATGCTTCATGAGGCAATTGCTGTGCTCTATGAGGAAACATGTGAATTCAATAGCATCTATGTCACCAACTGAGTTTCCCATGAAGGTCATCATGATTTTCCATTGCTATGGTAGTGTAAACTCAGTTTTGATGCAGTAGTGGAATGTCTACAATAGTGAAATGCTTGTAGCAATTGAATGGGCATGAAAATTTGCCGTATAAAGCTTTGATTACCCATGTATTTGGTTTGTATTTATGTGTGCTCTAAGGAAAGAAAAATAGAGAGGGTCTACAACTGATTTTGTACTACTTGAAGCAATCACGCTTTGTGGAGCACTTTTCTGCATGGGATTGATATCCCTAAAAAATAGGAGTTGTTTGAATCTCAAAGCTCGTGTTGTCAAAGTCTATGCCATGGTTGTTTCAGCATCAAATTCTCTCTAAAAATGGTAATTATGATCTTGAAGGTTTGAAGTGCTTAAGCTGTTGAGTTGAAGTCTCAGTGAGGAGTGCATGATTAGGAATTTTGGATCATGGGTTCAGTGGTGTTGTTTCGTGGGTTTTGTTGAGGGAAGATCCTTGGTCTTTATCCTGTGGTGTTGTCTTGGGGGTTGTTAGAGGCTGACTACGCAATTCACCTTCCATAGATAGGTGCCCCCGCTAAGGATCTCCCATGTTGAAGATCTCTTGTTGATCTTATCATTGGGAAGTGTAACGTTTGGAAACCAACCTGTACACAAACTCAAGCATGGCGGCTTTTGGATATGAAGCCTTCTTTGGTACTAAAAATGAGGATGCTAATTAGTTTATCAAGAGATTTGAGTGGATGGCTTACCAAGATCGAAGAGACACTGATGCGGATAAGCTTCAAATGATCAACATGCTACTTGAAGGTTCTACAAGAAACTACAGGAACAATTGGCAAATTTGAATTTGAATATGAGCCTATTGCAAGCAAGGCAACCTCAAATGGAACCTAGATTTAGAGGACCTCCAAGAAATAGATGGGAAAGCTTTGAATGCTTTAATCGCAGGGAGAGAGGTCATATTGCTCTGCTAATTGCCCTTATCCAAGAAGAACAGGAGAGAAGATGTATCCCATGCCACAAGGGAATGCTAGGAAAGATGCTAGACCTCAACAAGAATAAATGCCACTTAAACCAGCTAGGCAACAGTTGGAAAGAAGACCTAATGAAAGCACATCAGGTATGAATTTGATTGAAACCAGTATGTTTGATGATGGGGAGAATACATATGTTTTTGCTAACAAGAAAGTCAGAGAGAGGGATACTAAAACTGAAACTCAAAGGGCAACAAGGAACTCAAAGGGCAACAAGGATTAAAAAGGGAAAATAGGTTGCAAACACAATCGAGAGATCAGTAGGAAAGCTAGACCACGAAGGAAGATTTGAATGGGGGACTTTGCTTTGGGAGTCAATCAAGTTCCTTACAACCTACTTGAAGACTTAAAAGGTAAAAAGGCTGATATTACATATGGTCAACTACTACATATGAACTCATCTCCGAGGAGGCAATGATATGGCTTGGTTAGCATCAGGAAAGGAAAAACCCAAACTGGGTATGTTGGTGTGGTATACCTATCACATGTGAAAGGCATTATACTTGTCATGGACGCATGGATACATGGAAGGAAAATTGATCAAGTTTATGTTGATGGTTGTGTGCAAGTTTGTGTAATCACTGAAGAAGCAATGTTGCAAATGCATCTTAAAATGGCACAAAAGTTGTTGTTTAAGGTTACAATGGCAAATAGATCAAAAGTAAAATGTTTGGGAGTCATTGAGAACTTGGAGATTGACATTGGAGGCCAAAGAGCATGTTTGGATTTCCATGTTATGCCTGCAAAACTTGGGGCATATCTTCTCATTTTTGGATGATTGTGGTTGAACGTAGTCGATTGTATGAGATCTACACAAGACTGGTATAGAGGTCAATTAGAACTTTATCTAGAGAAGCCAGTTCATAAGAGGATGATCTTTGACATGAGAATAGGGTCCGCCATTCAAAGTGGATATGAAAGTGATGTTGGAGGTGATGAAAGTAGTAATTCACAAAATTCCAGCCTTGATGAGGAAGATAGAATGGGAAGCTAGCCTACTCTCTAGGGATGTTGACCTCTTTGGGTTGTCAATCATGGGTTCAAAAAGAGAGAAAAAAGTGGTAAATATTGCTACAGAAAGTATAGAATTCATGTACTAAACTTGTAATCAACAACTTGAAATGAATGTTGGACTGCCTAAGCTTATGAATATGTTGGGAAATGACTTGACGAATGATGAAAGAGATGAATATTCAGTCATTTTTTAGAAATGCCCAAAACTGTTTGCTACAGAATATCACCAACTAAGGGGTACTAACAACATTATGCACCATATCAATTTGAAAGAAGGGTATAAACCAATGGCTCAAAAAATTAGAAGACTTGGTACAATTCAAGAAAATATACTTAAAGCTGAAATTCAGAAGTTACTTGATGCTGAATTTATTTATCCTGTTGACGATGCAGAGTGGGTGTCTCCTGTTGTAATCAAACCAAACAAGAATGGAAAGTGGAGAGTATGTGTTGATTTTAAGTCTCTTAATGTAGTTACTAAGAGGGACTACCATCCTCTTCCATTTCAGGATGAGATATATGGATCAAGTGGATGGTCATGAATTTTACAGTGTGTGTGATGGATACTCTAGATATTTCCAAATCAGAATAGGGGAGGAAGGTCAGAGTAAAACAACGTTCATTACCGCATGGGGATGCTTCTTCTATAGAGTAATGCCTTTTGGTCTGATAAATGCATACGCCAGCTTTTCAAGATGGGTTAGTTGGGTATTTGCCCCTTTCATTAGGAAATCTTTGCAAGTATTTATGGATGCCTTTTGTGTGTACAGCTCAAGGGCATTACACTCTAAAAAACTTGATGAAGTTTTTTGCAAACTTGATGAGGATGGTGGTCAATCGAACCCTGATAAATGTAAGATAGCAAGAATTGGAGTGATACTCTTGGGTCATGAAGTGTTTGCTAATGGTATTTCACCTAAGCCTAGTAAAGTTGAGGCTTTACTTCTTATCGATTCTCCAAAAACTGTAAAAGAACTAATGAGCTTTGTTCAAAAGTTGAGGTATCTATCAGGGTCATTTCATATGCTAGCTGTTAATATGTATATCCTTTATAGAAAGCAACTCAAAGGGATCCTTTAGTTTGGACACAAGTTGAAGAGGATGCATTCTCGCAGACTAAAGAAAAGTTAAGCACTTTGCCAATTCTTATGCCTCCAAACTAGGATGAAACTTTCTTCATTAGTATCAATGTTGGGAAAAATGCAGTGGGAGCCATTTTAATGCATAAAGGAAAGGGGATGTCTTATATAGGCTTGTGTTTTATATAAGCAGATCCATTGGAGCGACTGAAAAAGATTGGATGGAAGACAAATTGTTGGTATGGGGGCTAGTATATGCAATTAAAATATGGAAATCATACTTGATTCAAAAACCATTTGTAGTACTTAATGGTTATTCCCATTGCTTTCACAGGTTTTGCAATCTGCTGAAAATGCTCCAAGAGTCACTAAGTGGCTGCTGGCTTTGCAGGAATTTGAATTTACATGTTTGAAGGAGGATACTATAAGAGCTAGCTTAGCTCATCTTCTGACTTATATAAAGAACCTATTTGAAAGTGCAGCCATTATAAGATGGAAACTGATCCCGCATCCACAAATTCATGAGGAGATGAAGGATAAAGATGCTACCTTGTTTTCTAATGGCAGTTGCAGAAGAGTGATGAAAAAGGGAGGATTGGGTTTTGTCATTATGGATGTTGAAAATCGAGAAGAGTTTTCTGGAAGTTAAGAAAGTAAAGAGATACAAAGTAACAATGAAGCTGAATATGCGAGCTTACATGCTAGTCTAAAGTAGTGTATTCAGTTGGTATACAAAAAGATAGTTGCAAAAGGAGATGCTATGTTGGTGGCTAGACAGGTTCAAAATGTTTGGAAAGCCAATAAAGATATTTTGAAGGACTGATTGTTTAAGAAAAAAGGCCTCATAAGGCAGGTGCAAAAATTTGAAATTTGGCATGTTGGTAGGGAAAACAACCAAGAGCTCATGAATTGTCTAAAAATGCTCTTTCACAGTATGTTGCAGCAATGAGGGTGGATAATCCTAGATATGAGGGTAGGAAAATCCTTGACTTGATTGAAGAGTTTCTAAAAACTGGGGAGTTAAAGTCATTGGATGATAAATACAAAAGGTATGCCATTATCAGAAAGGCCAGGGCATATGTGCTCATAAATGATCAGTTGTACATGAAGGGGATTGATAATGTACTAAGAAGGGTGATGGATAGTTCCGAGATTCCTACTTGTTTATCTTCCTGTCGACTACCAAAAGGAAAATTTTGCTAGCAGGAATTACTTGGCCTAGTCTAGGTGTTGATGTTGCTCATTGGAGTAAAAGTTATCATTCTTGCCAGTCATATGCAAAAAGGGTATTAATTCTAGAACCTGTGAAACCCATTGTTGCCTATGGACCGTTTGAGAAGTGGGGTTTGGATTTTATTGGACCTTTGCATGGTACAAAAATAGGAAAGTCTTACATCATTACTGCAGTTGATTAGATGACCAAATGGCCTGAAGCTGAGGCTACAAGGAATTGCAAGAAAGAGGATGTAACTCAGTTCCTCATGGAGGACATATGATGTAGATTTAGAATACCACTAGAAATAATGAAAGATCAAGGTCTTGGCTTCAGAAATAAGCTACACGGAAACTAGACCTAAAACAAAGATTTGCTACTCCTTATTACCCTCAGTGCAATGGACTAGTGGAAGCATTCAATGGAATGTTACAAAAGATTCTCTTTAAGATGGTGGAAAATCATCCTAAAGATTGGGACAATTATCTACATCAAGCTTTGTGGGCTTGTAGAAAAATGCAGAAAACAAGTACATGATTCACCCCTTTTCAGTTAGTATATGGTCAAGATGCTTTATTACCTATGAATGTCATGTTCCCTACAATGGAGTTTGTAAGAAAGCATCAATTAGATCAAGCAAAATTGGGAGTTGACAGAGGACTAAACTTGCATACCTACAATTGGATAGGAAACAAGCAATGAATTGTTATTAAAAAAAGATTGTGAAGAGAAATGAATGGTTTAATACACAACTGAGGGGAAGAAGAATCTTGCAAAAGGAATGCTGGTTATGAGATATGACAGTAGCTTGGACTCCACATTTCAAACCAAGTTTCAAGTTAGATGGGAAGGACCTTTCCTCATCAAGCAAAAGTTTGAAAATGGCACTTACTTGCTATACTACTTATGCATTAAATGAGCCAGATGGGACAGCCATAAAACTTTTGGTAGCAGGGAAAATAATCAAATTATTCAAGAGGCAGGAATCTAATGCCTATGAGTTACTAGAATTTGAAGAAAATAGTGGCCATGATATAGGGAGTAGCCAGGAAGATATGGAAGATGAAGAAGTAAAGGATATAGTTGTAGAGGATGAAGAGGACTCAAAATCTAGTGACAACTAGGATTTTGGCACATACCGGAGGATGTGCAAGTTCAAAGGGGATGTATGTCGTGCCACTACACGGACACAGTGTGAAAAACTTTGGAGTGCATCATCATCCAACTTTCTTATTAATATAGAGAGTCAATGTGATCTGACTCATTAGTGCTAGTGTCCGCGGCATGTATTGTCCAAAAATACTAGATTTTTGGATAATTTTAGCCTATTTTTTATTATTTATTGTTAAATTTTGAAAAAGCTAAAAAAGCTTCTAGATTAGAATGGCGTGCAAAAAGCAAGTTGCTTTTTCAGCTAGTTATGGGATTTTTCATGAAAAAAAGAAAGATGGGCGAAATTGTGCGCGTTGCAATCGCAGTTGACAGCCAAAAACTAACACTTTGAACATTGAGAGAGGAAGAAGGAGTGATTAGGGAGATTCCTAGGTAGGTGTCCTGAAGTTTTACCCCCCTTTTGAAGCCAATGGAGCCATCGGATTTGGGTTCCAAGAAGCAAAGAAGTAGTTGTTGTTTTGATCCACGTTTTTAGTCTACGAGAAAGCTCCAGGAGATCTAATACTTGGAGACTGCTTCTGAGTAGTGTCAGACAAGGGATTTCAGGTTCTATCAATATATATTGATTGAATTCATTGGGCTTTGTCTTTATCGTGTTTATCTCTTGTCTATTCTTTTTCTTCTCTTCCATCTCCTATCTCTACTTCCTTCTACCTCTGATCCCTGGTGGAAATGACATTTTGACAAAAACCCCTCTGACATCTGTTTTCACTTTCTCTTCTTCTGTTGGCCTTGGTGCTTGAGATGTGGTATGGTCCTTTATTTCTATCCTTAAAAAAAATTATTTGTTTGGAAGATTTTGAAGTAAACAATGCATACCCCTCCTGCCCTAGGTGGATAAGGACAATTTGTACTTATATGACCTATCTCTCCACAAGAAAAAAAAGTTGCCCTTTGATCTTCGAAAATATCCTCTTCCATTTCGTCCTCTTCCACTTCCTAATTTTTCATGACTCATTTGTACTATGCATTCTCCAGTTCCTCTTCCCCAAGGTCTTTTCCTCAAATCTCCTAGTCTCATGTTTTGCATTTGTCCTGACAATTGATCCTCAACCTCTGGAGCTAATTGAGCATTTTGTCTTGCTAAAATTTGATACTTTTGTCCATCCTCTTGCCAACTTTGATCATCACTCCTTTTTCTTTTCCTGTGGTGGGGCGATCATCACTCCTTCCTCAAAAGTACTTGGTTCCTCAATTTTTAATTTTGTTTTCATCTCTCCTTGTAAATTTTCCAATAAATGTTTTCTTTTCAATATTTTAAGTGTCCTCTCTCCTAAACCTAGTGATGTGGTCCAACAATCCCAAAGTCGAGTGTATTCTAGGGTGAAAAATTCTATGGTCTGGTCTTTTGTTTTCTCTCAAGTTTCTATTTTTTGCCAACGGTCTTGGGAAGTTTCGATTTCTTTAACTCGGTCAAGAAACACCTATTTGCTAGCTTCATATTCATAGGAACAGGAGGATTCCTCAATTTGAGAGTTTTTCCATAATCCTCAAACCAATTTCTACCTTCATCCAACAATAGAATTTTTAAACTTTGGAGTTTCAAGGTTGAGTCAGTCATTCCCTAGATGATGCATTTAAGCTCTAATCCTTCAAGGAATTGATGAGGATCCTCTCCTTTCATGAAATTCTAAAAAAGAACTGGCAATTGAAAAGCAGTCTCAACAATTCTAGAAAATTCTCAAATAAAGTCAATTTTCAGCACTCCTTAGTGGGACACGAGAGATGGATTTTAGATCCCAAAAAGTGACAAGAATGTCCCAAAATATTTTACTCCAAGGTGGGAATTGAACCTCATTGGAAGCAGCAGAGACGGATTTGCCAAGTTTTACAAGCAACGAAAGATGGGATTTGAAACCAGTTTCAAAGATGGACCAAGCAGCACTTGTGGACGTTTCATAATTTTTCCAAATGACTAGTCAGACTAGTGCAAATGGCCAGTAGTGCTAGAGACCTCAAGCTAGCCAAGCAGAATTTTTTAGAGCACGAAACAGAGATCCGCTCTAGGACGAGAGAAATGCGAGAAGCCAAACAGGTTAAAGGCCAAAATGGCCAAACTTTAGGAATTTCAGGCATGCATTTTGGGGGAGGGGGCACTTTGGCCTTTTAAAAAAAAATGAAAAAATGTGACTTGGGGGGGGGGGGGCATTTGAAATGGCACCGTTCAAGTGGTGCCGCCCCCCCTCCTTAAGGCGATGATTTGGTACATGGTAAGTCTACAAACAACCCCCCCAACAAAAATTAGCCATGGATTCTTACAAATTTTCACCTCTCATTGCTGATCTCTGCTCACACAATGGCTGCGTGAATGAAGAGATCAGAAGTCAGTCTTTCTCTCTCCTCCATCTCTCTCCTCCAAGAGGCTGATCATACGCAGAGAATCGAGAAGAAAGGGGGATAAAGAATGCTTGTCTAGCATGGATCAGATTGTTGTAAGATCTAAGATGATTGTAATATGACCCACGCTGAGTTGTGAGACACCCAAGTTGTAGGCTAGACGATCCAATGTTTGGGGGTGAGATTGGTAAGGCTACACAAAATATCCTAGAATTTTTGAAATATATAAGAGGAGAGTGTGTTCATATGTGAGTTATGTTAGAGCAACGCATCTTGGGACCAATCCCCTCAGTGTAGGAGAGCTACAATGGGGCCACCACATTTAGTCACAGGCGTGCCTCCTTTATGTTTATATCACCTTGGTGTACTACACCCAGATGTGTGGGATCTCCCTCTGAGGACTAAGGAATGGAAATCTTTGGACTATGTTCTACTACAAACACAATATCTACATTAGCAAAATTAGGGTAGTGTGTCCCTTGGACGCTCCTAGTCGTGAAGCCATGTGGGGTTGTCTTGTGAGTGTTAGAGGCCCGGCTAGTGCGCCTGTAGCCAGTTTCGGACCCATTTTAGGTCCAAATAGGTGGTGTATTTGTCAAGAGCCGCTAATAATCGGTGGTTTTTGTTTCTTGATCAATTGGGATCTATTCATTAGTATATGCCAAAAATTAGTAAGCTAGACTCACAAGATCATCAAGCCAAGCTTCAAAAGCAAGAAAGGGTTGAATGAGCTAGACAGTGGGCCAAAATAAATAGAAGATATTCTCTGCAAATGAGTGGCCCTATATCTTTGCAAGGGCGGGATCTTAATAACCCTAGCTTGGTGCATAGTCCGTCAGGGCGAGGAAGCTCTAGTACTTTCCCTCCTCTAATCAGTCTGTCCACTTTGAGTGGAGCAATAGTTTCCATTTTTCAAACTCTTGTAGAAAATACGGTTGTCACCATGGTGGCATAAGCTATTTCAATTCTTGCTGGAACGGTAGATTTGCCAGCTTTAGGGTTTTCTCTACCCATTTTTAATGGGTTAGTAGAGGAAGATGCGAAACTACACATCAATGAGCTCCAAAATTTGATGTTTAACTATCAGATTCAAGATGAAGGAAACTTAATGATATTCTTCAACATGACTTTAAAAGGACAAGAGAAAGGACGAGCTACAGTTTGGTATCATAGCCTAGAGGCTAGAACCATAACCACAATTGACTTATTCTTTGTGGCCTTTCGAAGGGAGTTTGCCCCTACAAGGGGAGGTCAGTATTGGCTACGTGTCCTTAATGTTGCATGTCAAGAACCTCACGAGAATGTCAATGATGAGTATGCCAAGAAACTGAAGGAGGTATTTTGGAAATGACAAAATTATATCCCTATTCCAGCTGCTGCTCAGTTGCAATATTTTCTGTGAGGGTTAGACTTTAACATTTAAGTGCAATTGAGTAGTGTTGCTCTTGCCAACATTGATACGGCTATTACATAAGGAAAAGAGGTAGAATCACGATTACAAGCGGCTTATATCTCTAGGTCAAACTAGAATTCGAGTTTAGGGTTTGGAAATACTTTAGCGTTGATGAATGGAGGTTAAGGGATGCCCATGAGTCCTCCTAATGGGACAGGAAGCATAATTCCAAATG
Organism: Lygodium microphyllum; assembly: GCF_053477565.2. NCBI lineage: Eukaryota > Viridiplantae > Streptophyta > Polypodiopsida > Schizaeales > Lygodiaceae > Lygodium > Lygodium microphyllum. Next base: position 176,363,436 of record NC_141136.1, read on the forward strand.
TCCCCATGTTTCTAGCTCCTCCTAGTTTGCTGACCATGCCTATGATGAGTTAGATGGCTCCACCAAGTGTGGGAAGCGCAACAATAAATCCTATCATAACACAATATTAGTGAGTTTAGGAATCTCCCAATTCCCATTTTTTGAATACTAAAAAGATGGCACCCAGATAGCATGCTCATAAGTTTCTCAAAACCATATGATGTGACCTATCATTGGAAAGCGCTTGAAAAATGGAATCTATTGAGCTATAGAGCACTTGATTTGGAGTTATAGTGCTCAAGTTATGACAAATCCAAAGATTTGACCACATGTCCCAAACTTATGGGAAATTCCCATATTCCCCAATATGGTGTTTCGTTGTTCTAGGGAATCAACAGTCAATTCCTAATCAAGTGGTTAGGCCAATGGAACAATAGGTAGATAATTGTGGCTATGAGTCAAGTGCCTTGAATGTCCTTGGCAAAGTTAAGGATATGATGATGAAGTACTATATTGATATGATTAGCAAACAATATAGATAAATAGCCATTGATCTTAATTTCCTTAAGAAGCAGCAAAATTTGATAGGGAGTCCATGCCCTGAAGAGGGTGACCCCTCAAGATTCAGCTGTAAGCAGTGTGGTGGTCAACATTTTCCTAGGAATTGTCCAAATTTCAAATGTGACATATGTGGGAAGTCAGACCATCTAGCTAGTACCTATTGGAGTAATATTAGCTCTCTCCAGCAAGGAAGTAAACAACCAAGTCTAGTTAATCATCGAGTGCAAGGGAATAATCTCCAGTAAGATGAAGGACTGAAACAAATATTACAAAGAGGGAAAGCTATGGTAGAGAAGCTACCTAGTAGAAGTGGAGTTAGCCTTATAGAAATTGTTTCCATCAATGAAACTGAAGCTTATAATCTACGGGGTATTACAAGATGTCAAAAGGGTAAAGAAGTTGACAAAGCTAAGGCAAAACCTGTTGAGGAAAATCCTTAGCAAGATGATAAGGGGACGCAAGTTCTTAATCCTAATATTGAAGGCAGACCTCTCAAGGCCATAGATGGTAAAGTTGACCCCAAAGGTGGATAGGGAGTCACTAAAGAAGAAGGCAAAAGCTAAGAAGGAAGCACCAAAGTGAGTTCAAAGACTAAAGGAGAGAATAGTCTGGCGAGAAAAGCAAGCTCTTGCTAGGTATCATGAATTTGATTTACTGAATTCACTTTGTGAAGTTAAGCTAGATGTAAATCTTCTACAGTTGATTTAGTTGTCTCCAAGAGTGCACAAGGAATTTGAGAATATCATATGCATTGAATATATCATTGAGCCCTTAGGAATAGCGCGAGTAGGAGATGATTGGTTTGAGCATGCTAAAAAGCATTGTCTAAGGGTAGTAGCATATGTTGATGGAATATTAGTGGACCATGCTATTGTGGACATGGGATCATTTATCAACATTATGAGTTTGGAATTGATGGAGAGACTAGGATTAGAAATAAAAAATGACGCCTCCACAATTCTCCGAATGGGTGATGACAGTTTAAGACAACCCAAAGGTTGCATTACTAAAGTCCATGTGACCATTGCCAATGTAGAATGCATTCTAGACTTTAGGGTCATTAGGTTTGCAAGGTGACCTAGCTATCAAGTATTGCTAGACGGGCCATGGATCCTACAAGCAGACTATCATGTTGATATACCCCCTAGTCAATTGATCTTTGGTCGAGGTGCTAGACGTGTAGTAGTAGATGCCTATCCTGATTTTCCTTAGAGTGAGAGTTTCTTTATCTTTGTCATCAGAGTTTGATACGTTAGATGCTCCATCTACTAGTGAGATGTCATCAAGTGACATGGAAGCAATAGATTACAAACAAGCAGGGATAGCCCAACCACCCACAATACCCTTGCTTACTGAGATATGACTACCAGAGGAAACTCCTTCCTCTAGCGAGGATTGCAAGTTGAATTCTGAATCAGAGGTTAGTACAGAGAGTGACTTGGAGATACCCTGACCTCGTAGGACCAAATGCACCAAGGGGGACCTGCCAATCCACATGAGGCGCATACGATTGAAGGAAGAAAGGAGAGGATAGACAACAAATTCAGAGGTGAAGCATCAGAAGAAACTGCTAGACCTACCGAAATGCTTTATGAAGTTTAAGAATGGTGATAGGATAGTGGTCCTACTCGGGGAAAAAAGACCATGACATACAAGTGAGCCGATCAAGGGACCCGACAGGGTCAAGGAAGTCAACTTGGTAGGGGAAGGAGAGAAGCCTCAACTTGTGTTTATTGCTGACAACCTCACCAAAGGGGAAGAGGCCAGTCTCTTTACACTTTTGTAAGAATACCTGGACATGTTTTCCTAGTCCTTAGATGAGCTATAGGAGTGGATTCTAGAGTGGTGATGCATAACATACCAATGGCCCTTGATGCGGTCCCTATAAAACAAGGGTCATACCCTATGAATCTAGAACATGCCCAAACCATGAAGGAGAAAATTGATAAGCTAATGAGAATAGGATTCATCTACGAAATAGAGCACACGAACTAAGTATCACCAATTGTGATAGTCATGAAGAAGAATGGGAAGATTCAAGTGTGCGTGAACTATCAGAAGGTTAACACTGCGACAAAAAGGAATAATTACCCGTTACCATACATGGAGCATATGCTCAAAAGGGTAGCAGGTAAAGAGGCCTACATCTTTTTGGATAGCTTCTCTGGATACAACCATGTGCAAGTACATCTTGATGATAGGCACAAGACCGTGTTTGCCATTGAGTGGGATGTCTTCACTTATATTTTAATGCCCTTTGGGTTGATGAACACACCTGAAACCTTTTAGCGTCTAATGTGCACCATCTTCAAAGATATGCTTAAATGAGAGCTAGAGGTATTTGTAGACGACCTATACGTGCACTCTAGCTAAGCAAAGCACTTGGAAAAGCTACAAGCAGTTTTTGAATGATGTTGGCTTTACAACCTGCCATTGAACCCCTTGAAGTGCCAGTTTCTGGAGAAAAGGATAAAATGGACTTGACCCCTATCATTGCACAACAACCCTGTGAGAAGTGGGGAATCAACTTCATTGGACCCATCAGCCCCGCAGCACAATACTCACAGGCTAGATACATCATCATAGCAACAACTGATTATCTTACGAAATGGACCGAGGCACAAGCCACCAAGGAGAACAACGCTAGGACCACGACGAAGTTTTTATGGGAGCAGGTTATCTAATGATTTGGTTGCCCTTTCAAGTTAGTAAGCAACCAAGGCACTCACTTCATCAATGAGGTGATTTCTCACTTGCTCTCAACCTTCTTAATCATCCACAAGAAATCCTCACCCTACTACCCTCAAGCTAATGGCCAAGCAGAATCCAAGAACAAGATCTTAGTCAACATCCTTATGAAGGTAGTTTCTACCTCGCGAAGTGACTGGGACAACAAACTTATGGCAGCATTATGGTCCTATCAGTTAGCATATAAAACGGTTGTGGGATAGATGCCCTATGGGACTGAGGCTATCTTGCCATTAGAATTCTTTGTCCCTAGATTTAGGATAGTAGCAGAGGAGAGATGGGAAGGGAAGGAAGCTTGGACAACCATCTCATGGAATTGGAATGACTCACTGAGACTTGCGGCTCCTAGCCACCCATGCCCTAATTTGTGACAAAACACAACAGAAGATGTGGTTTGACAAGCACATCAAACAAAGTGACTTTGAGAAGGAAGATCTTGTTTTTCTCTACTCAATAAAGGGCCACAAGCAAAAAATGAAATTCCAAGATTTAGGACCTTTTCAAGTGCGCACCATTAGTAGGATGGGCAATGTAGAACTTGAAACGCTTGAAGGTGAGGGCATAAGCTTCTTCAATGGCAGTTGCATGAAGAAGTACTACCCTCCCACAATATCCATTGCATCAGCCCCCTATGCTAGAAGCCCTTGTCAATGTCTGCATAGCAACCATCAGCAAATTAGAGGATGAGGATGAGGAGTTAGTAGCACCAATATACCTGCACATCATAGCCACTGCCTGGTGCATGCACACATTTGATGCCTTGATCGATAAGGGAGCTAACTTCAATGTCTTGACTCACGCTCATTGGACCCTCATTGGTCAACCATAATTAAATCTCACCAATGCTAAACTCAGCCCATTCGAGGGCAAGTCATATGAACTCCTAGGGAAATGCAATATCGCAGTCTCTATCGAGTATGAGAGCCTATCAGTCATCTTCTATGTATTGCCAAATATGAAGGATGTAGGTTAAGAATTGTTGTTAGGACACACTTTCAAGAAGCAAGCACATTGCAACGTAGATTGCAATCTGCATCGCATTCACGTTGTCATTGGCAACGTTCAAATTGTGAAAGCTTTTAGTAAGGGCACCAAGGCTCTAGCCAAGCATGTCGTGCCACCGATAGAGCTACATAGGACCGAGACTAAGGAGGCTGATCATGAGTCATCACAACCCGCCCAGACTACAAAATCACCACCAACTAAGGCCATCAAAGCCAAAGAGCCCACACTTAAACAGGTGCCAATGCACAAAAAGTGACCTACTCATAATAAGCAAACATAGCCCCCCAAGGCTAACAACTATCATTCAAAACCTAAGAGACGGACCCAACGCTAACTTCTTCTAGGAATGATTGTTTCCATCATTGCATGTGGTGTGATAGTTCAGATCATGAGCGAAAGGACTGTCAAGATTTTAAAGAGGAAAAAAGGTTGAAGTTGGTAGTCAATAAGGAAAAGATGATATGTTTTGGAGAGACAGAGCAATCGATTAAAACAAATTTTGGTAAGGGTGGTATAAAGAAATTGTTGGAGGAGTCTCTTTTGCACTCTATTTATGTGATACAAGAGGTTGTAAGAGAAGTCTTTGCCTATGGTCTTCAGCTGGAGCACTTGCCGAAGGATAAATCTCTGTTATGGTCCTATGCATCGTATGCAGAGAAGAAGGGAAAAGCTTCATCATCCAAACTTTCAGTCTTCATAGGTGATGTGATCAGAAAAAAGACTAGATGGGATGATTGAGTTAATGTCTTTTCCATCTATGCTTGTATGGAAAAATCTCAAGGATTTAAAGTGCTTGTTGAAGAGAAGCGGAAAAGAGATAATGATCAGCCTGAAGGTTCAAGGAGGGCGACTAGGAGGAATGATCCAGTTTCTCAGCCTTCTTCTTCAAGCCGAAGAAGAATATGGCTGATGTTCAAAAGCCAAAAGTACAAGAAGATCAGAAAGCCCTGAAGACAAAGGATCTAAAGCCGAAAAAGCAAAGTGGATTTAAGTTGCTTTCCGACATTAAGATGACTACAGACTTGAAAAAGGTACTTGAGGATCGTATTCTTAACTGCAAAATTGAATTCACTCTTGGAGAAGTCTTGGGGATTGCCAAAAGAGAGTTTCATGATGTTATCATCGACATCATTAAAAGAAAATGATATGTTATTGAAGATTCGACACATGATATGATCCATCGAGAGGCTTTAGCAGTTGCTGAGGCTATTACCTATGGGTTGCATATTGAGGAGATTGTTTCTAATAAGGAGATTACTAAGGATTCTACAGATGGAGCTTTATGGAGCTTTATGTATCCTGACCAAGAATAAACTCTTCAACCTCTACTTTAGCCCCGTACAGTATGCGAAGAGTGATGAAAAGCCTAGATTGGTGCCTCGTAGCCATTTTTCTCGTAGTCACTAGGCTCCTGCAACTACGAAGACTGTAGAGTTAAGCTTAGTGGTGAGATAGAGAACCCTTGTGTTACTCTTTTCGATCATAGCTCCAAGTTTAATGTCATGGTGCATGGATTATATGATATTGGTAGGTGGCCAGTTGATGTGGATCATGGTTGGCGCATGGGTGAGACCAACAACACTACCACACGATATTTGTATGCTGCTTGTCCAAGCTTGAATATTTCTATTGGAGTTGTGGACGAGTCTTATCATTTCTTTGTGCAAAATTATTGTTCCTATCCTATTATTTTGGGGCAGCCATTTATTGTTGAGTCTCGGATGGAGACCAAGGTTATGGATGATGGGTCTGCCTATGCACATATCTTAAGCAAGGATGGAAAGAGGGCTATCCTGTTCATGACCATTTGTTTCAACCATCATTAGAATAAGGATTGTTTGAGGGATTCCCCTCTTCCAACAAGAGAGCCAGATTTTTGTTAGGTACCATTGTGTTACAAGACGACAGTGGTGGTTGTAGAGTCAAGCTTAGTGGTGAGATAGATACCCCTTGTGTTGCTCTTTTGGATCATAGCTCCAAGTTTAATGTCATAGTGCATGGATTATATGATATTGGTAGGTGTCCAGTTGATGTGAATCATGGTTGGCGCATGGGTGAGACCAACAACACTACAAGATATTTGTATGCTGCTTGTCCAAACTTGAAGATTTCTATTGGAGTTGTGGATGAGTCTTATCATTTCTTTGTGCAAAATTATTGTTCCTATCCTATTATTTTGGGGCAGCCATTTATTGTTGAGTCTCGGATGGAGACCAAGGTTCTGGATGATGGGTCTGCCTATGCACATATCTTAAGCAAGGATGGAAAGAGGGCTGCCCAGTTCATGACCATTTGTGTCAACCATCATTAGAATAAGGATTCTTTGAGGGATTCCCCTCTTCCAACAAGAGAGCCAGATTTTTGTTAGGTACCATTGTGTTACGAGACGACAGTGGTGGCTGTAGAGTCAAGCTTAATGGTGAGATAGAGACCCCTTGTGTTGCTCTTTTGGATCATAGCTCCAAGTTTAATGTCATAGTGTATGGATTATATGATATTGGTAGGTGGCCAGTTGATGTGGATCATGGTTGGCGCATGTGTGCGACCAACAACACTATAGGAGATTTGTATGCTGCTTGTCCAAACTTGAAGATTGCTATTGGAGTTGTGGATGAATCTCATCATTTCTTTGTGCAAAATTATTGTTCCCATCCTATTATTTTGGGGTAGCCATTTATTGCAGAGTCTCGGATGGAGACCAAGGTTCAGGATGATGGGTCTGCCTCTATGCACATATTTGAAGCAAGGATGGAAAGAGGGTTGTCCCGTTTGTGTCAACCATTAGCGGAATAAGGATTCTTTGAGGGATTCCCCTCTTCCAGCAACAAGAGAGCCAGATTTTTGTTAAGTACCATTGTGTTACGAGACAACGGTGGTACGAGATAGGGAAAGCTCTTGACTCTTGGCAACGACAGTTTTTCCTCATGTGTTTGTGGTGTATCTACTGAAAGTACTTTGTGTTTTCACCATATTTCAGACATGCCTAGAGCTACCAGGCAATATGTGAAGAGAAAAGAAAAAGAATTGAAGCTTGCAAGTGTTTTACAGGAAGAAGACACAGTAGACAATCTCTATTATGGGCTTTCATGCTCGAATACTATGGAGGATCTTTCAGCATTGTAGAAAACTGATAATCAAGAGTTGTTATATGTCTTACAAGTCCATTCTCTCGTGATGTATTCTGAATTTTTTGATTTCATGCTTCAAGAAAATTTGGGTGCTAAGAATTCTCAGCAAATAGTCCCCGGTAGGTCAGTCATACATATATGTATGTATCATGTGGGTTCAACATAAGGGATTCTGAAAATACAATTTTTACATATTTTTTGCATATAGAAGGATCCCATATAAAGGGGTCACTTATAGATTGAATAGAAAAGGGTTATGTTTTATTAAGGAAAAATTCACATATAAGGATATTTATAAATAGGCCTTGAATGCACGTGATATAGAGGGCATATATATAGTGAATTACCCGGGCATACAATATTATTTGCTGAAATATTTTAGCAAAAAGAGTTGGATGCTGCTGTTTATACACATCAAAATTTATGTTTACCAGGGTATTTACAACAAGGGCTAAAATTTACAGGTTGTGGCAAAGAAGCTAGAGTATAGACAAAATATAAGACAGTTGACAAGAAGGTTACACCAGTTGCAAGCCCGCTACCTTTGGATAGTGATGAGATGATAAGGAGAGCCACTATGCAGCCTCCTTTACGAGATCATGTAGGTATTGGACACAGGTTTTCAACCAAGACATTGAAAGAGATGAAGATTAGGACTGCATTTTTTTACTTCCAACGAAGATGAGATGTTTTGAAGAGATGTTATCTAGACATGGGAGAGCTTTTACTTTTTTTCCGCACAAGATTGGATGCATTGATCCTAGGGTTGTGAGGCATATGGTTATTTTTACCATTCTACATGTCCCTTGGAATCTATGGCCTATTCTTGTGCCTAGGGCTCACTTGCCCAAATTGGTGGAGCTTTTAAATGAGCAGATCAAGATGGGGATTCTAGAACCATCTTCAACTCCATATTCTAATAGATGGTTCATAGTTCTTAAGAAGAATGGGACACTTAGATTCATACAGGATTTACACCCAGTGAATAGGGTCACTATTCGAAATGTTGGTGTAGGGCTTATTGTGGATGAGTTTGCAGTGGCTTTTGTTGGACATGCTATCTATTCACTTGGTGATCTTTATTCCAATTATGAACAGTTCCAGCTTGCCATTGAGAGTAGAGATCTTTTAAAAAAAAAAAAAGAACAACAACAAAAAAACAAAAAAACCTACTCATAATCCATACCTCCACTTTTCCCTCACCTTACCCCCGCACTTGTTGGCCTTGCATTTCTTACTCTATCTTTCTGCACATGACTACTCCTTTCCCCCTGTGTCGTGCGCGTGTGTGCCTTTTAAGGCCTTTTTTTCATGTGAGCTTTCCATCTTGTATAGCGTGTTCAGGATTGCGGTTGTTCACATGTAAGGATGCGCGTGCAATGTTTCCTTGGGGTGACACACTAGCTAATGTTCACACGCAACCCATGTATGTTTTTTTGAATTTTTAAATATTTCAAAATAAAAAAATAATTAAAAATACATGAAAACTTATAAAAAACAATTTAAAAACATTAAAATGCCAAAAATATAAAAAATTCTAACATTTTTTCTTTAAAATTTTGTATACTTTCTAAAAATTTCCAAAATTTTCTTAGCTGAAAATGCCAATAGAAAATTAGAAAATAATTAAAAAACCTTTAATTGTATAAAAGTTTACCAAAAAATGCTTGAAAAATGATTTTAAAAATAGCAAAAAACTCCAAAAGATCATACTCACTTTTCTTTATATTTTTGGATCACTTGCATGTGTTGAAATGATCAAAATTAATTGAAAACCAATTAATTGAATAAGAAACCCTTATTTAACTTGTAAATTCTTTGAAAAAATCATTTTTCACTTCAAAAAAGGCTAGAAAAATTCTGGTAAATTCTAAAAAATCTACTGAACCTTTGTATTTAGCTTTCAACCCACATTGATAAATGAAAAAGAAGAATAAAATTATTCCAGCATTCATATCAAAACTCATTAATATTGGCAAACATTTTTAGCTAGTTGGATTTTCTTGATTCCATTGTGCAACGATCATCTCCATTACTAATAGCGCATTCAAACTGTGCTTGTATACACACCCCTCCTAGGTATTTTTTAATTTTATTTTTTATTTTTTCTATCCCAAAATCCACAATTAATTATTAAATGGAATCATGATCACCACGTTTTGTATGTGCATCTGTGCTAAACACACACATATTTTTAAAACTAAAATCAACCCATTTTTCACTTAGCATACACTTTGTATGCCAATTTCTGACTGTCATATCAAATGGGCTTCCTTCATTCAAAGTTTTCATCCTATCATTCAATACCAACCTGGAAAAGAAAATGTAGTTGCTGATGCATTGAGTAGAAGACCTGCAATTCATAATATTTCTATCATATCTTTTGATTCTTTGATTGCTATGAAAGATGCATATCACCAGGATATTACTTTTCATTCTGATTGGCAAAAATTAGTTCAAAATAATTTCATTCCTGTTGATTCATTGTCATATAATGATGGATTTATGTTTTTTGAAAAGAGACTGTGTGTTACTATTCCATTCCGATCTTTTGTTTTGAATGGAATTCATTGTCCCCCATATCAAGGTCATAGAGGTATCATATCTACATTACTCATGTTAACTGAAGATTTTTATTGGCCGCATATGGATGCAGATGTATCTAATTTCGTTTCTGAATGTTTGATTTGTCAAAGAATAAAAAGACATCATGGTAAACAGTATGGATTATTAATGCCTTTGTCTATTCCATCTAAACCTTGGGAACATATTTCTATGGATTTCATTACTGGTTTACCAAATACTAAATCTAACCATGACATGATTTGGACAATTGTAGATAGATTTAGTAAGCAAGCGTATTTCATTGCATGTAAGAAAACTTTAACAGCATCACAAGCAGCACAGTTATTTTTGAAAACTGTTTTTACTAACCATGGATTGCCAAAAGTGATTATTTCAGATCGAGATTCTAGATTTTGTAATAATTTTTGGATTACACTGTTTGCAAATCTGGGCACAAAGATTGATTTCTCATCTGCATTTCATCCAGAAACAAACGGACAAACAGAAGCCACAAACAACACCATTTTAGATCTTTTACGTGCATATACTATCTCTAAACCTCAGACATGGGATACTCATTTGCATTTATTACAGTTTGCATATAACAATACACCGCACACATCTACAAAGAAAGCACCTTTTGAAGTCATTTATGGATATAGATTATCTACACCTGTTGCATCTTTGTCTAATAGAATTCAGAGTGCTGATGATATTGCTACTATGCATAACAGTATTTTTGATGAGGTTAAGGATATGATTGCTAAAGCCCAACAATCATATACCAAACAAGCTAACAAGAAAAGACAAGCCATGAATTTCAAAGTTGATGATTATGTTTGGCTTAGAATAGAAAAGCGTAGACTGCAAAGTGTAGATAGACATCCAGTCAAATTAGCTCCTAGATTCTATGGACCATTTAGAATCATTCATAAGATTAATGATAATGCATTCAAGTTAGAATTGCCATCTCATTGGAAAATTCATAATACATTTCATATTAGTTTATTGAGACCATTTAGAGGCCAATTACCTATCCACCCTGTTTATGAAAACCCACCTTTATTAGAGGAAGAGACTAAAATACTTGAACCAGAAGCCATCATAGACACTGACTACATGACCACTAGAACTGGCCGAAGGTATTCTAGATATCTAGTCAAATTTAAGAACCATCCTGTAGAGGAAGCACAATGGATGCACGGTAGAGACTTAAATGCTTTCCCCACTCTGTTAGCTCCACATTGAGCTAATAGCAATTGAGGTCAATTGCTATCCCACCCCGGGGGTATGATGCCAGGAGGCATATTCCACGGTGGATTTCGTGAGGTTTTACGGTGGATTCCGTAAACTTAGATGATCGGGGCTCATACACAAAGAGGATTCTTTGTGCGAGAATTTGATGGGGACGCCTGTCCTTTTCGGGCGTTTCATTAATTTAGTGTGTACATGGGTGATTCCATAGCGGGTGATTCCGCAAAATGCATATTAAATTAATAAACGTTTATGAGTTTAGAGTGCGCACTCGTAATAAATTAAGGTTAGGATTTATTTCTAACCAGTTGATTTATTTATGTAGCTGAAGACTGCTAGGTATTCACTTTTGTCGGTTTAATTGTATTATTTTACTAACGATTGTGAATGCTTCAGTTGATGTGTAGAGATAGCAGCAGTGGCAGAGGAAAGCATTGGAGTCTAGCGAGTATTCGACCTTTGGACTATATTTTGATAGGCGCCACGCCTATATTTTGTTATGTCTATAGAGACATCGATTATTGATTATTATTTTGTATGCGCCTATGCGCACGGATATGTTATTTCTATTTGGATATTGAGATTGGGCGTGCCAGACTCTATGGGCACCGTCCATTAGCTTTATTTTCCAATTTTTGTAGAAAGCAAACTCAAAAGCTAAAAGCTTGTCATATTTTTGTAAATTGGGCTATTATTGAGCATGAAGATTGAAATATACATAAAATGCATGCTTTGTGAAGCGCTCACACAAGGCATGGGGGAGATTGAACCCAATTTGTCTCTTGCCTCTTGTCGTGCATGTTTTTACATTGTTTTTTGTGCAAAAAGGTAGAGTTCATTGTTCTTGGGGACCTTCCGGGATCCACTACGTAAGCATACTGCGACCGATCTGCGCACCACAAAGAAGGAACTGAGTGTACAAGACTCTGTGAAGAAGAGCAAGACTAAGCAAACTGATCCTTGAGTTGCTAAATCTGAGCATTGCTCTTGTCTAGGACAACTGTAGTGGATTTAAGCTTCTCCATTTGGGCAACTATCACAACCTTCATCTCTTCAACCTCCTTCTATAATCTATCCCTTTCCTCTATTACAGTAATAACTTGGGACTGAGTTTCTACCAAATGAGCTATCAAAGTAGAGATTTCATCCTTTTGTGTATCCATGACCTTAGTTTGCTGTTCCATATGTATACGGAGGTCAAAAAATTTCTCTTGAGTAGAAGCTAACTTAGTATTAGCTTTATACAACTCCTCCTTATACTACTAAACTTCTTGATAAAAAGAAAAAGAAAGTTGATGGATACATGTAGTAACCAAAAGTTCAATTGAACTGTGGATATCCTTATACAAAAAAGGAATAGCATCTCTTATTACTAGGCATTGCATAGAAGAAATAGAGATGTCCAGCATACCATCCCTATGGCCTCCAAAAAGATTTTGCATTTGAAGAAAGATAGGTAGTGTGCTACAAGATTAAGTAGGAATTGTAACTGGAACTGAAGTAGGAACTGTCACTAACTCAATAGTTCCTTTTAAGAACTTTCTCTGAGTGACTAGATGTGGAGGAGAATCATCATCCTGAATGATCACATCGTCATCTTCATGAGAAGGAGGAGGAACCTATGGAGGATCAATTGGAGGTAAAGGTACTTCCTTTGCAGGGGCAACATGCATCAACAATACATAAAGGTACGATCCAAAGGTGACATTAGTCACATTTTCTCTAGTAGCTCTAATGAAATGTTGATCCGGCTTTGCTAGGAGAGAGGTACTCCAATCAATGGTAATACCCTTGAGGACCATACGAGAAGGTGTGAACAACTCCTTAGAGAGGTGATGAGATGAGGTTTTGGCAGGCATAAAACTCTCTTGAAGAAATTCACACAACTTCTTCCATAGAGAGTTGGAAATCATAAAGACACTGACCCCTACCATCGTAATAACCTTCTTTGGATCCAAAACATCTGGAGTCTGCTTTTGTAAGAGCTTCAAAATATTCTCATTGGAGAACAATTGATGGGCAGTAGGGAAGGACTCCCCACAATATGGCAAGTAAAGATCCTTGCCCAGACTCTTAGGAGTCATAAGAATAGTGGTACCATGAAGAGGACCAGACCTCTTACTGTAAGAGATTAAAAATTGATCACAAATGTTAGGATCATCTAAAATTAGAGGTAAGGAAAGGCCCACAAACTTGGATAATCCCGCTTTAATAATGAGGTCCAGATGTAGCAACAAGGAATAATCATGTGATACCAAAGACACATATCAGATCGAGGGAGGGATTTGAGGTGCCATTTAGATGGTTTACACACACACACCATACACATAGACTATCACAATGAATGCCTGCAAAAAAATATGATAGGAACAAATAAGATATCGATCATAATAAACTCACATGACTTGATAGGCTGACCAAGAAGTCCACATCCCAAGAAAAATTTGGCATGACCTCTACACACGTGCACGACCAAAAGCTTCATGCAATATATATAAACAGGCACCCTGAATCCTTGTATCAAGTAAAAAAGAAAAGGAAAAAGAAAAATACATACCGTAACCTAACTCATCAACATGAGCAAAACAAAAATATAGAAAATCACATGAACTGATCAGACCAACACGACACTCAAACTGTTTGACCATCATCAACAAGAGGGACTATACAAGACTTCACCATCCCCATCCCCACGAAGTGCGTTCATTAAAAAGGAAAATGTGCAGTGTAGGAGAAGAAAATGTAATGAAGGATTCATTTTAATAAAACTATTAATATAATGGATGATATTTTATTAGGTATTAAACCTCAAAAAGAAAATGGTGGTTCCTTTTTATCCTTTATTTAAAAATTATTAAGTTTCAGATGGTGCTTTTAGTGTAACCCAGACTTTGGACTTGACTGAAGGTCTCTAAATGGAAATTCATTTATTAAAAATTAATTGTATTGGGCACTTTTTTGCCATCGTGTGCCTTTTGGTGATGGTTGGTTCATTTTTAATAAAAATTAAATAATGCTTCCACTGTTTTAATGCTTGTACAACTGCTAATAGTTCTTTGTCATAAGTGGAATATTTGAGCTCAGAGGGTTTCAGCTTAGAACTAGAATATGCTATTGGATGGTTGTCTTGCATTAGTACGGCTCCTATTCCTGATCCGCTAGCATCGGTCACAACTAGAAAGAATGGTCTGTTAAAGTCAGGCAATTGTAGAACAGGGGCATTAGTTAATGCACGTTTCAGTAAGTCAAAGGATTTCTACTGAGTTTCAGTCCATTGATAAACGATTCCTTTCTTAAGAAGTTTTGTTAATGGTAAAGCAAGTAATGAAAAATTACGTACAAACTTCCTATAAAAACTAGCAAGACCAAGGAATTAGCGTAATTCATGCACATTTTTAGGAACATGCCAATGCAATATTGCATCAATTTTCTTAGGATCAACTTTAATTCCTTCTTTTGATACAATATGACCTAAATACTCAATTTCTGTCTTAAAGAATTCACTCTTTTCAGGATTTGCAAATAATTGATTTTCTTTCAGTAATTGAAAAACTAATGATAAATGCTCATAATGCTCTTTTTCACTTTGACTAAACACAAAAATATCATCAAAGAAAACAATCACACAATACTGATATTTCAGAAAGATAAGGTTCATCATTCTACTGAAAGTAGCAGGTGCATTAGTTAATCCGAATGGCATGACTAAGAATTCGTAATGGCCAAATTGTGTTCTGAATGCAGTCTTAAATATGTCGGATCTATCTAGCCTCACCTGATGATATCCAGACTTAAGGTCAATTTTACTAAATATAGAAGATCCTTGCAGTTTGTCCATAAGGTCATCAACTCTAGGTATAGGATACCTATTCTTTACAGTGATCTTATTTAATGCTCTGTAGTCAATACACATACGATAGGTATTATTCTTTTTCTTGACTAAGAGTACAGGTGCACCGAATGGAGAACTGCTAGGTCGAATTAAGCCTCTATTTAGTAATTCTTCAATTTGACTCTGGATTTCTTTTTGCTCTATTTGATTGTGCCTATATGGTGCTTTGCAAGGTGGTTGTGTGCCAGGAATTAAATCAATCTTATGGTCTTCTGGACGTGAAGGTGGTAAACCTGGTGGTAGGTCTTCTGCAAAACAGTCCTTAAAATATGCAAGAAATTCCTTATGCCTAGGATGCATATGATTTTCCTTTGCGTGCAATTCATTCACCCAAATGAGATATGATTTAGTATTCTTGCGTAGTGCACGTTTTGCTTGAGTATGCGAAAGCAGTGGAAAAATATGAGATGCATGCATACCATATAATGTAATAGATTTTCCTTGAAAATTAATATTCATTGTGTGTGTGGAATAATCTATATTTGGATTATGCTGGTGTCTCCAAGGCATTCCTAAAATAATGTCGCTTGACTGTAATGGGACAACTAAGAAATTTCTTCTTTCAATGTATGGACCAATTTGAATTTCTAAATCTTGTACTTCTTGTGTGCCATTGTACCTAGTGCCTAAAAATGCAGCTTTTATGCGATAATGCGTAGGTACAGTCTGTAATTTCAATTCCTTTACCAATTTTGCTGAAATAAAGTCATGAGTACTACCGTCATCATGCAAGATAGTTCTTTCCTTTCCATGCACCATACATTTCATAGTCAACAATGAATGTGGAGTAGGCATACCTGGTAAAGTGTCAGAAGTAGTAGTAGGATCATCCTCATCTTCAGTGAAATCTGGCATATCCTCATGCTGGTCTTCATCCATGGCTCCAAGATAGTTGATATGTGCTGGTGGCTTCTTTGAATGACAATTTGCTGCGAGATGCCCTGGCTGGTGACACTTATAGCATAGTATTGGCTTGGCTTTGGTTACATTATTTGCAATGGCTGGAAGTCTAGGTACATTTGGATTTACTTGTGGAATAGGCTTAGGATTTGGATTGACAGTGGATGGTAATGCAGGTGGTTTAGCCCAATTCTTGCGAAAAGATGGTGATGAGAAACGACTTGGATTAAACCTTCTAAAATTGGAATTGAATTGTTTAGATCCATAATTACCATTGGCTTGGAATTGCTTTGGTCGTCTATCTCTTCCGTGTAACTTATCTTCAGTGTCGTGAGCTAAGGAGATGGCGTCTTCAAGGGTAGCAGGCTTGAACATGTTCACTTCAGCGTAGTAATGTCCAAGAAGTCCAGACATATACTTCCGCTTATGCGTTGTCTCTGGTACGTCTTCAAGCATGCGTAGCTGTAGGCGTGCATTCCAAAAACGCTCTGTATACTGTGGAATAGGCTCACGATCCCGTTGTTGAAGTAAATCCCATTGCTTGATAGCCTTCTCATGAAATTGCGGTGGAAGGAAATTCTGCATGAACTTATTCTTGAAATCTTCCCAAGTAGCAGGACATTCTATGCTCTTGCGGACTACAGTCCACCAAAGTGATGCTTTGTCTATCAGATGATTAGTAACACACTTGATTTTATCTTTTTCGGGATAAGTTTCCTCATGGAAATAGTCATCAAACTGGCTAATGAATGATAAAACAGTCTTTCCTTCTCGTATGCCATTGAAAGTGCGAAATTTGAAACTTCGTTTACTTATCTTGGATTCCTTGCGAATGGTTTGTGCTTCAAGACTGGCGTCGATGGTACGTCGAATCAAATCTTTAGCTTGAGGTTCTTCTTTATCGGTAGACGCTCTTTGTAGTTTTGTCAATTGCGCTTGCAATGCTTGCCTAGCCCTTCGCTCTTCTTCCAATTGTAGCATGATTAGATCCAGCTTTTGTTCCATGGTAGGCTCAGGTAAGTCGTCTTCAGTCATATGATCATCCATATGTGGGGTAGTCATCCTGTAAAACTCAATAAACCTTTCTCACTCAAAATCAAGTTAGCGGGATGAGCGTAGCTCAAATTCGGGGTTACAAGGCTATGTATTTTTGGATATTTCTTTGTCTATTTTCAGAAAATCTGCAATATTTCCATCTTCGTTTGCTGAAAGTACTTCAACGAACTTGTAGATAAGTAGAACACCTTGCCACGAACAACTTTTCAGTTCAGAGTTTTTGCATAGGATCAAGCCTTCTAGGAGTTTTGAGCACTAGTCGATTTTGACTCCAGTTGACTAGTCTGACTTGCAGAGTTGCAGACTTAGCAGACTTACAGGGTTGCTGACTTGCTGAACTTAGGCCGACTTGCAAAACTTACAGAACTTGATTCCAATTGACTTGCTGAACTTGACTTCTGAGGTGCAGGACCTGAAGTTTATGGACTTGTTTGCCCTGTGTGACTGCAATGATTTAGCTTTGACTTAAGGAGATTAAGCTTAAGCTTAGTAAGCTTAATGAAGTAGATGGCGTCTGATTTTCGAGGGGGGGGCTGTTTTTTTCGCCGCGCGAAAAATTCGGACCTCCTTGTTTCTTCACGACTTGATAAAGGAGATGGATGCGTGGTCCTCCGCCTGCAGAGCCTGGTCCTTCGCGATCTGACAATAGAAACAGGGGTTCTTGATCGCCAGAAGTCTGCCTGTATCGACAGTTCGCGATGAGATTGACTGTAGAGCCCGATCGTTCCTGGATCTCCGTCTTCGCCCGAGATTGGTAGCGATTGGAAGTTCTTGATCTCTGCTCCGCTCTGATACCACTGGTGCGCAGATCGGTCGCAGTATGCTTACGTAGTGGATCCCGGAAGGTCCCCAACAACAATGAACTCTACCTTTTTGCACAAAAAACAATGTAAAAACATGCACGACAAGAGGCAAGAGACAAATTGGGTTCAATCTCCCCCATGCCTTGTGTGAGCGCTTCACAAAGCATGTATTTTATGTATATTTCAATCTTCATGCTCAATAATAGCCCAATTTACAAAAATATGACAAGCTTTTAGCTTTTGAGTTTGCTTTCTACAAAAATAGGAAAATAAAGCTAATGGACGGTGTCCATAGAGTCTGGCACGCCCAATCTCAATGGCCAAATAGAAATAACATATCCGTGCGCATAGGCGCATACAAAATAATAATCAATAATCGATGTCTCTATAGACATAACAAAATATAGGCGTGGCGCCTATCAAAATATAGTCCAAAGGTCGAATACTCGCTAGACTCCAATGCTTTCCTCCGCCATTGCTGCTATCTCTACACATCAACTGAAGCATTCACAATCGTTAGTAAAATAATACAATTAAACCGACAAAAGTGAATACCTAGCAGTCTTCAGCTACATAAATAAATCAACTGGTTAGAAATAAATCCTAACCTTAATTTATTACGAGTGCGCACTCTAAACT
Source organism: Lygodium microphyllum (assembly GCF_053477565.2). Classification (NCBI taxonomy): domain Eukaryota; kingdom Viridiplantae; phylum Streptophyta; class Polypodiopsida; order Schizaeales; family Lygodiaceae; genus Lygodium; species Lygodium microphyllum. The sequence continues at coordinate 176,381,966 of NC_141136.1, forward strand.
CATAAACGTTTATTAATTTAATATGCATTTTGCGGAATCACCCGCTATGGAATCACCCATGTACACACTAAATTAATGAAACGCCCGAAAAGGACAGGCGTCCCCATCAACTTCTCGCACAAAGAATCCTCTTTGTGTATGAGCCCCGGTCATCTAAGTTTACGGAATCCACCGTAAAACCTCACGGAATCCACTGTGGAATATGCCTCCTAGCATCACTTTGTCCCTTGCAGACTTAGCAGTTCTTCAAAGATAAGCCACATTATGCCCTTTGTTCCAGGCTTATATGGAAAGACTTTAGTCTCGAATGGATTTGATGTGGTCTTCATTTGAGTAGCTCCAAGAATATGTTCCTCTAGATCCCTTCTTTTTTGTGCATTATCAAGAATAGAAGTTGGCCTTTTACATTAAGCTCTCCATGATGGATTTACCTCTCCCAAAGGATGGATGGAGTGGGGCTTGGTCTTCTGACTTATTGATTGAAGTAGTCCGAACGGTTTTTTAAGACTCTGTGACTTCAGATACTATATTTCTGTCTTATATGTATTTGAGAGGTGATTTGCTAATTCGAGAGACAATGAAGATTTAGCTTGGTATGTTGGGGATGTGCTACTCCAAGTTGCTTCGTATGTAAGACATTTGGAGTTGCGGATAGATGAGATATTTCAATGTTATTCCTCCAAAGTGGCTAGTTGTCCTGAGATTTCATGGCATACCATGATTGAGTCTATCATTTTGAATCAAAGCTTCAGCTCATGCAAAAAAATAAACCAACTAAGGGTGGATATTTTAGCCTATCTTTCTAAGCAACCCCCAATTGATTCCTCCTTTTTTGAAGCTTAGCATCATAGACCCTATCAGTACCTTGTCTATCTCATTATAAACAGATGGCCCATAGGTATGATAGTATCTTTTCCTTTATCAATCTAACCCCCAAGTCATTTTACCCCTTCTCTTTCAACCTCAAGGTTCTCCTCAAATTCCTATCTTTACACATTGTTATTTCATTGAAGATCGTGTCTTTTCCCCTCCTCCTTCTTGTCCTTCCCCATCTACAATGTTTCTCTCCACTTTTCCTACCTATCTATTAACACGTTTCTAAAAAGATTCTCCTAAATTTTCAGCAAACCCCTCTTTAGCTCTTTCGTTATTTTACAATTTTGCCTACCCATCTCTTCATCCTCTTTTACAAGTTCATCTTCCATCTCCTATCACTCCTATTCATCATCCCCCTCAATTGGTTAGTATATATGAAGGTTTTGATCAGAAGATTCTTAGAAGACGAGGGTGGAGTTCAACTAATTCCCTTACTGGACCTCAGATTAATTGGCCATTGATCTTAGAGAGTGGACGAGACTGCTAGTCAAGCATATCAAAATTATCTACATTTTGCTTAACAACATTCTCAGTCTATAGATCGTTCAGTGAGACTGGTGACTCACTTTGCTTGGTACCTAGCATATATGCATAGGCATTCACATAATGATCCGAAGGCTATTCCAAAGTTGTGTATGAATGCAAATGTGAACATTGATTCCCAACAAGCCCTTTGTTTACGTAGCATATATCTTGTCTTGCTAGAGAGGATGTGTTGCCTTCAGTTTTTTCAAAATCCTCCAAAAACTTTTGTGGATGAATCCTTATCCATGGACCATTTTTGCAATCACCAAGCCTATAAGAGGAATCATCTTCAAGATACCTCTAGATGTATCTTTTATGTTTCATAATGATATATCTCTCTTTTGGAGGTGCCATTCAAATGGTTTTTTTGTGTTATATGTTAATTTATATGTAATGGGTTCATGGTGGTTGGATATTTGATATATTCTAGAGCTGTATTTTTGGAGATTTGCAGTGATGGTGATGGTGGATGGATAACTTAATATGCAAAGATGCATAACCTCTTATATCCTTTACGAGTTTGTCATGATTTTTTGTTGTTCATAAGATGTGTTAATGGATAAAGGGTTTTCCTTTCGTTGTATTCTTTATTAGATGCAGGTTATAAGATGGGGTCGTGATTGGATGGTGTTTCCTAAATATTGTTGTTGAAGATAAAGTTCAGCTATTTGATGAACTTGTATTCTCTTTTTCCCAAGTCACGAGGATGCTCCCTTATTAAGTGTGGGGATATGTTGAATGCTGAAATGACCTATGTTTTTGGTTGATTTTTGTTGTTTTTTAGGGTTGAATGGTTGATTTTACATGATAATTGATTAGTTTGGAAGTGGTTTCAAAGTATTTTGAATAGGGTGGAATGTTTTTGATAAGCTCATGATGTTTCTTAGTAGATATATGAGGTTATGTGATGTTTTGTTATGATCTGTTGATGTCCTGATAGTGTTTTGATAACTTCCGTTTTGTTCTATTTTTCTTTTGTATGAAGGATGGAGTAATGATTGATGAATTTTGAGGTTTTTTGAAAGCTCATTGAATGATTTTTTATGGTTTTTATTAGTTTTAGTTTAGTTGGATGCTTTCTGTTGACCTTTTGTAACCCTCCGTTGAGCTTCTATAGAGCCTTTATTCCTGTTCTATTCTGCTCTGTATGCCTCTGTATGTGTTCTATTGGATGAGGGTGTAGTATGGGAAAGTTTTCTAGCCTTGGAAAGAGGTGAATGAAAGTTCAAAAGAGCTCAAGGAAGTGGAAGAAGTAGCTACTGAAGTCTCAAGAGAAGACTAGAGTGAAGTGACAGTAGTGAGCTATGAAGAGTCACTGTAGTGGCTTTGGTAACCTTTCATATTAGAGATACCTCTTAGGAGGGTTACTCAAGACCAAAGAAGGGTTGTTGTGAGTGATTACTGAGTATTGTAGTGAGGATATGATGTACTATTGAGAGAGAGTTTGAGTGAGTGAGAGAGTGAGATATAGCCAATTCTATGAAAGACAATGTATCTACATATGAGAGATTGTGAGAGAAAGCTATGGAACCTTTGAAGATGAATAATATGTGATATCTTTTCATTAAAACTGGTGTATTATCTTGTGTTTTTATGGTCTATCAAAGAATTCTTTATAGAATATGAAGATCATGATGGATTTTGTTCAAGTTAAAGTCATGGGGGAATTGTTTCTATGGAGCTACATAAAGATTTCTTGTTTGTGGTGTTCTTTTCTTTGTTGAGATCATATCAAATATGAAAAATATGGTTGTTGATAGTACAAGAAAGATTTTCTTGAAGTAGGAACCCCATTTTCCTTGGTGTCTCTCTTGGGGCTCCATGCTACACCTCTAGAGATTTTATGGTAATATCATAAGAGTAAGACATCTACATAGAGGGATTATCAAAGTATCTATGCTTTTAGTTGTGCAACCAGAATGAGTCCAATCTTATATCGGTAAACTTGTATTCTCAATCCCCATGTATTTTGGGGAAAGAAAGTGAGTGGTTTCTTGTGTTCAAATAGCATAGCTTATATGAGTCTTACCCACGACTTCAAAACACCTTAGCAATAGTACTAAAGGAGCATATCTTGGAGCAACTTCAAGAGCTTAGACCAAAGAAGAAACTATTTTACCCTCTCAATTTCCAACCAACTCAAGGCAATTACATTCCATCACATGCATTCCCAAGGTCTCTATAACATACATTATAACAATACACTTTCCACAGCCTGATAGGCCACATAAGAGAAATGTTGTTCGTAAACTTAATGAAGAGGATTTGTGATGCAAAGAAGGTGCCAATAAATGTGCAACTTTATAGATTACTAGTGCTAGCCATGCTGGTAGTTTTTGTCTCTAGAAATAGTTTATCAATGATGGTCATTGAGAAGACAGAGAATCCTGTAGAATCAAAGCTATTTGCTTGTAGTTTACCCATAGAATGAGTTTTGTTTCTAATTCCATCACAATATCCTTGAAGAAGATCACTCCAGTGTCATTTGATGTGCTATACTATTTTCTTGTTTTAGGCTCAATCTTAAAAATAAAAAATGTCTCCCCTTGAGTCTTGAAAGAGTGTTGTCTTTTCATACATACCTATTTTTAATATATTCAAAGTGATCTATTGGAAAAAAAACATGCTTTGAAGATAAACCTCATGCTCACTCACACATGATTTGAAAGAAATGTAAAGTTTGAATTTATGCTATGCAATGACACAAACAATGCCATATCTGGAAAGATGGATGCACTAAAAAAGATAGTGCCTACTAGCATAGTCTATAAGTGTTCGTGCAACACTATGAAAATTGCAAACACAATTCCTTAATTAGTTTAGATCCTTAACCTCACCTCTGATCACTCAACAAGGAAGAAATGTCATACTCCAATCCACCCTCCCAAAATCTCACATTCTCTCAAGAAAATATGATCCTCACGAAGTTTACCAAGAAAACGACCCATCTCACAATTATAGAAGTCCTTCACAATGTCGTGACACTGCGCGTCCACCACTGTGAACTTGAGGGCGGAGTTTTTCGCTAAGAATTTCATCTCATAGGTCAACAGCATGAGGAATTTGTTTTTCATTGCGTGTGTTTTTTTGTTTGCATTTCGCATAACACATGAGCACATGTAGATAGTCTAGGCACATATTCTTCAGTGCACTTGTAAATTTTTATGTGGAAGCATTGTTTGATTGATTGCATTGCATGGATTTTAATTTGCAAACCACACGAATGATTGGGCACAAAATTCTCTTCCAAAGCATATTCTTGATAGGGCACATTGCATGGAAAAACAGGTTCATATAAATGTATCTATTTTGAAGAGTCGAGGATCGAAGGAAAAGGTCATAAGTTTTATTGCTATTGTTCCTTCAATAGCTTGTTGATGAAGCTATAGTTATTACGGAGCTTGACTTTGGACTTTCCCCATGCGACTTGCTATTCAGATCTTGCAAGTGCAGATGATATGTCTCTTCATATGTGAAATCGGTTTAACATTTAGCAGCCTACAAAAGTTATAAGGGCATATTGAGCAAGTACGAGGGCTTGCAGTTAGTCCAAGATTTCCTTACATGTTCTCTACTGGTGATGATAAGCAAGTCAAATGTTGGGACCTTGAATACAACAAGGTTATCCGTTCATATCATGGACATTTAAGTGGAGTTTATTGTCTATCGCTACATTCGACACTTGCATTCTTTGTGGAGATGATGGAGACTTGCTGTGCTGTGACCACTGTCCCTCTACCTATCACACATCTTGCTTGCAGTTACAAGATATCCTAGAAGGAGATTGGTTTTGTCCAAAGTGTCAATGTTTTGTTTGCGGTAGCAACCAGGATAAAAAAAGGCTCTACAAATAGCATGTTGTTGTGTGCTCAATGTGAGCATCCATATCATGTATCTTGCTTGCACAGTAAACAACTTGCCATACAGAGTACTATGTTTTGTGGAGAACATTGTAAAAAGATATATTCGAATTTGACAAAGCTTATTAGGACTACACATACCTTGGACAATGGCCTCTCTTGGTCTCTATTGAGATGTGAGGAGAGAAAAAGGTCTTCGTTTCACGATGTGGATTTTCTAGCTGATTACACTGCAAACTTGCTCTTGCACTAGCTGTTGCACAAAGAGTTTTTTGTATCCATGGATGATCTTTGGACAAACATCAACATGATTGCACATAGTTTGTACAATCGCTGGTTAGAGTTTCATCGGCTTAACTACAAGGGATTTTACACAAGGGATTTTACACAAGGGATTTTATAGAGTGGTTTTAGAGAGAGGAGGTGAAATATTATTAGTGGCTTCAATAAGAGTCCATGGTGCTAGACTAGCTGAAATGCTACTTATAGGAACACGTGAGAGGTATCGTGTTGTAGGCTGTGAAGTAATGGCAACTGCTATTAAGGCATGAAGGCGGATTCTTGACGGCATGTTTCGCAGGACAGGATGGCGACTATTGGAGCAGACGGCAATTAATAGAGATAATTATGTCTTGATGATGAGTAATGCACTACAATGGCAGTAATGGCATCTTCGTAGGCAAATTGGTGGCATATTCTGACGGATCACGTTCTGCTGATGACGGACTCTTTGGCCTGAGAAGGTGTCATTGCTTGCTAGAGCTTTTGCATGGTCCAGGCCACACTACCAGTACGAGTTGATGTTGAAAAGGGCGATATAACAGGAAAATCTGAGAGACGACCACAGTGGCAAGGTGGCCGTGTGGATTTTCGGGCAAAGCTCAAGTTGGATTTTGTGATTTGTCTCAGCCAGAAGCAGGTCATTGATGATGAACATCGTGGTGATAAAACTATGAAAGAACATCTTTAACTGAAGAAGAGACATTCACTACTGTAGATGCCCCTACAGTGTTCAAAAGTTGACAGCCACATGGTTCGATGCTATCATCAGGCATTCGATTACAGCCAACACAATCGAAAGTTGTACAGGAAGTTCAAGTTAGGTTCGTTGCAACAGTATGTTTCTGCTATAAGCAACTGTGAAGACATGGGTGCTTCAATGCTTACAGTGTCGAGGAGGTTCATAAGATTACTGTTCTAGATCCAAGGCTTGCTAATACCGATAGAAATGGTGGAAATATACTGGTTTGCAAAGGAAACATTGGAACTTTGAAATTGGTCGACTTCTTGTCCATGATGGACAATACAGAAGAAGCACAAAATCCACTCTCGAGCATTCATGCATCCTAACTCTTAAAGCTTAGTAAATTTGGATCCGACACACATTTAAATATGGCAAAAGATAACATGACGATGAAGAAAACGTGACGACGATGGAATTTTTTTTAAACAATAACTTTAAAGCTATTAAAGCTTAAAGGCTTTTAAGTTTTGGTCTTAACGACTTAGGCTTTTTCAGCCTTAGAGAAAAGCTAAAACTCTAAAAGTTTTATGCTTTCTGGAAAGCATGAATATCTTGAAAATCTATGTAAGAGAGGCTCTAGTGGTGCTCTCCAAGAAGATAAGGCCATCAAAATCAAGCGAGAGAAGCTTAAGGTCGAGCTTTGTATCCCTCGCCCTCTTCAAAGATCTTGCCGTCGAATTCAGGAGAGAGACTTGAGGTTGAACTTTGTGTCTCCACCCTCGCCTACATTGAAGTTTCCGCTATCGAGTCATTTATGAAGGTGGCTTGAGTTGAGCTTTAAGCTTCTCGCCTACTTTGAAGGTCATCATCAAGTTCCATGGAGTGGCTTTGAGTGGAGCTATGAGCTCCTTGCCCTTCTTGTTATTAAATTTTACGAGAGAGGCTTGAGTTCGAGCTTGGTGCTCCTCACCTTCCTTGAAAATCTTTCACAAATCTTGACATTCCACCTTCTTCTCTTTTCTCTCAGTTCGAGATTTCGACCTTATCTTCCTCGAAATCTTTTGATCATATCCGATAGTTTTTTTATCTTGTATCTTGTCTATATCTTAAATCAAAGAATTTGTTTTCTCATTTGTCTTGAATCTAAAATTCTTTTGGATAATTATTTATGTTGAGTTTTCCCATCGCAAAGTGTCCTTGCAATGGGTGACTTTCACGAATCCCCTCACAAATTCTGTGTGACAAAGACCCTCAAAACTCACCCAACTACCTTCTCGATCGCAATAAGTTGTTCCTATTTTAATGATGAATATCCCAACTCTCGTGTATGCAAAGAACTGTGCATGTACAATGAAGGTGCTCTCTCAAGTGTGCGTGCATCTAAAATTTCCTGCATGTAGCTACATAGGACATCATTGTGCTAGTGCTCAATGATGGTGTGAAACTTGCCTCTATCCAACCCTTGGCATGGAAGTAATTAATAAAATTAGGAGATGAACCATGAATGCGGTGCATTGGACAAGCCCAATGTGAAGTGCTCGTGAACCCATAAACCATGTGTAGTGCAATCATGATCGATAAGAAAAATATACTTGTCTCATGATGTTCAGTAGTAATAATTATCAAAACCCTGCTCTAATCTATCTAGAAAACTCTAATCTTGATGAAGGCTATCAAGTTTTTATATTAAAAAAATCCAAATAAAATTACAAAAACACTTGTTGATCTAGACAAACCCAAAAATCTAGCTCCAAAGAACAAAAAAACAAACAATCACACAAATAACTAAGCTACAAAAATCTTATCTACCTTATATTTTTTAAAGGGGCTTTCAGTTTATGCAAAAGTGCTTGACGTCGTCTTGCACCCTTTCGATGGTCATCACATTGTATTCACCAAACATCACAATGTATTAAGTCAAAAGCCTTAATAACTACAGGGGTTTAAGAAAAAAAATGCAAAGAGTACAACTGATAAAAAATAACAAGAAAAGAGAAGATTGATTCAATTAGAGAATAAATAACCTTTTATTGAAGTTTTCAAAAAGCCCTTTGATTCATACAATGTATAACAAAGCAAGTCCAATACATGTACTCACTATATGAGCGCAATACATTGTGTTTGGACAATTACCCAAAAGCTTTGAGATGAGAACTTAGGGATAAACTATCGTAGGACAATATCCTACTATGCATAGGATTTATGCAACCACATAATCTTCAAAACTCATCTCTAATTCAAGAAAAATTATATAATAGGTACCATCAGTTGGACATGATACCAAGTGATACCTATGAAATCTATGGAGGGCCTTAATTCAAGAGTTTGATACTTTTTTATTTCTATGTATAGCAATAAAAAACCTCATTTCTGCTACTTTAAATTCACCCTAGAGTAGGCTTTTCATATGCTTTAAGTGTTTACTTATTGAAAAGAAGCATATGCATCAAGCATTGAAAGTAGAGATCAAAGTTTCAAGCTCAAATTATAGGAAAGAAATATTAAACCTACATATCCTATTTTTCCCTATTCCTCATAGTTCATGGAAGCCACAAAATCAATCCTTTTTTTCCCAAATCCATACTTGGAAGGTTAAGGAGTAATGAGACCCGTTTCTTGCTATTCCTCAATTGCAAGCAATAAAATAACTACTAGGGATGAGAAGTAAAAGAATCTTCTAAGACCCATTGCAAGCTAGACTTGAAGCACATTAATAATAATAGGAAGTAGAGCTAGAGATACCAATATTAGTCATCTCTACCAAAGAATGGAGAGAAAATATCATTCTCAAACTAGCCAAAAAATAGGGAAATGTTGTATGACAATATGAGAAGGATTTAGAAAACGTAAAAAAGGGATCATAAAGGAAAGAGGAGGAATGGAAGCAAAGAATGCAGGAGGAGAGGAAGCTAAGAATTAAAGTAGTAGAGGACCTAGCCATGGTATATTGGAAGATGAGTTGAGTAGCAACAAGGGCCAAAGAGGTAGCAATCATGGACTCTAATCTAGAAATCTTTGTAGAAGTAGGCACTAGGCAAGATGGAAGTTTGACTCCTTTAGAAGCCCCATCGCCTCCAATCATGACCAACATACTAAACACTAGCCATCATAGCCAAAGGTATCTCCAAAGAAAACTAAGAGGACAAGGTGTATGAGCTAGAAGTGGAAATTGTTGTGCTCTCTCAAGCAAGATTAGAGAAAGTCACTACAACTAGTATTAATGGCCAATGATCATAAATATAGAGTCCAAACTAAGAGTTCCTATAGTGCCCATGGTGGACGAATCGCTCGAGGGGTTCACTATATATATATTCTCTATATAACGTGCGTTCATGGCCTATTTATAAATATCCTAATTTGTGAATTTTTTTTGAATAAAACACAACCCTTTTCTATTCAATCTGTAAGTAACCCCTTTATATGACACCCTTTTGTATGTAAAAAAAGTATAAAAATGGTGTTTTAAAAACCCCTTATTTTGAACTCACATTATATATATATTCATGAGTGACCCTCCCGAGACGAATCGTTGATGTTGTTGAGATGACAAGCTCAACACATGCGGACATTGATGATGGACCGCCTGATTAGATGGGTCCACACGTCTACACTTAGCACATCGGTGGTCATTATGAATCTCACATGGCCACTAACTCATTACTTATTATATTCAGGTTGTTACACCTATTTATAGCTGGCATAGTTATAGCGCTAGTCGACTAGTGTAGTCGGTTATGCATTGTTTGACTTAGTAGGCTACTTTCCTTTATGTTGTATCTTATCTATACTTTGTGTATATTGTAAAGTGTGTGGAAGAAGAAGAAGAAATCAGCAAGAAAACGTTTTGCCTCCATCTCTCTTCTTGTCTCTTGAGTGAGCTTCTCCTTGTGCATTCTGTGTGTGTGATCGGCGCAGCATCTCGAGCAAGTCCCCCCACCACGCGATTCTTAACATGGTATCAGAGCCACGCCACTGAAAGAGGCTGATTTCGAAGGCTGAAGCGAAGGAGAAGAAGCAAGGTTCGAGCAAGCAAGCCACGGGTAAGAAGCTCTCCCATTCTTCCACTCTCTCTCTTGGATAGTGCTTATGGAGGCACCGGAAGCAGGGTCGAGCAAAAATCTCAGATTGCAGTGAGATTTGGTGTGCGCGAAGAGCACTGTGTACTCTGCAGTCAAGCCCTTTAGGGCTTATCCGCAGTTATTTTGGGCATCCGAGGCTGTTTCAGGGCCCGTTTAAGAGCCGCAAGGTTGCGGACAACAGTTTCAGGGTACACTGTGACTTCGAATGTATTGACCGAAAGTGGGTGCGCAGGTTACAGATTTCAGATCTGTAAGTTCAAAGGTGTTTACCAGCAAGTAAACACAAGGTTTATCTGCAAACAGGTTGCAGATTGCATGTATTGTTGAGCAGACAGTGAAAAAGGCTGTCTGGTGTATTACTGTGCACTACAGGTCAAAGATTGCAGAAGATTTGCTTGCTATTTGGTATTAGTTTTGTGATAATGGCAGAGAACAGTGGAAGCCCCATCATTGAGAAGCTTGACAAGAACAACTACCCATCATGGAAGTTCCGTGTCACGAACTTCCTTATTGGAAAAGGCCTCTACGAGTTTGTTTCAGGTGAAGAAAAGGAGCCGGAGGTGAGTGATCCTCCAACTGCAGAAGAGACAAAAGCACGGAAGGAATGGAATGTAAAAGATAAAAAGGTCATGTATTGGCTGTCTGCAGTAATTGACAATAATATGCTAGGACATATTAGAAATGCAGAGAATTCATATGCAGCTTGGACCATACTTGAAAGTATGTTTTCTGTAAATACAAAGGCACGAAAGATTCAACTCAAGCAAGAGTTGAATACATTGAAGAAAGAGAAGATGTCTATCAATGAGTATGCACTGAAGGTAAGGAGCATTGCAGATGCATTAGTAGCGATTGATGCAATGCCCGATGATGATGATTTGGTGTCGTCTACCTTGGGTGGACTTAATAATGAAAAGGCTTGGAAGTCTTTTGTAACTTCCGTATATGTCAGAAAGCCATTTCCAGATTTCGATGAGTTGGTATCCCTTATGATCCTCACTGAAGAGATCAACATGCAGAGTGAGACATCTGAAAAAAGTGGTGAACAGGTCCAAGCTTTCTACTCCAGTTCAGGAAGGGGACATGGCAGGTTCTCTTCAAGAGGCCGTGGTACCGGACGTGGTAGTGACAACCAGCAAAACAGATTGAATCAGCAATTTGGCGATATGCAGGTTTCATGCGGTCGTGGTAATTTTAGAGGCAGGGGGAGCTTTAGAGGAAGAGGTGGATGGCAGAACAGAGGTTCTAACAACTTTGGTATTGTGTGTCACTACCGTGGCAAAATAGGTCATATTGCAGCCCAATGTTATGCTAAGAAAGATGATATTCGCAGTGGTAAGTTGCAGCAAGGAAACTATGCATCGTCTTCACGACAGAATGAAGACAAAAATGAACGTTTGTTTGTTATGCAGCATATGCTGAATGCTGTTACAGGAAAGGGAACACATGAAGATGTTTGGTATGTTGATTCAGGTGCATCCAATCATATGACCAGCCATGTAGAATGGTTTGGAGAGATGCATGATTTGCAAAATGCAGGTTATGTGCAGACAGGTGATGATTCATGCCACCCAATTTCACACATTGGAAAATTTCCCTTGTCCTTGCATGATGGTAAGACAAAGAGTCTTTCAGATGTATTAGATGTGGCATCTATTACAAAGAACTTGGTGTCAGTGGGTCAGATGGTAGAGCAAGGGCTGCAAGTCAGATTTAATACAAAGGGCTGCTTTGTAGAAGACTTCAATGACAAGTGCAAGTTAGTTGCAAAGGGAAGTAGAGTTGGACGTATGTTTACTCTGGATGCTAGAATTTCTACTATGAATGCTGCTATGTATGCTAAAGGAAAAGGTGTTGTTGCAGATATTGAAATTTGGCACAAACACATTGGACATGCAAATGTACAAAGGCTGAAATTAATGCAGTCCAAAGGGTTGGTTACAGGTTTGCCTACATTTAGAGTTGCAGAATTTCATAAGGTATGCGAAGCATGTCAGTTTGGTAAGCAAGCAAGACAACCCTTTTCACATGACAGAGATGTAAGCAGAAATATCCTTGATGTTGTGCATACAGACATTTGGGGGCCTACACAAAATGTATCTCTTGGAGGCAATTCATACTTTGTCACATTCATTGATGATTGTTCTAGGAAGCTGTGGGTATATTTTATGAAGGAAAAGAGTGAAGCATTTGAGCACTTTAAAACTTTCAAGGCTGTAGTTGAAAGAGAAACATGCTTGAAGTAAAGTGCTTGAGGTCAGATGGAGGGGAAGAGTACCTCTCGAATGAGTTCAATGATTTTCTGAGGTTTCATGGGATCAAGAGACAGTTCACATGCAGGTATACCCCACAGCAAAATGGGGTTGCAGAAAGGAAAAACAGGCATATTGCAGAAGTTGCACGTGCCTTGGTGGCTGAAAAGAATATGCCTAAGCATTTTTGGTCTGAGGCTATTCATATTGCTGTTTATATTATGAACAGAACTCCCATAGCTGGAGTTCATGGTATGACCCCCGAAGAATGTTTTACAGGTAAGAAGCCTGATGTCTCACACTTGAAAGTGTTTGGCTGCATTGCGTATGTTCATGTGCCAGATGAGTTGTGGAAGAAACTGGATCCAAAGGCTGAAAAATGTGTCTTTATTGGATACTCTTTAGAGCAAAAAGGGTATCGTTGTTATAACCCTATCACATGTAAGTTCAAAGTGAGCAGGGATGTCATCTTTGATGAAATAAGCAGTTGATATGCATCTAGTGGTGATGCATTGGATGATGATGATGATCATGACACTCATGTGCAGGCTGAAAAGCAAGAATCACGAACTCTTAGTGGACTAGAGACATCATCTGGTAGTCCTTGGTTTGGGAGACTAAGGAGTACCTCTACATCTTCAGGTGCATCTAGTAGCACTACAGGTAAAGACAAAGGAAAGAATAAAGTGTCAGAAGGCATTGATGCAGTTCTTGATGGAGACTCCAGTGGCTCAGAGAGCTTGGATGATGAGCTTGGCATTCCTTTAGGGAGGACTCCAGGTGTGCAGAGAGCACATGTTAATGCAAAGACTCCATTGAGTGATCCAGTGATACGCAGATCTAGCAGGGTCAGATACCCTATTAAAAGATTTGGTTTTGAAGATTATGCAGCTCACCATTATGCTTATATGGTGAAACTAGTTGAGGATGTTGAGCCCACATGTTTTGAGGAGGCTGTTGGTCATGCTCATTGAGATGCAACAATGGATGAGGAGATGGCTACATTAGAGGCCAATAAGACTTGGGATCTAGTATCATTGTCGAAGGGCAAGAAAGCTATTAGATGTAAGTGGGTTTACAAGATTAAGCACAATGCAGATGGTTCTATTAGTAGGTACAAAGCTAGGCTGGATACAAAAGGCTATGCCCAAACATATGGCATAGATTATGATGAAACCTTCAGCCCAGTTGCTAGGATGGAAATTGTCAGATGTGTGATTGCTTTGGCAGCAACCAAAGGTTGAAGGTTGCAACAAATGGATGTGAAGAATGCCTTCTTGCATGGTGATTTGCAGGAAGAAGTGTATATGTATCAGCCAGCAGGTTATGAAGATTTAGAGCATCCCACATATGTGTGCAGGTTGAAGAAGGCACTCTATGGGCTCAAGCAAGCACCTAGAGCATGGTCTGACAAGATCAGAGAGTATCTTGTCAATATTGGCTTTTATGTTTCTGATGCTGATCACTCACTTTATGTGAGAAAGGGAGATGCAGGTTTGGTCATCATAGTCATCTATGTGGATGACTTGATTATCACAGGTGATAGTGATAGTGGGATTGCTGAAGTCAATGAATTTTTTAAGAAGAAGTTTGAGATGAAGGATTTAGGTGAGCTAAGATACTTCCTTGGCATTGAGGTGATTAGATATGATGATGGTATATGGTTGTCCCAAAGACAGTATGGCTTGGATATGTTGTCCAAGTATGGTATGACAGCATGCAAACCACTTTCAGTCCCGTTGGAGCAGAATGTAAAGTTGAGTACTGATGTTGGGGATGAGATAGAAGACCCTATTATGTTCAGGAGGATAGTGGGAAGTTTGATCTACATGACCATTACAAGGACAGACTTGAGCTACGTTGTTGGTCTTGTGAGTCAGTTTATGCAAGTACCTAGAAAGCCACATTTGGATGCAGTCAGACACATATTGAGATATGTGAAGTCCACATTATATTATGGACTTTTCTATGAGGCAGGTACAGATGTACAGGTGTTTGGATACATAGATGCAGATTGGGCTGGTAGTATGTCTGATAGAAGATCTACCAGCGGATACATGTTCTTCCACATGGAGGAGAGAACAATAAATTAGCAATGAGATTGTAGCATGGTGAATGAACTAGCAAAATCAATGATGTCTGTTGCATCATTAGCCCTACCCTCAACTCCATCTCCTCGAGCACTTTGTAATCCTTTTGGGATTTGGTAATGCGCTCTATGCTAGCTTTGGGGTTTTCCAAAGTGCAGCATCACATCATCTCCAAGGACATTTTGCAGATCTTGTTCATTATCCAATCTCGTCTTGTTATTTCCTTGTTATTATTGCTGTTGCTTGTAGCTACCATTAATCTTATCCTCCTTACTAATATTTCCCTGAACGTGCTCGCCGTCATCGTCATCACTAAAGGGGCCCAAATCACTACCATCTCTACCCAAGTCAAGTAGCATGGCAGCTTGGCACCTATGCACCTACAGTGTTCAAAAGTTGACAGCCACATGGTTCGATGCTATCATCAGGCATTTGATTATAGCCAACACAATCCAAAGTTGTACAAGAAGTTCAAGTTAGGTTCGTTGCAATAGTATATTTCTGCTATAAGCAACTGTGAAGACATGGGTGCTTCAATGCTTACAATGTCGAGGAGGTTCATAAGCTTACTGTTCTAGATCCAAGGCTTGCTAATACCGATAGAAATGGTGGAAATATACTGGTTTGCAAAGGAAACATTGGAACTTTGAAATTGGTCGACTTCTTGTCAATGATGGACAATACAGAAGAAGCACAAAATCCACTCTCGAGCATTCATGCATCCCAACTCTTAAAGGTTACTAAATCTGGATCTGACACACATTTAAATATGGCAAAAGATAACATGACGATGAAGAAAACGTGAGGACGATGAAAGCGGGAAATTCTTTTAAACAATAACTTTAAAGCTATTAAAGCTTAAAGTCTTTTAAGTTTTCATCTTAACGATAGCCTTAGAGAAAAGCTGAAACTCAAAAGGCTTCATGCTTTTTGGAAAGCATGAATATCTTGAAAATCTATATAAGAGAGGCTCTAGTGGTGCTCTCCAAGAAGATAAGGCCATCAAAATCAAGCGAGAGAAGCTTGAGGTCGAGCTTTGTATCCCTCGCCCTCTTCAAAGATCTTGCCATCGAATTCAGGAGAGAGACTTGAGGTTGAACTTTGTGTCTCTGCCCTCACCTACATTGAAGTTTCTGCTATTGAGTCGTTTATGAAGGTGGCTTGAGTTGAGCTTTAAGCTTCTCGCCTACTTTGAAGGTCATCATTAAGTTCCATGGAGTGGCTTTGAGTGGAGCTATGAGCTCCTTGCCCTTCTCGTTATTAAATTTTACAAGAGAGGCTTGAGTTCGAGCTTGGTGCTCCTCACCTTCCTTGAAAATCTTTCACAAATCTTGACATTCCACCTTCTTCTCTTTTCTCTCAGTTCGAGATTTTAACCTTATCTTCCTCGAAATCTTTTGATCATATCTGAGAGTTTTTTGATCTTGTATATTGTCTATATCTTAAATCAAAGAATTTGTTTTCTCATTTGTCTTGAATCTAAAATTCTTTTGGATAATTATTTATGTTGAGTTCTCCCATCGCAAAGTGTCCTTGCAATGAGTGACTTTCACGAATCCCCTCGAAAATTCTGTGTGACAAAGACCCTCAGCAATAAGTTGTTCCTATTTTAATGATGAATATCCCAACTCTTGTGTATGCAAAGAACTCTGCATGTACAATGAAGGTGCTCTCTCAAGTGTGCGTGCATCTAAAATTTCCTGCATGTAGCTACATAGGACATCATTGTGCTAGTGCTCAATGATGGTGCGAAACTTGCCTCTATCCAACCCTTGGCATGGAAGTAATTAATAAAATTAGGAGATGAACCATGAATGTGGTGCATTGGACAAGCCCAATGTGAACCGCTCGTGAACCCATAAACCATGTGTAGTGCAATCATGATCAACAAGAAAAATATACTTGTCTCATGATGTTGAGTAGTAATAATTATCAAAACCCTGCTCCAATCTATCTAGAAAACTCTAATCTTGATGAAGGCTATCAAGTTTTTATAGTAAAAAAATCCAAATAAAATTACAAAAACAGTTGTTGATCTTACCTACCTTATATTTTTTAAAGGGGCTTTCAGTTTATGCAAAAGTGCTTGACGTCATCTTGCACCCTTTCGATGGTCATCACATTGTATTCACCAAACATCACAATGTATTAAGTCAAAATCCTTAATAACTACAAGGGTTTAAGAAAAAAAATGCAAAGAGTACAATTGATAAAAAATAACAAGAAAAGAGAAGATTGATTCAATTAGAGAATAAAGAACCTTTTATTGAAGTTTTCAAAAAGCCCTTTGACTCATACAATGTATAACAAAGCAAGTCCAATACATGTACTCACTATATGAGTGCAATACTGCATTGTGTTTGGACAATTACCCAAAAGCTTTGAGATGAGAACTTAGAGATAAACTATTGTAGGACAATATCCTACTATGGATAGGATTTATGCAACCACAAAATCTTCAAAACTCATCTCTAATTCAAGAAAACTTATATAATAGGTACCATCAGTTGGGCATGATACCAAGTGATACCTGTGAAATCTATGGAGGGCCTTAATTCAAGAGTTTGATACTTTTTTATTTCTATGTATAGCAATAAAAAACCTCATTTCTGCTACTTTAAATTCACCCTAGAGTAGGCTTTTCATATGCTTTAAGTGTTTACTTATTGAAAAGAAGCATATGCATCAAGCATTGAAAGTAGAGATCAAAGTTTCAAGCTCAAATTATAGGAGAGAAATATTAAACCTACATATCCTATTTTTCCCTATTCCTCATAGTTCATGGAAGCCACAAAATCAATCCTTTTTTTCCCAAATCCATACTTGGAAGGTTAAGGAGTAATGAGACCTGTTTCTTGTTATTCCTCAATTGCAAGCAATAAAATAACTACTAGGGATGAGAAGTAAAAGAATCTTCTTGAGAGTGGAATTTTGGTGCTGAGGAGTGCTTAAAAATAGCTAAAAACTACGAATATCAAGGGAAAAATATTCAACGTCGAAGGCGGCGGCTTGATCTAGGACGATTTTAAGCGTCGAAGTGCTTTAAAGACGCCCGAGCGACACTTGTTGATTTTTCATAATTTTTCAGACTGTCGTGTGGGTTAACAAGAGTTACCCTCCAATGCGGGATTCCGATCCGGACGCCCAGGTTATTTCAGAGCTCAATTCAGAGTCCGGACAGGGAAATGGCCAAGAAACCGGTCAAGATGCGAAGGGGTGGACAAAATTTGGCCAAAATGGGCAAGTGACCCTTGGGAGCCCAAAACTTAAATGTAGTATGAAATTTTTCATGCATGAAGGAGAGAAAAATGTGGAGAGAGGGCGTGGCCTGTAGGCGCCGAAAAATGCGCCCTCTTGTTGATCATGCATCATGCCTGCTGCAAACAACTCCCCCAATTGATCATGGGGCTTCAATCCCCCGTAGATGCCAATCATTTCACCGTGCTTCGCTCCTCCAATGGCGGTCTCTATGAAGATCTCTGATTTCAGTCTTTGTCTCTCCTCCCTCTCTCTCCTCTAAGGGCAGATTCATGTGGTGAAGAAGAAGAAGAAGAATGGATGGCGGATGCTTGTCCAATGATGACCGGATTGCTCCGTGGTTCAAGAGGAATGAAGATTGCTCATTGTGGACTGTCATGAGCATTAATGGCTGCTGGAAATCAGTCCCGAGACATGGAAAATAAAAACCCGCAACCCGCAAAGGACGGTAATTTCGTTTTTACAAAGGAAATTGATGTTTTATGCAATTTGCTTCATGAATATTTGTTCCCATGGGATGATTATGCATTATGATGTTGCTTGCTATGAGTTTGATTAGTTTATGCTCAGAAAATCAGAAAATCATAAGTGTTGTGACTGAAATTAATGGTGTAAAACCCGTAAAACATGCGAAATATGGAAAATTTGGGTGTTTTTGAGATATAAATGGAAAATATAATAAGATACACAAACTAAATTTGTGATTTTGCTGCAAATGAACCTAAGGACCACAGGCCACAACTCATTTTGAATTTTTAGTTATTTAATATTGAAAAAAATACAAGATAAATAGGAAAAATGGGGAAAAATGAAATTTGAGTGCCGAAAATTAAGGAAAAATAAGAACCATTTTTGTGGATGTACGGGGGGTTTGAAGTATGCGGTTTAGCCTCAGTTCAGCCCTACCTTTATGTTCTAGTGAGTTTTTATTGCTTTTTATACAATAAAAATGTGGAAAATGAACCCTAAACCGATCAATAATGCACAACCTAAACGGGTGAGGGGGTAGAGTGTATAAAAGTTGTTTAAATGCTGAATGAAATGATGAAAAGCTTGCTGGTTTTCTGCATACCATTTAGGTTGTTCGATAATTAAAAATTAAGAACCTAGTAGCACGAGGGTTTCTCGGTGCTAGGTTCATGCAACGCCGCATACGAGTAATAGTCGAAATCATTGAAAGAATGCTTTTGCACTAAGCACAATGCTGATTTTCTTAATTGTTTGAGCACGTGGACATGCACAATTTGCATGAAGCATAAAATGATAAAAGGTATCAGATAATACCTCGTGGATGCATGGCAATTGCTTTCTAGAGGAATATGACCAACGTTGAGTGAGTAAGGTTGTCCAAGCTGTAGGCTAGGCGTTGGGTCTAAAGGGAAAAGTAAAGTGAGGAATGGTACATTCCTGGATACGATCAATTGGTACCTTGAGTAGAAATGTGTGCGATATTGTGTTGTATATGTTTAGCGATGTATCGAGGGGCCAATCCCCAAGGTGTAGGAGAGTCACAGTGAGGTAGCGGCAGTCAGCCGTGGGAGGACCTCCTATGTTTGTGCTTCATGCCATTCGGCAATGTGTTGGGACTCCCTCTAAGGAGTATTAATTGGGTTAGAGCTGGACTACGAGACGTGATACAAATGCAAGATGTTTAGGAAGATGATGTATGTGTCATCCACGCTCCTGGCCGCGAGGCCGTGGGGTTGTTGAGCGCATGATAGAGGTCCGGCTAGTGCATGAGCCAGTGCCGGCCCGTTTTAGGTCCCATCAGTGGTGCATCTACCAGGAGCCGCTTAGAAGTGGCGGTCCTTGAATCGTGGTTGTCTAGGGACCAGTTAGCAGTTTATGCCAAAGGATACTGAGTTTGACCCGTTATTCATTGATAAGCATCGTCTAACAGAAATCCAAAAGCAAGAGAGAGACAAAAGAGCTAGGCGACGTGCTGAAATTCTTAGGAGGTATTCCCCTAAGCGTAGCGGTGCTGAACCCTTACGAGGGAGTGGATCTAGTGGTCTTGGTTCCACAAGCAGTAAGTTAGGAGAAGGTGGAAGCTCTAGTGCTCCCCTTCCTTCCATAAGGCAGTCTACATCAAGTGCAGGAGGGGTAACCCCACCGTCCCCTATTTCTAGTGCAAATCCAATTTCCGTCATGGCGCAGCCCATTGCAATTCCTGCAGAAACGACGGATTTGCCGGCTCTAGGTTACCGGCTACCCATTTTTAATGGGCTATTTGAGGAAGATGCGGAACTCCACATCAAGGAGTTTCAAAAGCTGATGTTTAATTGTCGCATCCAAGAAGAAGGACATTTAATGATGTTCTTCAACATGACTCTCAAAGGAAGAGCTGCCATATGGTATCATGGTTTAGAAGCCGGAACCATATTGAATATTGATTCATTTTATAGAGCTTTTCGAAGGGAGTTTGCCCCTGAAAGGGGTGGGCAATATTGGTTGCGTGTACTCAATGTGACCCGCCAAGAACCACACAAGGATATTCGTGCTTATGCGAAGAAACTAAAAGAGGTTTTCCATAAGTTGGACACCTCTATTCCTATCCCCGCAACTGCCCAATTGCAATATTTTCTACATGGTTTGGACTTTAACATCTAGTTGCAGTTGAGTAGTGTCCCTTTGGGGGATATAGATACTGCCATTACACGAGCACAACAAGTGGAATCCCGACTACAAGCAACGTATGCCTCTCGTGCCAATCCGAATATAGGTCTAGCATTGGGAAATAATATGGTGACGGCCAATGGCAGTGGTAGCCAAGGGATAGCGATGGCTAATCCTAATGGGAGAGGGAACATGATGCAGAATGTGCCTTTATTACTAGCTCCCCCTAGCATGTCGATGCCTATAGGTAGTCAAATGGCTCTAAATGGTGGAAGCCAGACAGTTAATCCTAATACCATGCCTGTGGCTCAACAATCAGCGCCTAATCGAATTGTTAGGCTGATGGAACGACAGGGTAATGATCAAGGCTACGAGTCGAGTGCTTCCAATGTTCTTGGCGAGGTTAAGGACATGATGAAGCATTATACCGACATGATTACAGAGCAGTATCGACAAATAGCCGTTGATGTCAACTTTCTTAAAAAACAACAAAATTTGATAGGAAGTAGATACCCGGATGAGGGTGCACCTTCGAGGTTTAGCTGCAAATGGTGTGGTGGGCAACATTATCCACGAAATTACCCAAATGTCAAGTGCGACATTTGTGGAAAATCCGGCCATTTGGCAGCCACTTGTTGCAGGAGTAAGATTAGTGCCCTCCAGCGAGGTAGTCGGCAACCAGGACCTGTTAATCATCGTGCGCAAGGAAATGATTCCCAGCGAGAAGATGGACCTAAGCAAATACTCCAATGACCAAAGACTACAATGAAGGAACTGCCTAGTGGTAGTGGGGTTAGTTTGATTGAGGCTGTGCGTGTTAATGACACTGAAACCTCTAATCTGCGAGTTGTCCTTACAAGAGGTCAAAAGGGTAGAGAGGCCGACAAGGATAAGCCTGTCGACGAAAACCCTAAACAGGGCGACAAAGAAACACAAGTTCTGGATCTTGCCATGGAAGGGGGACCTCTGAAGCCCGTGGAGAGTAAAGCCGATGTTAAGAAGGATAAGGAACCACGGAGGAAGAAGGTGAAAGTTTAAAAAGAGGCAATAAAGCCGGTTCAGCGACCTAAAGAGCGGATGGTTTGGCGTGAAAAGCGAACTCTGCCGAACTATCATGAATTCGATTTGGCGAGCTCTCTTTGCAAAGTTAAGCTAGATGTGAACCTTTTACAGCTTATTAAGCTTTCCCCAGGAGTACGCAAGGAATTTAGAAAGATCCTGCGTACCGGGTATATCGTAGAACCTTTGGGTATTGCACAAGTTGGTGATGACTGGTTTGAGCATGGTGAGAAGCATTACCCAAGGGTTGCAGCCTATGTCGATGGGATATTAGTAGATTATGCCATTGTCGACACGGGATCATCTGTTAACATTATGAGTTCTGAACTGATGGAAAGGTTGGGTCTTGCGATCCAGAAAGATACCTCCACAATTCTCAGAATGGCGGATGATAGTTTGAGACAGTCGAAAGGCTGCATTACTAGGGTCCATGTCACTGTTGCAAATGTAGAATGCCTATTGGACTTTAGGGTGATTCGTTTTGTAGGGCATCCAAGTTACCAAGTATTACTTGGACGACCTTGGATCTTGCAAGCGGGCTGTCAAGTGGATATACCCACCGGTCGGCTGATATTCGGCAGAGGTGCTCAGCGCATGGTGATTGATGCCTATCCTGAGTCCCCGCAGAGTGAGAGAGCTCCTCTATCTTCTACAGAATTGGAGACATTAGAGGATTTATCCGCCAGTGAGACATCATCGAGTGATGAGTCCAAAGAGGGATCCACCACGGAAGACGTCTATCAGATCACTCTAAACGAGCCGATAGAGGCCCAAGATCGTATAAGAGACGCTGATGTGATTGAGTTGGACCTTGGTATGCCTGATGAGTCGCGGCCAATCAAATTAGGTTCCATGCTCAGTTCAGCAGAAAGGGAGGGCTATGTGTCCTTGATTCAAGAATTCCGCGATATCTTTGCCTAGAGTTATGATGAGCTGAGAGGCATTCCTCCCAGCCTGGCTGTTCATACTATTCCTGTAAAAGAGGGCAGTCGTCCTGTGCGTCAGAAAGTAAGGCGTATGCCTTTTGAACTGAGGGATGGGCTGTTTGAAGAGTTACAGAAGCTTCGTAAAGCGGGTTTGATTTTTCCTGTGCAACACACGGAATGGTGTTCACCAGTTGTGATCCGAAAGAAGAAAAATAATCAAATCCAATTATGTGTGGATTTTAGAGAGCTGAATAAGCAGACGGTTAAGGATTACTACCCGTTGCCATTTATTGACTAGATTTTGGATCAATTAGCGGGTAGGGAGATATATTCGTTTATGGATTGCTTTGCAGGATATAACCAGATGGCAATTGCAGAAGAGGACAAATTGAAAACAACTTTTATTACTGTCTTTGGTACTTTTGCGTACCATGTGATGGCCTTTGATTTATGCAATGCGCCTAGTTCGTGGCAACGAACAGCAGATAAGACATTCGGTGACATATCCCCTCAAGAGTTGAAGGTGTTTATTGATGACTTAGGGGCTGCCACCATGAGAGAAAGGCAGTTGATCATTTTAAGGAAGTGTTTTGAGTGCTACAGACAATTTTGTATCACTCTTAACCCACGAAAGTGCATTTTTGGCGTACCTTATGGGCTCTTGCTGGGCCATGTGATCAGTTCGGTAGGAATTGAGACAGATCTCGAGAAGGTCAAAGTCATAGTTGCCATGGGTCCACCACGCACTCCGAAAGAAGCTCATAGCTTTCTGTCTTCGGTTGGTTATTACCGTAGATTCATAAACACCTTGGCAGAAAGAACGTTGCCGCTTGCAAATCTATTGTCCTTTAGCTGTTTGTTTGTATGGGGTGACCCCTGTAAGGTAGCTTTCAAGGATGTAAAGCAGGAGCTAGTAAAAGCTCCCATTTTAAAAGCACCTAAAAGAGGTGAGGTGTTCTATATATTTTCAGCAGCCACCATGCATAGTATCAGCTGCTGTTTAGCCCAAGTTTGGGAGGAAAAGTGGTATAATCCGATAGCCTTTGCTAGTCGAAAATTGGGCATTTCAGAGATCAATTATACCTACATGGAGAAGTTGTGTCTTGCAATGGTCTTTGGGACCAAGAAATTCAGGCACTATATCCTCTATGAGAAAGTTGTGCTTTATACGAAGGCGGAGGGGCTTCGATTATTGATGAATAAGCTGCAGCCGCCTGATCGTCTAGTGAAGTGGTTGATCACTTTGCAGGAGTTTGATTATGAGATCAGGAGTAAGCCACCAAGGTTACAGGGTATTGTGGAATGTGTTGTGGACTTTGGGGAACCGAAATAATCTGTGGCTGAAGGTAGTGACATGGAGTCGTTATTTAAGATAGATACGACGTCTATTCCCTCCTGGTATGCTACAATAATGCATTATTTATCGACAGGAGAGGCTGGATCCGAACTATCAAAGCTGAGAAAATGAAAATTAAGCAGCAAGCATTAAAATTTGCCTTGATCGCAGGTACATTATATCGGCAAGGGGTTGATGACATCTATCGCCGATGTGTGATGCCTGACGACGTGCCATTCATTTTGGAAGAGTGCCATGATTTCGCTTGCGGAGGTCATTTTGCTGGACGGCTTACAACACAAAAGGCTTTAAGAGCAGGTTATTGGTGGCTTGCCATCTTCCAGGATGCGTTCGCGTATGTTAAGAGATGCGATATTTGTCAACGACATGATAGTCGAGAGAATAGGAAAAGACCACTCACTCCTATTATGGCAATACTTCCATTTGAGAAGTGGGGAATAGACTTTGTGGGTCCTATTACTTCGTCGTCGACTGCACAAAAGAGGTATATTATTGTAGCAACTGACTACTTCACTAAGTGGTCAGAAGCACGTGTAACAAGGAAAGATGATGCTAAAGAAACTGCTAATTTCCTTTTAGAGTAGATAATATGCGTTTTGGTCCCCCGAAAGAATTAGTGTCGTACCGTGGAACCCATTTCCTGAATAAGGTGATCAAAAGGTTGACTGAGGCTTGGCAAATCAAGCACAATAAAATGATCCCTTATAATCCGCAAGCAAATGGGCAAGTTAAAAGTACTAATAAACAGCTTGTGGGTATCTTGTCTAAGATAGTCTCTGAAAAGAAACGAGACTGGGACAAGAAGCTGTATGTGGCAGTATGGGCATATAATACCACGTTTAAGCGAGCCACTGGCCACACGCCGTTCAAACTAGTTTATGGTGAGGAGTGCGTTTTACCCTTAGAAATTGAGTTACTGACCATTAGATTCGCAATAAACCATTCTTTGGGTAATGAGGACGCCCTATTAGAGCGATTTACGACTTTAGCACACCTAGATGAAATTAAGCTGCAAAGCCTATTACACCAAGAGGTGGCTAAACGTCGCATGAAACAGTTGCATGACCTAAAAGCGAAGAAGTATACCTTTAAGAAGGGGCAACTGGTGTTATATTACGATGCGCGTAGGGAGCTTTTTCCAGGAAAATTGGAACCTAAATGGGATGGGCCCTACAAAATTGTCAAGTTAGGGAAGAATAGGTCTACAGCCCTATTAGCTGATCTACAGGGAGTAGAGTTTAAGAATAAGGTTAATCTTAATAAGATTAAACCTTATTACTTCTAAGTATGCTAATACAAAGGAAATGCATTGCAGGTCCATGCTAGGGATGATTTGAGACCTGCGGAAGAGCTTAAAGCTGGTGGATGGGTCTGTTAATCCCTTATTTGGAGCACCCATATCTGGAGCAAAGATACCATCAGGGGAAACTCATCTGGTGGAGCAAAGGATACAAAGTGATTGAGCAAGAAGATGGAAAGTGATTAATCCCTTATTTGAGCAAAGGATACAAAGTGATTAATCCCTTATTTGGAGCACCCATATCTGGAGCAAAGATACCATCAAGGGAAACTCATTTGATGGAGCAAAGGATACAAAGTGATTGAGCAAAGATACCATCAGGGGAAACTCATCTGCTTACGACTGTTGACGAGTATCCCTGTTGAGTTCAATGAAGAAGGTGGGATGGAGCCGTCAGTTCATCCTCTCAATATGTTAAACTTTGATTACCATAATTATGAATAGAGGAGTTTGTGATGGCCAGCTGTGTAAACCCATTGTGGACGTACACATTATATTTTGACGAAGCATCCAGGGGCCCTAATAGAAAAGGAAGTGTTGGAGTAGTAATCCGAGATCCCTGATGTAGAGTTACAATGAAGTTAGCTGCTTATCTCAGGGTAGGATTCACTAACAATATGGCAGAGTATAAAGCCTTGATTATGGGACTGCATATTGCCAAATAAGGTGGTATTCATCGATTGTTAGTAAAAGGGGATTCCCAGTTGATCCTGAATCAGCTAGATGGGACATACACAGTGCAGAATCCCATTCTTTGTATGTATCATCGGACTGCTATGACCCTACTAGAAGAGTTTGAGAGAGTGTCTTTTCAGCTGATTCCACGTTACCGGAATCAATTTGCGGATTCATTGGCAAATCTTGCTTATGACGAAGACCTTTTCTTCAATTGTGGTCTTGGTTTGGATATTGTTATCAATGATGAAACAGGACCCGGTCGCTTGTGGGGAATGTTATCAGAACATGCAATATATGGCAGACGATGGTTGATATGGGTGATGCAAAGAGTAGCCGAGACCAATCTATCGTTATTATCTGGGACCCATAGGTTGATTAGACGACATATTATGCGTACGCCTCTTGCTATTTATGCAGGAGGGATGGGTCATAACCTTATGCATTTAGTTTAGGGCTACGAGCATATTTTTCCTCCTTGGAAATGAGCTTATTATTGTATATCTGGATTCTTCCAGGGAGGGATGTGTAGGTGCTATTCTGTTTGATCTCGTTAGGCCAAGAGGGCCGATTAAGTGTGGTAGTGCAGTGTTTTATTTCATTAGGCCAAGAGGGCCAGTTGTCTGTTTAGTGCAGGTTTCTTATTTGAGTTTTGTGCTAGACAGGTTCGGAAGAAGAGCTTGGAAGGAGCCTTTTGTTGCGTGGAAGCTTCTTGTGGCCCTATCCAGGTGATATCTCTCCTTTATGAGTACTGTGGTTATTGTGCTATATATGTATTTGTGTACTTGTTAAGGGGTTTTTCGGGTATTGTTGGGGACCGGAGTTCAAGGAATGAAGTCGTAGGATTAGGTTCAGTATGTTTGAGGGAGTTATGAGTAGTCATTGCCTCCTGTAAAGACATTGTCAAGCATTGAAAGACCTGTCTTAGAAGGGAGTTCTAGTGACCCTGTTCTGCTAGCCTGCTAGGCAGCCGTTCTAGGAGTTCCTGTTAGTTGTGAGGCAGTAGAGAAGCCTACCAAAAGAAAAATAATGATGATAAAGGGAAAAAAAAACCCTGAATATCTTAAAGCTAATAAATATAACTACAAAGGTGTGTTAAAAGGGGTTCTAACCCCTATCAAAGAAAAGAAAACAAAAGAAAATTTATAAGCAGTGGATCATTGCCTTGCGAAGGCCTGATAGGTTCCTAGGGACGAGTCAGACCTGGGGCCGATACCTTGTCTTCCTAGGGGTGGCTTCTTGCTGGAAAAAGAAATTAAGGAAGGTTGGAGCGAAAATAAAAGTGAGCGTTAGAAAAGGATTAAGTGTCGCCTTGCGAGGGCTTGGTAGGTTCTTGGGTACCGAGACAGGTCTTGAGGCCGATGCCCTGTTCTCCTTGGGTCACTATGCTCAGCCCCCTCCTTTTTACATGCCCGAGTATGTCAATAAAATAAAACCCTAACAGAAGAAATGTGTTACAAGAAAATACTTCTTGATCAGGCTATAGGAGTCCTTGCCTAGTAGGAGCTCCTAGTTGTGTTGTCCTTAGTTAGGTAGGTAGTTCAGACCACCACTTAGGGCAACCTCTTTGATAGTCTTTTCAGTTTGGTTGTGTTGGAGCAGTTGGATAGTGATTAGCTTCGAAACCTTTTATCAGATGATGCTAGGCTTACTCCTTGTGGATGTCATGCCTTGGTTCTGTCAGGGGGGTAGGGTGTAATATTTCCGCACACTGCGTACCGTAAATATTGACTTCCCGCACGCCGTGTAAATCCTGTGCAAGGGTATCACCTACATCGTATTATTGGTAGCTTAACCCATACCATTCACGCTCAAAAATGAGGCCGCCACATTGTAAATTAGAGGCTGGGGTTGAGGACCGTAAAAACCGCGTGGGAACACCCTTTTTGAAGGGGCAATTGGATAAATTCAAGGCAATTTTTTTTTTTTTTTAATCCCTTCCCCCAGCCGATGCATGGCTGGAGGAGAGGGAGTGTGGGGGGGGAATGGCCAAGGAGGAGTGAGTTGGACTGCATGAGGGGGAGTCCTCCACGTGTGTGGAGGCCCTCTTCCCCACCCCCCCCCCAAGGCCTATAAAAACCCCCCTCCCCAGGGAGTCAGGGAGAGAGGAGGGCGGGCTGTGAGAAGGAGGAGGTCGCCGTCGTGAAGCCGCCACGCTGCCGCCCCAGTCCGCCAGCCGCCAGCCGCCAGCCGCCATAGCTGCCGCCCCAGACCGCCAGGCCACCTCAGTCCGCCGCCGCCCGCTGGATTACGACTCCCCCCCCCCTCGACGTCACTGCAGAAGCTCAGAAGCTTCTTAGAAGCTTCTTAAGAAGCTTCTTTAAGAAGCTTCTAAGGGGGCTTGCTTAAGCCCCCTTCCCACTAGATCCCCATAAAGTCCATTCATACCCCCGGGACTTTGAAGAGAAGAGGAATAAGCTATAAAGCCCTCCCGCAAGATCCTTCATAAGAGGCTTCCCGCAATTAGAATTCAAGGGCCACAAGCCATTCGTGAACCCATTCCTAGCCACTCGGGTTTTCCTAAAGAATTCATCCGCAAGCACCATTTATCCTAAGTCCCGCGAAGGAATCTCCTACGTACGAGGGAAAAAGGGCAAAGGTCTGGAGGCTGCATACCAAGGCAAGTAAATTCATAGACCGCAAAGGCAACCCAGAAGCCGAAACCACACCTACGATGGCCCCTAAAAAGACACAAGGTGCGCCTGCGGGAGGTTCATCTCCGAGCATACAAGTGGACATCTCCCCGAGCCCACAAGTCCAGGTTTTTTTTCAAGTTTATTCTCGCATAAAGAAATATTTAGGCACGCTTAATTCCATAAGGAAGAACGCATTTTACGCATTGTGGCAGCGTTAAAAATACATTTGATAAATTATCATTAGATAAGGTTGATGCATGTCATGAAATTGAAACGGTTGCATTTCGAGAGTTGTCCGCCTTAGAAGACTAGCTGCATGTTGCTATTTTGGAACATTATCAAAGTAATGAGTCTAAACATATATTACTTAGGGCAAAGAAATGAAGTTGATAAGTGCATTTGGTTACTAGACATGGTAGGAATAAGCGTGTGCTGCATTTTAGGCAACATCTTCCTTGTAATGATTCGTGAGGAAAAGTTAACACCCATAAGATATTACCCGAAAAGAAATAGAAGAGTACGATAATGATCTTATGGACTTGCAAGTAGCATGTAACATGGAATAAGTTAACACTAGCTTGGTATGAACTTCATTAACTACATTGTAGCTAGGGGAAAGTTGCATGTTGCATAGTCATCATGCAGAAGTTTCATTCATCAGGAGCCGTATTTAGGAAAGGTCGCATAGTTTATCAAAGCATGAGATTCTAAAGTGTAGACAACAAGGTTGTAAGCATGATTATTTGATGTAAGTCCTAGTATGTCCTAGGAAGGTTAGTATCCAGATTATCATGCATTTTTACTATACCAAGGAAAGATAGAGTTATTGTGAACCATGTGATGCGTGGGAGCAATGAAGCACATGTTTACATGTAATATGTTAGTTGCAACTATTTTTTCTCTTTTAGATCTAGTTTATTGTCTCTAGGAAGGATTCATCCTTGTCGCGAGACAAGTATAATGAATTATCCAAATCACCTAACCACAAAGGAATCATATGGTACGATAGACACCCCGAACACTAACTAGGTTAAGGATTCGGCCAAGTTTTCCAAATGTCGCGAAGTCGAAACCTTCAAGCCAATAGTCCTAACCACATTCCCAAAATGTTGAGCTAATTGGATGCTCATGTAAACAATAATCTAGGATTCCTACCTTAAGGACCAAGCGTTCAAGATGATGAAACTCGATTTGAGTTGGACTAAACGCTGTCGATTTAGTGAAATTAAGGATGGGTGGGTAAAAAGACACCCTAAACCCTCCTTCTCGTCTGAAGTTAATTCCGTGACCTGAATACGCCATTCATTAGGAGAAATGATCTCTTAGAATGGAGGCGTCACTTGTGCAATAAACTGCAACGTCACTTAGCCTTGCAGGTTGATCGTAAGAAGTTTTGCCATTTCGTGGATTAAGGTTGGCAGGTTCTTGCGCCAGTTTAAACTCGCAAGGGGAAAAGGGTAGTCGTCCTTTTACTCTATCCTCATTAGGGAAACTTTGTCAAGTTAAGGGAAGCTAGGCATTTGCTTGGACGCAAATGATTAATCAATAAACTAAAGCGACACGGTCACCGGAATTTACCATAAACCAAACCTAAAGTATTGACAGGGTATGACCCTAGCCCAAGGACGATAGGAATCTTGCCAAGTTGCAATTGATTCCGGATTGAATGCGGGTTGCATTCGGAGAAAAGGAGTCACTCCTTAACAGTTTGCCAGCTAAAACGACCACTGGAATTGATTGTGCTTGTAACAGTTTAGAAAGCACTGTTTGCATTGTTTGCTCAATGAACTAAAGGATGAAATGACATCTAAATACTTCAGGTTGAAGGCCTGAAGGGAGAGGCAGCTTCAGTTACCCCCGACTGCCTGCCTGACCCTAACCAAGGGGGTTGTTAACTGCGCCGGGAACGTGGACCGAACCCGCCGTGAGAGGTCTCTCCGTTGAGTTCTACTTGGAGCAGGAGGACGCTTGGGTGCCAGAGGGGGCTCTGGCCGTAAATCCCTCGCCTTCCGGGCCCTGCACAAGAGGCTAACGTGACTCGGGATTGGATCTCGAGGCCCGCATACTAGTCTACGGGCAGAAGCTTGGAATAGTAATCCCTGGTGGATTACTGGATAGCCTTCGGGCGGATTATGAACAAGCCTACGGGCGGAACTCCTTGTATTTCAAAGATAAAAGGATAAAATGATAATAAAGAAGTTGTTTGACATTGTTTTCTTTATGTCATGTGATAAGATTACGTGAAGGAACCAGTGCTTAACAGGGCTAATCAAAGAAGCTGTTTGTTATATGTCAAATTAATGTGGTAGGTAATTACATAACTAAAACAAACCGAGGAAAGTGCGGAGGATGGACCATGGGTCCGTCCTATGGATGGGTGGTCCCGGTTAGCCGGGAACTTTTCTCAAAGATCTAGAAGAGCAGCGGGAGGTTCATCGAAAGCAATGACCGAGAATTATGTTTTACCCAATTTACGCTGTTTTAGGGGAACGGAATGGGACTATGGCAGAGAGGTTGAGTTTTGCATCCCTCTCGTTTCCCATTCTCCTTGAACCAAGTGCAGCGTGAATCCGCTTCGGACCTGGCGTTTCTGCGTAAAGTAGTTCGCTCGGGTCTGACGCTAGTTGCTGCTAACTAATGACCAAACTAGAAAACCTTAATTCCGGTCGATCCTAAGTGGGAAACGGCCAGGACACTGCCGCTACGTGGCAGACGTGGAAAGACCTAGATTACAAAACCCGTAACATTCCATGGGAGTGCCGGGCGGAGTTCTCTAGACAGCCTTCCGATGGACTGCCAAGACGTGTCCTAGAGGATTCTAGTGGACACGTTACAGTTGGTATCAGAGCAAACCAACAAAGGATTTGTTTTTAGAAAATTCTACGAAGTAAAGAAAATGCTACTGTCCCAAACATTTCCTTACTTCAATGCTGTCTTGCAGAATTATGAAGCATGGAACAAGTTCTTAGTGTTCCGAGTCATGTTTATGACCGCGATGCATTCCACGGATTATCGGCAAAGGGTTGAGATGATGAACATCCTAGACCGCATTTACAATCCATCGCCTGTGTACGTGGAACGGAGATGGATGGGTGTTTCAGGGATCTATTACATAACTGCCTATCAACCTGCGTACCTTCAAATTAACTTGAAGAGAATCAAGTGGATGGAGGATTTGAAGATCGTAAAGCTGTTCGTCTTTGTTGAGGCTCATGCAAACGCGACCCTAGAGGTTGGAGGTCGAAGGGTTAACCAGAATAAGTATGTGTACGGGGAAGTGATTCAAAGAATCCCTGCCGACCGAATCAAGGTTTTGGGACGTCATGTGAAGAAGGGATATCAAAGGAAAAGATACCCTAATCTTCCAATGAACTATCGATTCCTGAAAATCGATGACCCCAATCCGTACTACTACTCAGTTTCTGTAGCTGAATGTAATAATATCTTATTCTCCTCAAATTAATGTATCAACTTGTTCCATCGCCCCAAGAAATAATTGTACCTCGAAAGGGCTATGTTGATATGAATGGAATAAAACTTTTTCTTCCGATTGTCTTGACTATGAATATTGATAAAGAAGTAAAGTGATTTGGTCACTTGGCTGAAGGAATACGTGGACGTAGTTTCTCAAGAGTTAACAGAACTCCCGCTTCAAAGAGAAGTAGATCATGAGATCAAGCTAGTAATAGGAGCTGCGCCAATTGCGAAGAGACCCTATAGAATGTCTATATCGGAAGCAATCGAGTTGAAGGAATAACTCAAGCAACTACTAGATTAGGGCTACATCTGTCCTAACAGTCACCATGGGAAGCACCAGTACTGTTCCAGAAAAAGAAAGATGGAACACTTCAACTATATATTGATCACAGTGGGTTGAATCAATCAACAGTCAAGAACAAGTATCCTATTCCTAGAATAGATGAGCTTCTCGATCGCCTTCAAGGTGCAAAGATCTTCTCCAAAATTGATCTCAGGTCAGGTTACTATCAAATCAGGATCAAGGATGAAGATATTCCAAAAACGGCCTTCAATACAAGATATGGGCACTTTGAATTCTTGGTTATGTCATTCGGGCTTACAAATGCACCTGCCACCTTCAATAGATTAATGCAGGATATTTTTAGACCATATCTTGATGACTTCGTGCTTGTCTTCTTCGATGACACTTTAGTCTATTCTAAACAGGAAGAAGATCATGAGCCGCAACTTCGGATTGTCCTTGAGACAATGAGGTCTCATAAGCTGTATGCAAAAATGAAGAAGTGTGCATTCTTCAAACGTCAGATTGAATATCTAGGATTCATAGTATCATCAGAAGGAATATCAATAGACCCAACCAAAGTCAGAGATGTGCTTGAATGGCCAATACCAGTATCCGTCAAAGAAATACGCAGTTTTCTTGGCTTGACAGGATGGTATAGGGTCTTTATCAAAAACTATGCTTTGATTGCAGCACCTCTTACCGACTTACTAAAGAAGCAGACTTCTATTACATGGTCAACTCCCGAGCAAAATAGCTTCGACCAATTGAAGCAATGTTTGGTATCAGCACCTATTCTGAAACTTCCCGACCTCAATAAGGAGTTCGAGGTAGTAACTGATGCCAGCATTCTTGCCTTGGGGTGTGTACTCATGCAGGAAGGTCATCCCGTAGCATATTCTTCAAGGAAATTGAAGAGTCATGAAAAGAATTATGCCACGCATGATCTAGAGTTATTAGCTGTCATCCATGCTCTTAAGCTTTGGAGATACTACCTATTGGGTAACAAGTTTACTCTAGTAACCGATCATAAGAGTCTCAAATGGATTTTTACCCAGAACGAGCTCAACATGAGGCAACGTCGATGGATTGAAGTATTGGAGGAGTATGATTTTGAAAACAAGTATCGACCAGGGAAAGAGAATGTAGTTGCCGATGCACTCAGTCGCAAGGCATTCCTAAATTCCCTAATCTTGCAGAATCCATCAACGGCCAGATCTCTGGCTACAAAGGTATCTATGCCAAGCAACCCTATACTCGAACTAGCTAAAGAGGAGGCATGTCATGATTTGGCCTACCAAACCATGATAAAAGAAATAGCTACCAAAGAGCAGAATCTGAAGTCACAAGCTAAGTATCGGGAATTTTCCACTGATAATGGACTTGTTTATTACAGAACAAGGTTATGTATACCAACAAGCCAGTCACTTAAGCAAAAGATATTATGGGAAGCTCATGATTCCCCTTTCGCAGGACATCCTGGCTATGCGAAAACTCTTAACGCAGTTAGGAAGAGCTATCATTGGGAGAGGCTCAAAGGTGACGTTCTCAAATATGTCACTGAATGTTTGTCTTGCCAACGTATCAAGGCTGAACATGTCATGATGCCAGGAAAATTGCAACCACTTGACATTCCCCAAATGAAATGGGAATTCATCAGTATGGATTTTGTGGTGGGCTTACCCCAAGTCCAAGGAGGGTACAACTCCATTATGGTTGTAGTTGACATGCTTACTAAGGTTGCACACCTGATTCCAGTAAAGACAAACTATAAAGCCTCCGACATTGCTAGAGTGTTTATCAAAGAAATATTCAAGCTACATGGGTTACCTAGAAGGATCATTAGCGATCGAGATTCTCTTTTCACTTCACACTTTTGGAGAGCTATCTTTGAAGCTATTGGAACTCAGCTCTGTTTTAGCACTGCCTACCATCCCCAAACGGATGGACAAACAGAACGAGTAAATCAAATCATTGAGGATATGCTTAGGGCTTACTGCTGTCGGGAACCGAAGAGATGGATTCAGTACTTACCGTTAGTAGAATTTGCCTACAACGCTTCTTACCAGCAAAGCATTCAAATGACCCCTTTCCAGGCATTGTATGGTCATGATTGTCGAAGTCCCCTAAATTTTTCTGATCCTACCCTAAGGGTGGAAGCTTCAAGACAAATGTTGGAGGACATGGATGACCAAATAAGTTCAATAAGACAAGATATACAAGCAGCCAAAGATAGACAAAAGGCATATGCGGATTTGAAACGCCAAGAGAGGGTCTTCGGAGAAGGAGACATGGTCTTCATTCGTGTACGGCCGAAAAAGAGTTCTCTATCTCTAGGTGAATGCAAGAAGCTAAGTCCAAGGTATTGTGGACCGTATAAAATCCTCAAATGCCTAGGACCCAATGCTTATAAATTGCAACTTCCAGATAACCTAAAAGTTCACAATGTATTCCATATTAGCCTCTTAAAAAAAATATGTACCCAACCCAAATCATGTACTTGATGACCAACAAATTGTAATGCCTAGTCAAGGAGTCCTTGAACTAAGACCGGATAAGATCTTAGATGTTAGGGAGAGACAGCTAAGATCTAGAACCTTGAAGGAATACCTCGTCCAGTGGAAAGATTATCCCGAAGAGGATGCTACTTGGATGGATGAAAGCTCTCTCAGTCTTCAATATCCCCAGTTTTTCTCGAGATGAGGACATCTCGATTCTTCTAAGGGGGAGAGAATGTAATATTTCCGCACACTGCGTACCGTAAATATTGACTTCCCGCACGCCGTGTAAATCCTGTGCAAGGGTATCACCTACATCGTATTATTGGTAGCTTAACCCATACCATTCACGCTCAAAAATGAGGCCGCCACATTGTAAATTAGAGGCTGGGGTTGAGGACCGTAAAAACCGCGTGGGAACACCCTTTTTGAAGGGGCATTTGGATAAATTCAAGGCAAATTTTTTTTAATTATTATCCCTTCCCCCAGCCGATGCATGGCTGGAGGAGAGGGAGTGTGGGGGGGGAATGGCCAAGGAGGAGTGAGTTGGACTGCATGAGGGGGAGTCCTCCACGTGTGTGGAGGCCCTCTTCCCCACCCCCCCCCAAGGCCTATAAAAACCCCCCTCCCCAGGGAGTCAGGGAGAGAGGAGGGCGGGCTGTGAGAAGGAGGAGGTCGCCGTCGTGAAGCCGCCACGCTGCCGCCCCAGTCCGCCAGCCGCCAGCCGCCAGCCGCCATAGCTGCCGCCCCAGACCGCTAGGCCACCTCAGTCCGCCGCCGCCCGCTGGATTACGACTCCCCCCCCCTCGACGTCGCTGCAGAAGCTCAGAAGCTTCTTAGAAGCTTCTTAAGAAGCTTCTTTAAGAAGCTTCTAAGGGGGCTTGCTTAAGCCCCCTTCCCACTAGATCCCCATAAAGTCCATTCATACCCCCGGGACTTTGAAGAGAAGAGGAATAAGCTATAAAGCCCTCCCGCAAGATCCTTCATAAGAGGCTTCCCGCAATTAGAATTCAAGGGCCACAAGCCATCCGTGAACCCATTCCTAGCCACTCGGGTTTTCCTAAAGAATTCATCCGCAAGCACCATTTATCCTAAGTCCCGCGAAGGAATCTCCTACGTACGAGGGAAAAAGGGCAAAGGTCTGGAGGCTGCATACCAAGGCAAGTAAATTCATAGACCGCAAAGGCAACCCAGAAGCCGAAACCACGCCTACGATGGCCCCTAAAAAGTCACAAGGTGCGCCTGCGGGAGGTTCATCTCCGAGCATACAAGTGGACATCTCCCCGAGCCCACAAGTCCAGGTTTTTTTTCAAGTTTATTCTCGCATAAAGAAATATTTAGGCACGCTTAATTCCATAAGGAAGAACGCATTTTACGCATTGTGGCAGCGTTAAAAATACATTTGATAAATTATCATTAGATAAGGTTGATGCATGTCATGAAATTGAAACGGTTGCATTTCGAGAGTTGTCCGCCTTAGAAGACTAGCTGCATGTTGCTATTTTGGAACATTATCAAAGTAATGAGTCTAAACATATATTACTTAGGGCAAAGAAATGAAGTTGATAAGTGCATTTGGTTACTAGACATGGTAGGAATAAGCGTGTGCTGCATTTTAGGCAACATCTTCCTTGTAATGATTCGTGAGGAAAAGTTAACACCCATAAGATATTACCCGAAAAGAAATAGAAGAGTACGATAATGATCTTATGGACTTGCAAGTAGCATGTAACATGGAATAAGTTAACACTAGCTTGGTATGAACTTCATTAACTACATTGTAGCTAGGGGAAAGTTGCATGTTGCATAGTCATCATGCAGAAGTTTCATTCATCAGGAGCCGTATTTAGGAAAGGTCGCATAGTTTATCAAAGCATGAGATTCTAAAGTGTAGACAACAAGGTTGTAAGCATGATTATTTGATGTAAGTCCTAGTATGTCCTAGGAAGGTTAGTATCCAGATTATCATGCATTTTTACTATACCAAGGAAAGATAGAGTTATTGTGAACCATGTGATGCGTGGGAGCAATGAAGCACATGTTTACATGTAATATGTTAGTTGCAACTATTTTTTCTCTTTTAGATCTAGTTTATTGTCTCTAGGAAGGATTCATCCTTGTCGCGAGACAAGTATAATGAATTATCCAAATCACCTAACCACAAAGGAATCATATGGTACGATAGACACCCCGAACACTAACTAGGTTAAGGATTCGGCCAAGTTTTCCAAATGTCGCGAAGTCGAAACCTTCAAGCCAATAGTCCTAACCACATTCCCAAAATGTTGAGCTAATTGGATGCTCATGTAAACAATAATCTAGGATTCCTACCTTAAGGACCAAGCGTTCAAGATGATGAAACTCGATTTGAGTTGGACTAAACGCTGTCGATTTAGTGAAATTAAGGATGGGTGGGTAAAAAGACACCCTAAACCCTCCTTCTCGTCTGAAGTTAATTCCGTGACCTGAATACGCCATTCATTAGGAGAA
The DNA here is from genome assembly GCF_053477565.2 of Lygodium microphyllum. Lineage (NCBI taxonomy): Eukaryota > Viridiplantae > Streptophyta > Polypodiopsida > Schizaeales > Lygodiaceae > Lygodium > Lygodium microphyllum. The sequence goes on from NC_141136.1 coordinate 176,419,187, forward strand.
ATGATCTCTTAGAATGGAGACGTCACTTGTGCAATAAACTGCAACGTCACTTAGCCTTGCAGGTTGATCGTAAGAAGTTTTGCCATTCCGTGGATTAAGGTTGGCAGGTTCTTGCGCCAGTTTAAACTCGCAAGGGGAAAAGGGTAGTCGTCCTTTTACTCTATCCTCATTAGGGAAACTTTGTCAAGTTAGGGGAAGCTAGGCATTTGCTTGGACGCAAATGATTAATCAATAAACTAAAGCGACACGGTCACCGGAATTTACCATAAACCAAACCTAAAGTATTGACAGGGTATGACCCTAGCCCAAGGACAATAGGAATCTTGCCAAGTTGCAATTGATTCCGGATTGAATGCGGGTTGCATTCGGAGAAAAGGAGTCACTCCTTAACAGTTTGCCAGCTAAAACGACCACTGGAATTGATTGTGCTTGTAACAGTTTAGAAAGCACTGTTTGCATTGTTTGCTCAATGAACTAAAGGATGAAATGATATCTAAATACTTCAGGTTGAAGGCCTGAAGGGAGAGGCAGCTTCAGTTACCCCCGACTGCCTGCCTGACCCTAACCAAGGGGGTTGTTAACCGCGCCGGGAACGTGGACCGAACCCGCCGTGAGAGGTCTCTCCGTTGAGTTCTACTTGGAGCAGGAGGACGCTTGGGTGCCAGAGGGGGCTCTGGCCGTAAATCCCTCGCCTTCCGGGCCCTGCACAAGAGGCTAACGTGACTCGGGATTGAATCTCGAGGCCCGCATACTAGTCTACGGGCAGAAGCTTGGAATAGTGATCCCTGGTGGATTACTGGATAGCCTTCGGGCGGATTATGAACAAGCCTACGGGCGGAACTCCTTGTATTTCAAAGATAAAAGGATAAAATGATAATAAAGAAGTTGTTTGACATTGTTTTCTTTATGTCCTGTGATAAGATTACGTGAAGGAACCAGTGCTTAACAGGGCTAATCAAAGAAGCTGTTTGTTATATGTCAAATTAATGTGGTAGGTAATTACATAACTAAAACAAACCGAGGAAAGTGCGGAGGATGGACCATGGGTCCGTCCTATGGATGGGTGGTCTCTGTTAGCCGGGAACTTTTCTCAAAGATCTGGAAGAGCAGCGGGAGGTTCATCGAAAGCAATGACCGAGAATTATGTTTTACCCAATTTACGTTGTTTTAGGGGAACGGAATGGGACTATGGCAGAGAGGTTGAGTTTTGCATCCCTCTCGTTTCCCATTCTCCTTGAACCAAGTGCAGCGTGAATCCGCTTCGGACCTGGCGTTTCTGCGTAAAGGCTCGGGTCTGACGCTAGTTGCTGCTAGCTAATGACCAAACTAGAAAACCTTAATTCCGGTCGATCCTAAGTGGGAAATGGCCAGGACACTTCCGCTACGTGGCAGACGCGGAAAGACCTAGATTACAAAACCCGTAACATTCCATGGGAGTGCCGGGCGGAGTTCTCTAGACAGCCTTCCGATGGACTGCCAAGACGTGTCCTAGAGGATTCTAGTGGACACGTTACATAGGGTAGCATTGTGTTGTGTTTACTATGTATCTATTTTTTATCAGCTTGATGCTTCCTTTGGTTGGTTATGTGCAGATATGTTCGTGGGTTCGACGTACTGAGTCGCCTATCCCCTGGTTGCCAATGAGAGCGGAATTTTGGTGGAGAAGTGCTTAAAAATAGCTAAAAATTATGAATATCAAGGGAAAAATATTCAACGTCAAAGGCGGCAGCTCGATCTAGGACAATTTTAAGCGTCAAAGTGCTTTAAAGGTGCTTGAGTGACACTTGTTGATTTTTCATAAATTTTCAGACTATCGTGTGGGTTGACAAGAGTTACCGGCCAATGCAGGATGCGGAGCCGGATGCCCAGGATTTTTCAGAGCTCAATTCGGAGTCCGGACGGGGAAATGGCCAAGAAATCGGTCAAGATGCGAAGGGGTGGACGAAATTTGGCCAAAATGAGCAAGTGACCCTTGGGAGCCCAAAATTTAAATGTAGCATGAAATTTTTCATGCATGAAGGAGAGAAAAACGTGGAGAGAGGGTGTGGCCTGTAGGCGCCAAAAAATGTGCCCTCTGTTGATCGTGCATCATGACTGCTGCAAACAACCCCCCCAATTGATCATGGGGCTTCAATCCCCCCTGGATGCCAATCATTTCGCCGTGCTTCGCTCCTCCAATGGCGGTCTCTATGAAGATCTCTGATTTCAGTCTTTCTCTCTCCTCCCTCTCTCTCCTCTAAGGGCAGATTCATGTGGTGAAGAAGAAGAAGAAGAATGGATTACGAATGCTTGTCCAATGAAGACCGGATTGCTCCGTGGTTCAAGAGGAATGAAGATTGCTGATTGTGGACTGTCATGAGCATTAATGGCCACTAGAAATCAGTCTCGAGACATGGCAAATAAAAACCCGCAAAGAACGGTAATTTCATTTTTACAAAGGAAATTGATGTTTTATGCAATTTGCTTCATGAATATTTGTTCCCATCGGATGATTATGCATTATGATGTTGCTTGCTATGAGTTTGATCACTTTATGCTCAGAAAATCAGAAAATCATAAGTGTTGTGAAATTAATGGTGTAAAACCCGTAAAACACACGAAATATGGGAAAATTGGGTGTTTTTGAGATATAAATGGAAAATATAATAAGACATACCAACTAAATTTGTGATTTTGCTGCAAATGAACCTAAGGGCCACAGCCCACAACTCATTTTGAATTTTCAGTTATTTAATATTGAAAAAAAATACAAGATAAATAGGGAAAATGGAAAAAAATAAGGGAAAAATTGAATTTGAGTTCTGAAAATTAAGGAAAAATAAGAACCATGTTTGCGGATATATGGGAGGTTTGAAGTATGAGGTTTAGCCTTAGTTCAGCCCTACCTTTATGTTCTAGTGAGTTTTTATTGCTTTTTATACAATAAAAATGTGGAAAATGAACCCTAAACCGATCAATAATGCACAACCTAAACGGGTGAGGGGGTAGAGTGTATAAAAGGTGTTTAAATGCTGAATGAAATGATGAAAAGCTTGCTGGTTTTCAGCATACCATTTAGGTTGGTTGATAATTAAAAATTAAGAACCTAGTAGCACGAGGGTTTCTCGGTGCTAGGTTCATGCAACGCCGCATACGAGTAATAGTCGAAATCATTGAAAGAATGCTTTTGCACTAAGCACAATGCTGATTTTCTTAATTGTTTGACCACGTGGACATGCACAATTTGCATGAAGCATAAAATGATAAAAGGTATCAGACAATACCTCGTGGATGCATGGCAATTGCTTTCTAGAGGAATATGACCAACGTTGAGTGAGTAAGGTTGTCCAAGCTGTAGGCTAGGCGTTGGGTCTAAAGGGGAAAGTAAAGTGAGGTATGGTACATTCCTGGATATGATCAATTGGTACCTTGAGTGGAAATGTGTGCGATATTGTGTTGTATATGTTTAGCGACGCATCGAGGGGCCAATCCCCAAGGTGTAGGAGAGTCGCAATGAGGTAGTGGCAGTCAGCCGTGGGAGGACCTCCTATGTTTGTGCTTCGTGCCATTTGGCAATGTGTTGGGACTCCCTCTGAGGAGTGTTAATTGGGTTAGAGTTGGACTACGAGACGTGATACAAATGCAAGATGTTTAGGAAGATGATGTATGTGTCATCCACGCTCCTGGCCGCGAGGCGGTGGGGTTGTTGAGCGCATGATAGAGGTCCGACTAGTGCATGAGCCAGTGCCGGCCCATTTTAGGTCCCATCACTTCTAAGACCCATTGCAAGCTAGACTTGAAGCACATTAATAATAATAGGAAGTAGAGCTAGAGATACCAATATCAGTCATCTCTACCAAAGAAAGGAGAGAAAATATCATTCTCAAACTAGCCAAAAATTTGGGAAATGTTGTATGACAATATGAGAAGGATTTAGAAAAACTAAAAAAGGAATCACAAAGGAAAGAGGAGGAATGGAAGCAAAGAATGCAGGAGGAGAGGAAGCTAAGAATTAAAGTAGTAGAGGACCTAGCCATGGTATATTGGAAGATGAGTTGAGTAGCAATAAGGACCAAAGAGGTAGCAATCATGGACTCTAATCTAGAAATCTTTGTAGAAGTAGACACTAGGCAAGATGGAAGTTTGAGTGCAGCAAGAATCCCATATCCCCCACTAACAGTATACAAAGGAAAGACTCCTTTAGAAGCCCCATCGCCTCCAATCATGACCAACATACTAAACACTAGCCATCATAGCCAAAGGTATCTCCAAAGAAAGCTAAGAGGACAAGGTGTATGAGCTAGAAGTGGAAATTGTTGTGCTCTCTCAAGCAAGATTAGAGAAAGTCACTACAACTAGTATTAGATGGCCAATGATCATAAATATAGAGTCCAAACTAAGAGTTCCTATAGTGCCCATGGTGGACGAATCGCTCGGGGTGTTCACTATATATATATTCTCTATATAACGTGCGTTCATGGCCTATTTATAAATATCCTAATTTGTGAATTTTTTTGAATAAAATACAACCCTTTTCTATTCAATCTGTAAGTAACCCCTTTATGTGACACCCTTCTGTATGTAAAAAAAGTATAATAATGGTGTTTTAAAAACCCCTTATTTTGAACTCACGTTATATATACATATATTTATGAGTGACCCCCCCGAGACGAATCGTTGATGTTGTTGAGATGACAAGCTCAACACATGCGGACATTGATGATGGACCGCCTGATTAGATGGGTCCACACGTCTACACTTAGCACGTCGGTGGTCATTATGACTCTCACATGGCCACTAACTCATTACTTATTATATTCAGGTTGTTACACCTATTTACAGCTGGCATAGTTATAGCGCTAGTCGACTAGTGTAGTCGGTTATGCATTGTTTGACTTAGTAGGCTACTTTCCTTTATGTTGTATCTTATCTATACTTTGTGTATATTGTAAAGTGAAGAAGAAGAAGAAATCAGCAAGAAAACGTTTTGGCCTCCATCTCTCTTCTTGTCTCTTGAGTGAGCTTCTCCTTGTGCATTTTGTGTGTGATCGGCGCAGCATCTCGAGCAAGTCCCCCCACCACGCGATTCTTGACATGGTATCAGAGCCGCGCCACTGAGAGAGGCTGATTTTGAAGGCTGAAGCAAAGGAGAAGAAGCAAGGTTCGAGCAAGCAAGCCACGGGTAAGAAGCTCTCCCATTCTTCCACTCTCTCTCTTGGATAGTGCCTGTGGAGGCACCGGAAGCAGGGTCGAGCAAAAATCTTAGATTGCAGTGAGATTTGGTGTACGCAAAGAGCGCTGTCTACTCTGCAGTCCGGCCCTTTAGGGCTTTTCCAAAGTTATTTTGGCCATCTGAGGCTGTTTCAGGGCCCGTTTAAGAGCCTCAAGGTTGCGGACATCAGTTTCAGGGTACACTGTGACTTCGAATGTATTGACCGAAAGTGGGTGCGCAGGTTACAAATTTCAGATCTGTAAGTTCAAAGGTGTTTAACAGTAAGTAAACACAAGGTTTATCTGCAAACAGGTTGCAGATTGCATGTATTATTGAGCATACAGTGAAAAAGGTTGTCTGGTGTATTGCTGTGCACTACAGGTCAAAGGTTGCAGAAGATTTGCTTGCTGTTTGGTATTAGTTTTGTGATAATGGCAGAGAACAGTGGAAGCCCCATCATTGAGAAGCTCGACAAGAACAACTACCCATCATGGAAGTTCCGTGTCACGAACTTCCTTATTGGAAAAGGCCTCTACGAGTTTGTTTCAAGTGAAGAAAAGGAGCCGGAGGTGAGTGATCCTCCAACTGCAGAAGAGACAAAGGCACGGAAGGAATGGAATGTAAAAGATAAAAAGGTCATGTATTGGCTGTCTGCAGTAATTGACAATAATATGCTGGGACATATTAGAAATGCAGAGAATTCATATGCAGCTTGGACCATACTTGAAAGTATGTTTTCTGTAAATACAAAGGCACGAAAGATTCAACTCAAGCAAGAGTTGAATACATTGAAGAAAGGGAAGATGTCTATCAATGAGTATGCACTGAAGGTAAGGAGCATTGCAGATGCATTAGCAGCGATTGATGAAATGCCCGATGATGATGATTTGGTGTCGTCTACCTTGGGTGGACTTAACAATGAAAAGGCTTGGAAGTCTTTTGTAACTTCCGTATATGTCATAAAGCCATTTTCAGATTTCAATGAGTTGGTATCCCTTATGATCCTCACTGAAGAGATCAACATGCAGAGTGAGACATCTGAAAAAAATGGTGAACAGGTCCAAGCTTTCTACTCCAGTTCAGGAAGGGGACGTGGCAGGTTCTCTTCAAGAGGCCGTGGTACAGGACGTGATAGTGACAACCAGTAAAACAGATTGAATCAGCAATTTGGCGATATGCAGGTTTCACGCGGTCGTGATAACTTTAGAGGCAGGGGGAGCTTTAGAGAAAGAGGTGGATGGTAGAACAGAGGTTCTAACAACTCTGGTATTGTGTGTTACTATCGTGGAAAAACAGGTCATATTGTAGCCCAATGTTATACTAAGAAAGATAATATTCGCAGTGGTAAGTTGCAGCAAGGAAACTATGCATCGTCTTCACGACAGAATGAAGACAAAAATGAACGTTTGTTTGTTATGCATCATATGCTGAATGTTGTTACAGGAAAGGGAACACATGAAGATGTTTAGTATGTTGATTCAAGTGCGTCCAATCATATGACCAGCCATGCAGAATGGTTTGGAGAGATGCAGGATTTGCAAAATGCAGGTTATGTGCAGACGGGTGATGATTCATGCCACCCAATTTCACATATTGAAAAAGTTCCCTTGTCCTTGCATGATGGTAAGACAAAGAGTCTTTCAGATGTATTACATATGTCATCTATTACAAAGAACTTGGTGTCAGTGGGTCAGATGGTAGAGCAAGGGCTACAAGTTAGATTTAATGCAAAGGGCTGCTTTGTAGAAGACTTCAATGACAAGTGTAGGTTAGTTACAAACAGAAGTAGAGTTGGAGGTATGTTTACTCAGGATGTTGGAATTCCTACTATGAATGCTGCTATGTATGCTAAAGGAAAAGGTGTTGTTGCAAATATTGAAATTTGGCACAAACGCATTGGACATGCAAATGTACAAAGGCTAAAATTAATGCAGTCCAAAGGGTTGGTTACAGGTTTGCCTACATTTAGAGTTGCAGAATTTCATAAGGTATGCGAAGCATGTCAGTTTGGTAAGCAAGCAAGACAACCCTTTTCACATGACAGAGATGTAAGCAGAAATATCCTTGATGTTGTGCATACAGACATTTGGGGGCCTACACAAAATGTATCTCTTGGAGGCAATTCATACTTTGTCACATTCATTGATGATTGTTCTAGGAAGCTGTGGGTATATTTTATGAAGGAAAAGAGTGAAGCGTTTGAGCACTTTAAAACTTTCAAGGTTGCAGTTGAAAGAGAAATATGCTTGAAGTAACGTGCTTGAGGTCAGATGGAGGGGGAGAGTACCTCTCGAATGAGTTCAGTGATTTTCTGAGGTTTCATGGGATAAAGAGACAGTTCACATGCAGTTATATCCCACAGCAAAATGGGGTTGCAGAAAGGAAAAACAGGCATATTGCAGAAGTTACACACGCCTTGGTGGCTGAAAAGAATATGCCTAAGCATTTCTGGTTTGAGGCTATTCATATTGCTATTTATATTATGAGCAGAACTCCCACAGCTGCAGTTCATGGTATGACCCCCGAAGAATGTTTTACAGGTAAGAAGCCTGATGTCTCACACTTGAAAGTGTTTGGCTGCATTGCGTATGTTCATGTGCCAGATGAGTTGCGGAAGAAACTGGATCCAAAGGCTAAAAAGTGTGTCTTTATTGGATACTCTTTAGAGAAAAAAGGGTATCGCTGTTATAACCCTGTCACATGTACGTTCAGAGTGAGTAGGGATGTCATCTTTGATGAAATGAGCAGTTGGTATGCATCTAGTGGTGATGCATTGGATGATGATGATGATCATGACACTCATGTGCAGGCTGAAAAGCAAGAATCACGGACTCTTAGTGGACCAGAGACATCATCTGGTAGTCCTTGGTCTGGGAGACTAAGGAGTACCTCTACATCTTCAGGTGCATCTAGTAGCACTACAGGTAAAGACAAAGGAAAGAATAAAGTGTCAGAAGGCATTGATGCAGTTCTTGATGGAGACTCCAGTGGCTCAGAGAGCTTGGATGATGAGCTTGGCATTCCTTCAGTGAGGACTCCAGGTGTGCAAAGAGCACGCATTAATGCAAAGAATCCATTGAGTGATCCACTGATACGCAGATCTAGCAAGGTTAGATACCCTGTTAAAAGATTTGGTTTTGAAGGTTATGCAGCTCACCATTATGCTTATATGGTGAAACTAGTTGAGGATGTTGAGCCCACATGTTTTGAGGAGGCTGTTGGTCATGCTCATTGGGATGCAACAATGGATGAGGAGATGGCTACATTAGAGGCCAATAAGACTTGGGATCTAGTATCATTGCCAAAGGGCAAGAAAGCTATTGGATGTAAGTGGGTTTACAAGATTAAGCACAATGCAGATGGTTCTATTAGTAGGTACAAAGCTAGGCTGGTTGCAAAAGGCTATGCCCAGACATATGGCATAGATTATGATGAAACCTTCAGTCCAGTTGCTAGGATGGCAACTGTCAGATGTGTGATTGCTTTGGCAACAACCAAAGGTTGGAGGTTGCAGCAAATGGATGTGAAGAATGCCTTCTTGCATGGTGATTTGCAGGAAGAAGTGTATATGTATCAGCCAGCAGGTTATGAAGATTTAGAGCATCCCACATATGTGTGCAGGTTGAAGAAGGCACTCTATGGGCTCAAGCAAGCACCTAGAGCATGGTCTGACAAGATCAGAGAGTATCTTGTCAATATTGGCTTTTATGTTTCTGATGCTGATCACTCACTTTATGTGAGAAAGGGAGCTGCAGGTTTGGTCATCATAGTCATCTATGTGGATGACTTGATTATCACAGGTGATAGTGATAGTGGGATTGCTGAAGTCAAGGAATTTTTTAAGAAGAAGTTTGAGATGAAGGATTTAGGTGAGCTAAGGTACTTCCTTGGCATTGAGGTGATCAGATATGATGATGGTATATGGCTATCCCAAAGACAGTATAGCTTGGATATGTTGTCCAAGTATGGTATGACAGCATGCAAACCACTTTTAGTCCCGTTGGAGCAGAATGTAAAGTTGAGTGCTGATGTTGGGGATGAGATAGAAGACCCTACTATGTTCAGGAGGATAGTGGGGAGTTTGATCTACATGACCATTACAAGGCCAGACTTGAGCTACTTGTTGGTCTTGTGAGTCAGTTTATGCAAGTACCTAGAAAGCCACATTTGGATGCAGTCAGATGCATATTGAGATATGTGAAGTCCACATTACATTATGGACTTTTCTATGAGGCAGATACAAATGTACACATGTTTGGATACATAGATGCAGATTGGGCTGGTAGTATGTCTGATAGAAGATCTACCAGCGGATACATGTTCTCTCTTGGTAGTGCAGCAGTTGCTTGGAGCAGCAAAAAGCAATCTACAGTTGCTTTATCGAGTACAGAGACTGAGTATAGAGGTGCTGCTGTTGCAGCATGTGAGGTAGTATGGCTGTAAAAGTAATTGGCTGATTTGGATATGCAGGTGGAAGGTCCATTTGTCATTTGTTGTGACAACATGAGCAGTATACAATTGGCTAGGAACCCTGTGTTCCATGCCAGGACAAAACATATTGAGGTATACTACCACTTTGTGAGAGAGAAGGTACTAGCATGTGAGATTGACTTGGTGTATGTCAGCACACAGGATCAGATAGCTGACATCTTCACAAAGGCATTGGGTACAGAGAAGCTTCAAAAGTTTCGAAGCTTACTTGGAGTCGCAGAGATGCAGTTGAGCTTGAGGGGGAGTGTTGAGATGACAAGCTCAACACATGCAGACATTGATGATGGACCGCCTGGTTAGATGGGTCCACACATCTAGACTTAGCACGTCGGTGGTCATTAGGACTCTCACATGGCCACTAACTCATTACTTATTATATTCAGGTTGTTACACCTATTTACAGCATGCATAGTTATAGCGCTAGTCGACTAGTGTAGTCGGTTATGCATTGTTTGACTTAGTAGGCCACTTTCCTTTATGTTGTATCTTATCTATACTTTGTGTATATTGTAAAGTGTGTGGAAGAAGAAGAAGAAATCAGCAAGAAAACGTTTTGGCCTCCATCTCTCTTCTTGTCTCTTGAGTGAGCTTCCCCTTGTGCATTCTGTGTGTGATCGGCGCAGCATCTCGAGCAAGTCCCCCCACCACGCGATTCTTGACAGATGTCTCTATCACTACTCTTGCAAAGCTCTATACCAAAGTTCAAAGACCTTCTAAAATATCTAGAGGATCAAAGGGATTAGTTAAATGATGAGAGAAAGGATACCTTGGACATGCTTGAAAAAGCAAAATAGACTCATACAATATATTGGCAAGGAAAAATAAGGGAGTCTCTTACTTTGAAATAAGATTATTGGTGCTACTTAAAGATAAGGAAGGGATAAAAAAAATATATGAATAAATTTAGGAATAATGTGAAGTGGGGAGAGAGAGAGAGAGAGAGAGAGAACTGGATGCAGCTACAAAGAAAATTTGCAACTACCAAACAAAGAGAAAGTTTGACTAAAAGTAGAGCTTAACATGATGATACAATTACAACACAAGTTAAAATGAGAATTGGAGAAAGAAACGAATGAGGTAGAATAAGGAAATAAAAGGATAATAGAGCTAGCCAATGAAGTAGTAAGAGTGTCACACAATTATGAGTAGATCCAAGCCTAGTTGGATTGTAAACTAAAGCAAGGAACATAGTTGGATCTGGTTTGAAAGGAGGGCACATCTTACTGGGAATTCTAACAACCGAGCAAAGTAAAGAGCTAGAGCAATCTAAGGACAAAATGGGCTAATGGGAAGAGAAAAATGAATCCCCTATGATAGACCTAAGCCATGAAACTAGCACAATCATAGTATGAGAAGAATTACGAAAAAGAAAGAATGGAGGTGTCATGGAAGAAATGATGCACAAATAAATATAAATCTTTTCAAATATCTCATTAGAACTAGAAAAAAAGGGTTAAGGGGACACAAATGAGAATCTAGAAAAGAAGTTGTATTTCATTAGGAGAGCACTCAAGCAAAGTATGGAAACATTCTTAGCCCAACCAGAGTACATAATGATAAAGTAGGATATGTGCTCTAGTTAAGGAAGTAAGACTTCGCATAAAGCACTTAAGAGTGATTGGGATCCTAGCAATTAGCAAATCATTTCCAACCATAGAATAAAAACCACTCCTTACTTCAATGCATGAGGTAGAAGAATGGAACCCAACAAAGAATAGGGTTCAATACCATAGCATCTTGAATGCATAGAAACACCCACCTCCTTGGAAATGATAAGGAAATTCAAGCAAAGAAAAAACAAAAGAGTGGAGAAAATCAAATGGAAATTCATTGCATCATCCCAACAAGTGCTAGATATATCATTTCCACAAAAGTGAGAGCCCATCCCTACAAATTGGGATAGCCAGATTTCCATGCTAGAATAACAGTGTCTCAAGACTCACCTATGCAATTTACTCTCTATCACCCAAAGTAACTTCCATGAAATTACTTCCATTGGGGTAGTGTAGAAAGTTATTAGAGTATGATCATAGATAGAAAAATTATGGCTAGAGCATATAGCATAATATCGTAGATTATAGAAATAGAAACCATCAGATTACTAGCATGATAAAGTGTTTGAGGTGCCTAAAATAGTGCAAGACTATGAGTCCCAACCAAGACGGAGAATATTAGCATGGAGACTTGGATTTCCTTTTGCAATGTGCCACTTCTTGAGAGAGAAGATCCCACCTACATGACCTACTGAGGACAAAGGTATATATTTTATCAAGACCTTGAGAAACATGGGTGATATGGATTTCCTCTTATTTTCAATGTTAACACCCAAATAAAAAAAGATATCATCAAGTTGAGAGAAAAAGACTTGATATCTCTTTTAAATGATTTTTATTAAACTTTTTAGATTGCTTCGATCTAGTCTTTGTTGGTCGTTACAACTATTTAAGGCTCATTCTTACATTCTTGAACCAAGGATGTGAACCAAGGATGAAGTAGTAGAAGAATAATTCCTATACACCGTTTTCTTCAAGATAAACATAGGACTAGATAGATATGCCATGGCAAGATTACTTCTTCAAGGGACATTGCTTGTCTTGAGTATCTAGAGGACATGAATAGCAGCCACCCGTTCCTTCCAACAATACTAGTTGGATCAAGGCTCTCTCTCAAGAGTTACACAATTAGCAAGGCTTTCGTGGAAAATTTTTGAAGCCACCCCCTCAAACAATGTAAAAGAGAGGAAAATAGCAAAGAGAAAGATATGCTTTTAAAAATGATGATGTAGTAAAAATGTAGCCATTATCACATCACCTAGATGTCCTCAGGTTGGGTGCATCCTCCGTAGTCTTAGCCATTGGCATACTCCACTCGTAACCCCTTAGCACTTTCCCCCATCATAAAGACTCGGAGCCCATCAAGGGCAAGATCTTGAGAAGATCACTCATATGTGTGTGTGTGTGTGTGTGTGTGTGTGTGTGTGTGTGTGTGTGTGTGTGTGTGATGTGGATTCAACATAAGGTATTTAAAAAATGCCATTTTTACACATTTTTTTACATAGAGAAGGGTCCCATAAAAAGGGGTTACTTATAGATTTGATAGAAAAGGGTTATATTTTATTAAGGAAAAAATCACAGATAAGGATATTATTAATAGGCTTTAAATGCACATGATACAAAGGGTATACATATAGTGAATTCTTTGGGGGCAAGATAGCCCAAGGCCACATAGTAGACTTGTCACCTTGAGCAATGCAGTTCACCTCACATTTTATCAATTGGATCCTTAAGGATGGGACAATACTCTAGGCTTGCTTCTAACCTTTCCTATCCTCTAGTTGTACCTTTAAGAGCACAAATCCATACAACACAATAAGGTATCCACATGCCCTAGGAAGCACAAAATGTTTAGCTAAAGGTTTGCAACACGACAATGACAAAGACACCTATGATATTAGTAGGCCATATAACATTACCCTCTACCTCTTCTCAACACCACTAGGAAGACAAGCCTTATTTCCTTCTACCACAACTACCATCCCCTCCATGACCCAAAAAGGTTAGCTACACAATGTTATCCACAATATTCCTAGAGTGTCATGGGACTAGGAGCAAGGTAATGTAGACCCTCTTCTAGAAAGGCAAAGATAAAGAAAATGCAATAGATGTCAAGGAACAAAACTCAAAATTTGTGAAAGATGGAAAGCACATACAAGAGCACCTCTTAGCACTCGAATTTTTGATGGAGAATTACATTATAATTTATTTTGAGAGAGATGTGGCTCGCACTCCTATGCAAATTATGGTATCATTTGAGTGAGGTGTCATGAGTAGAAATTTTGACTCAATAAAACTAGAAAGGCTTGTAAAAAGGAAAGAGTATATACCAAATGAGGGAATAATGGTTGGGTCCAAAAGGTTGAGAGGGTGGCAAAAATATAAGTCATGATTAAAAACTAAAAATTGAGTAAATAATCTCATTTTTATGGTGTGAAATATTGTGGAGCCCTCTTCTTGATTTTCTCTTGTCCATCTTGCTTGTATGTGAGAGATAGGGGGAGAGTGAGAAAGAGTGAGGGACCAATAATAGTGAAGCTTCTAATTGTCTTTTTGTTATTCTTTTTCTTTCTTACAGAGTACATTAGTTATTGAAGCTATAGAAATGGAGGTTACTTGAGGTGCATTGTAGAAGTCATGGATCCATCAATAAGCCTTTGGAGATAGACTATAATAAAAAGGAAAATCACAAAGTTCTCTTTGCCATTTTTGAGAGAATATAATGCTTATATTAGAGTAGCCATAGTCGTGTCATTTGAAGCACTTGAATCAATGTGTTCCATCAATTCTAGCATTTGAAGCTTAGAAAACCTATAACAATTGAGTTGGACAGCCTCAACATAATGGATGCTCAATTTGAAAATCAACCTTGCTATGAAGAGAGAAAGTGGAGAGTCATACATATAAGGACATGTTGGGTCTCACATTCTCACTTGGATCCTTAAGTGTAAGAAGGTATTGTCAACTTGGAGGCTCAATTTTGAAATTGAGCCAATTAAATAGAGAAAATGTAGAGGGTCTCAAAGTCATATATGCTAAATTTCAAAATTTCTCAAAAGAGGAGGTGGATTCTTAAGTCTAAAGAGGTCTTGTTATCTTGCATCCTAAGGAGAAAGATGATGGAGACACTTAGTTGGAGGGCCTTAAAATGATGGAGAGGAGGTGCATCCTTAAATCTAAGATTATATTGTCATCTTGGAGGTTCAATCTCAAAATTAGGCCTGTTATGAAGAGAGGAGGTAGAGAGCCTCAAAATGATGGAGGCTCAATTTTAAAATTAAGTCTCCTATAGGGAGTAGAGTTAGAGCACCTCAAAATAATGGAGACTTAATTTTGAAATTGAATCTCCTATGAATATAGAAAGTGCATAGCCATATAGATGACATGTGGGGTCTAGCATTCTCATCTGGATCCTTAGGGTTGAGGCCTTCTCATATTGGAGGTTCAATTTAAATATTGAGCCTCAAAACTAGAGATGAGGTGGAGATCCTCAATATGATGGAGGCTCAATTTCAAAACTCAGCCTCCCAATAAGAAAAAAGAGAACCATATGTGAAAAGACATGTGGAGTCTCACATCCTCACTTGGATCCTTAACTGCACGAAGGCCTCCTCATCTTGGAGGCTCAATTTCAACCTCTTAAGTAGAGAGAAAGTAGAGTCCTACATATAAGGACATGTGGGGTCTTCTGTCCTCCCTAGGATCATTAGACTTCAAAAGGAATTTTTAAAAAATTGATCTTCCTAAGAAAAGAAGAGGTGGAGTTATTTAGTATGATGTAGGCTCAATTTAGAAATTCAAACTTGTAAGGAGAGAGGACATGGAGATCATATATGTAAGGATTGGTGTAGTCTCACATCCTCACTTGGATCCTTAAGTCTATGAATGCATCTCTATCTTAGATATTCAATTTGAAATTTGAGTCTCTTAAGGAGAAAGAAGGTGGATGGCCTTAAGACTATAAAGAATCAATTTTGAAATTGAACCAGAGGGGAGGTGGTAAGGAGACTAAATTTTAAAATTGAGCCAAAGAGAAGAGAAATCTTTAAGGATGTGAAGGCCTTGTCATCTTAGCAAAGCTCAATTTTGGAATTAAGTCAAAGCATAGGTGAAACTTTAATATAAGGATGCCTCATCATCTTTGGCTTGATTTTGAAACTAAGCCTCCTAAGGAGAGTCTATGGAGGTAGAGGTGAAGGGCCAAAACATCATGAAGGCTCAATTTTGAAATAAAGCATAAGAAGAAGTGGATCCTTCAATCTAAGAATGCATTGTCATCGTGGAGGGTGAATTTCAAAATTAAGCCTCCTAAGAAGACTCCCTTGAGTTGTATCCTTAATTCTAACAAAAATGTGTCATCTTGGAGCCTAAATTTTGAAAATTATCTTTGAGAGGGAAGAAGAGAAAAGGAAAGACCTACAAAAGGTGTTACCAAAACCCTTTGTTGTACCAAGTCTAGTAATTCAAGTCACCTAGCTAGCAAGTGTATTCTAAATTAGCAATGGTGCTGCATTTGCCATATGACTACCCACACAATACAAATGTTTCCCAATATATTACACATAGTCAAATGGATAAAGCTGTCTTGGGAAGAAATGAGAGGAGCACAATGAGCCCATTGGAATCACCCCAAACCATTTGCTACAGTAATAGTGTCACCTCGAGACAAAGAAGGATATTATTGCCCTGTAAATAAACAAATTTTCTTTTATATGCACAAAGGGCATTTGAGATCTGAGTGTCTCAAAGCCCAGTAGTATGATGCTCAAAAGTGGCAAATTCAAGACTAGAATCCCTCACCATTTATCAATATGGTGGAAATCAAGGAGCTCCATGAGCCATATGTCAATATGCTTACCCAGCCAGGTAAGAAGAAAAAAGGAAAAGAGAAGAAGCTCAAATGAATTTCTTGTACTAAATGATTTCCACCAAGTGGTTGCATGGACTATAAGAGAACCAACAATGTAGAGAGGTTTGCAACCACTGCTACCTATATGAGATTTAAGACCATACGTGCAAAATGGACCATATGAACAGTGGCATCACAATTGAAACTTAAGCTAATTCTAGATTCAAAACCCATCGGAGTACTACCCACAATGCTTCTACTATCAACTCTTGGTCCAACACAACTTGTGAAGATGAAAGGGAGTCAATCTGCTATTGAAATTGAGGCTTCATCCTCTACATATGTGGTTCCAATCAAAGTAGATACCTAGACATTGTGCTATCCAATATCCACTACCATCCTCTTAGGTGAGACCTATTGAATCTAGTCTGAGCATTCAAGGCCCACTTGTTGCCAATGATTCAATCGAATCGGCCTATCTTACTAGAACAAAAAGTTGTGGCCCTAATTGCATCTACACTAGAGGAGAAAGTTTAGAAGATACAATAAGAGCTAGTTCCACCACTATCAACCCTACCATTCTAGTGATCTCTAGTTCTAGAATCAAGTCATCAACAACATTCTACTAGACAATGCACTTGGATTCAACATTAAAGATTTTGGATTGATAAACTAGGAACGAGCCCCATTCTTGGTACAAATGGGTAACTAGCAAAGAGTGCAACTAGTAGGCATCATCTGATCCATTTTCATAGAGATTTCCAATGTGCAATTCTTGATTTCCTTGGTAGTACTCAATATAAAGCATGTAGGTGAATATTACTAGCTATTGCTTGGATGGCCCTAGTTGCAACAAGCATGGGTTAGTCACAAATGGGTTTGTGACCAGATGGTTAACCCTCAGACAAACAAGGTGGAAAAGCTAAAAAATCTAAAGCAGAAGACAAGGCCAAGGAAAAAGTGAAATGGAAGACGAAGGCACACCAAGAAAAATATGGAAACACAACAAGTGCAAAAAAGTCCTAAATAAAGGAGAGAGGTGCACAAGAAAAAGTGCAAGTCAATACTTTTATAAAAGAGTGCAAGACGCACAATGATTTATTTTTTAAAAGAGCATCGGGCTCTCCCCTGTGAAAATTGTAAATGGTTAGAGGCACGAGTTAAGGCCATGCCAATAGGAAAGAGGAGAAGGGTTGGAGGAATGGCCGGACCAAAAAGGGAATGACCGATAAAAGGGAATTAGGGTTAGGGTTTTGTATAAAAGGCAAAAAGTGAATGAATAAGCTCATTCTTGTGTATGGCCAAACATAGCTCTCTTCTTCTCATTCTTCTTTTTGTTCTTGCTTGCTTGAGCTTGTGTTTGAGAGAGAATGTGTGAGAGTGTGAGGGAGTTAGTGTTTGAGGGTGAGAGACCGTGGTGGAGAAGCTCTCCATCTTCTCCTCTCTTCTTCTCTTCTATTCTCTTATCTTATCTTGCTGGTAGCAATGGAGCTTGGAGCGTGAAGCTTGAGGATCGAGCTCACTTGAACACACTATTAGTGAGTTTGGGAATCCCCCAATTTCCATTTTTTAAATACTAAATAGATTGCTCGATTTGGAGTTATAGTGTTCAAGTTATGACAAATTCAAATATTTGACCACATGTCCCAAACTAATGGGAAATTTCCATATTTCCCAATATGGTGTTCTTGAAGCTTATACTTGGATCATGGAGCTACCAGAGTGCTCAAGAGAGGATGAAACTCGATCGGGCATGGAGGTAAGCTCACTAGACTCGTAGAGAGAGATAGAACATCAACTATGTAAGAGGTAGCCATTACTACTCAGCTTGAAATGCTTGAAAGAATAACTTGTCCATGGGACTTGGCGATTGAGCGTGAGCTTCCAACATTTTGGTTACATGAGTTTTTTATTGGGATCAGGTGTGTACAAACCTTTTTGTGTATCTACCCTTGGATTCTGGAGAATCTTGCTTGTGGGCATGGCAAAAAATGTTGGCCCAAAACGATTTTCGTTGCCATTGTTTGCGTGCTTACGGAATTGGACACGATTCGCAGGGGTCCAATTCCCAAAATCAGATGCTTGGATACCCTACACTCGTGTGATTCCAAGAATTGGACAGCCAACACTCGGACCAACCCATCTTGTCTGATCAATCATATTGTGTCCGATTTGAAAAAAGCCGACATCCCATAATTGGACACAAAAATCAGACATCTAGAATCGAACACTCCAAATTGGACATCTGTCAAATCAGACATCCCATTCCTAGAATTAGACTCCTAGAATTGGATGCATGAAAATTGGACACTCAAAAATCGCACCAACCCATAATGGAACCACTAGAATCGAACTACTCAAACTCGGACTGTCCGATCAACCGATTGGGCCAACCCAAAATCTGACATTCGATTTTGATAATCAGACTCCTGAGAGTTGAACCTTTGAGAATAGGTGACCAAAATATAAAATTGATACATCTAACCCTTGAATTTGACCCAAGTACCATGTAAAGCCGAAAGAACATCATAGATTTATCACTGGGCTGAAATCTAGAGCAAGTAGTTCAAAACTTGGCCATGATAGATCCTCCAAATTAGATCCTAGTGTAGTAATGGCTTTGCACAAGCATAGATTCTCACTTGCAAAAAAACAACCAAAAACCCATACTTAAACAATGACAAAGAGAGCCCCCAGAACCTCAATGAGCCAATCTAGTCGACAAGGATAAAAAGGCCACACCACAAAAACATGTACATGTTGCATTCAGACTACATCTAGTCAAAGCGAAATGCAACAACATCAAGCTACAATTGCTCGAATGACTAGATTTGACTATTCTAAGATGATAGATGCACCTTGAATGACACTTCATTGACGACCCAAGTCATCAGTAGAGAATTCACATCTGATTGTGCAGTTGGGGACCCAAAGGCATGTACTAGAAGGCTTGAACTTATAAGCCAAGACCCGAAAGGTGAAGACATAGTACCGCCTACTTATCTTAGGATCAAACTCAACACAACAAGAGAGCACAGTGTCGATGCTCCCATCAATGAAGGAGTAGACTTCAATATCTTGACCTATGAAGCATGGACCCTACTAGGAAAACTAGAGCTTACACCGAATAATGCAACTCTTAATCCTTATGGGGGACACCCACAAGCACTTATAGGGAAGTGCAAAATCCTTCTAACTATTGAAATGGAAAGCTTGTCTATCTTATTCCATGTTCCTCCAAATAGTGTAAATTCTGGAAAGGAAATCCTCCTAGGAAGACCCTTCAAAAGGGCGATGAAGTGGGAGGTCGATTATGTAACACAGAGGATAAACTTGACACTACTGGGTGTGAGGATAATCACAACCTTTAGCAAGGGTGATCTCATCAAACCTCAAGGGAAAGATAAGGAACATTTTGACATGCCAGGCAAGCCTAGTAACGAGAGCAAGAACTTGTTGAAAGAGTTGATACAAGCGCATGTAGAACATAGAGAACTAGTGAGTGAGGCCATGTTTGAAACAAGAAGGTTAGGAGACAATGCTAAGGATAGGCTTTGGACTTACAAATATTGTAGAACACCACAACAGAAGCCTAAGCCTTATAGACAAAGGTATTGATAGAGAGCCATCACAATGCCGAGATGGATATCCAAAATGCTGCTATGTGCCCAAGGGTATTACACAGGTAACCAATAGATTTGGGTACCAAAATTCCCTGTTAAACGACCTCTATTAGTTGAAGGCTAGATCATATCAAAATCAAAAAAGCGTAGGAGGAAATCTAAATGAAAATCCAAGTCTTGAGTCAATAACATTGGAGTAATTGAGCCCCTCATGATTGAAATCAAGAAACCAAACATGATTATTCGAAAGGTTGATCCTCAACCTAGCATGCTTAACAAGTGAATATCAGATGTAGCCATCAAGCATGCACAAAGACCACTAGTGCCCAAGGAGCCGTTGACTTTGCAAGAGGATAATAAGTACCACATGTGCAACGTTGCTCATGATAAGGCTGATTGCTCAAGAAAGAAAATGGCAGAACCGTTTATTAGCCATGAGAAAATCTTCCAGCAGCCAGTGCCAAGTCCCTCAAAGATTCTTTGAAAAGGAAAAGGCCTAGGAGTCCCAAATCTCTTGCACCCTCTTTTCCTAAATGGATACAGAAAGCACAACAACAGTCGTCAAGTGTAGCTGCTCAATCCCAATCTCTATCCCCATCTGAGCTTCCAAATGTCCAAGATGCGAGACATGATACCACCCCTAATTCTTAGCCTAAGGATATATATGTGTAATCCCCCATCACTAGCTCAACTGATGCTCACTCATACTTGATCTACACAAGTTAATGTGCAAAGGGCAACAAAAGACATGACCACTTTTGATCTGCCAGCACACAAGCCTCATCACTAAACCCCTGACTTGGGACAAGCAACAACATGTTTGTTTCTTCTATGTAACTATCATAAAAGAATTAATAAAGGGCATCCCAAAAGCCACAGCTAGAGAATTGCACTTGATACCCTCACTCTATACTACTCAATGTTAGACAAACAAGGAAAAGCTCAAATAAATCAAATGAAAAGGAAAAGAATAAGGTAACTTTGTGCAAAAATGATACTCCAACTAGAGTTTGGTAGCCAAAATTGGCCACCAACTAATGACACTCACTAAGCAAAGGAAAACCCTTTTGGACATCAATACTTGATCCCACGTACGTTGCCCCGACCTCACTAAGAGTATTGGCAATGGTCCATGAGATCTATCTTTCTACCACCACTGTCTAAAAACATCCCTTGTATGATAAACTACTTCTAGAAGAAAATGTATAGTTGGCTAGTAGGCTAGGAGTAGGGAGTATGGTACTTGATGTTAGCGCATATTTCTTTTGCCTCACTCAAGACTCTACAATCTTAGATCTCTATGCTTTCCATCCATACAACCTTGACTTCTTTAGTTGGTTTCCTCCAAGCCTACATGATAGGAACCCTAAACCATCTCTTGGTTCTACAGAAGAGTCACTCAAATCTCTAGAGCAAGAGAAAAATAGCTCTAAACACAACACTCATAAGAAAAAATGGAGGCATATTCCAATGGGTAAGGACAAGAGTCTGGAGCAAATGCCCCCGACTAGGAGCCACTACTAATGCAGTCGGATGAGGGGCTAAATGGAGGGGAATGAGTTGAAGAGCTAGACTCTCCAAAAAGAGAGGCACTTGTACCCTCACAACCTAGCAAGGCTATTCAACAAGCCATGACTATATCTCATGAGGACACACAAGAAAAAGATAATGTTGATTCCCAACCAAGCACATCAATGGCTGACCTAGTTCAAGGTCTTGAGTTTTTACAGGATACACATTGATTGCCCAAGAAAAAGAGGAGAAAACAATGAAAACAAGGGCAGTTGCAAGTGGTTGTAGATGCTAAGAAGATTGAGACCAAGAGTGCCAAAGAGCTGAGGAATAAAGCATCGAGTCCACCCATGAATGAACCCATTGCCATCTCTCCTAACGGTGGTGAAACCTCTAATCCATCTTTTTATTTTGATAAATCAAAGCAACCTATACCATCAATGGTTGCTTGCAACGCTCAATCCACTAACAACAAAACGTACATTGACCAATCAAGAGTCAGGAGAAATATGGAAACCTCGAGGACATGAGCAATCTTAGCATTGACCAATCTTGCTCATCTAGGCCTCAGTCCCCAACTCAGAAAAGGCCTAGGATAACTCACAAAACCTTGCATGAGATAGCAACCGAGCAAGCCCTCATTGAACATAGAAGTGTCATATAGTGCTTGACTGAGTTGGATGCAAAACTCAAATTATTAGCATCCTTGACAACACATGTCTCTGTACAAAAGCGTTCAATGTCCAAGTCACCCACAAGTCCACCAATCCCACAAAGAACCATTATGGAGAAGTGACAAAAATAACAAGAACAAAGAGCCATGATGGAAGCCCTATTGGAAGAGAAAATATCCCCTATAGAAAGCACACATTGCATTTGAGCATGGCCCAAAGTATAGTCATTTGGTTACTCTCTCTTTCTTGGCCAAACTCTACATCTGGGTAGGAGCCACGCTCCCAACAATGAAAAATGTTTCTTCATCAACCAGGATTCAATCTACCAGATGCTCTATCCTTTTTCCATGTACAATTCACTCCAGTTTGCTACCTCAATTATTCCAATGTTTCACATGTTCAAAAGAGGTTTGCAAAATCTCAAGTGTATCTCTTCATCTCAACAAGTGTTCCTCTGGCATCGAGGCCAGTAACACAATCATCTTTGTAAAATCCATTGTTCACAATCTTTGGATCTCGACATTTCTCAATCCAAATGAAAGTTTGATAGCCTCCATGTATTGCATTGATTGTGCTCATTTTATCCACACAAAAAAAAAAGAGAAAACAAAAAGAAAAGAAAAAAAGAGGGATACCCACAATCTCAGCACAACACCTAGAGGTCCTCAAATTAGGTACATCTAGTGATCTTGGTCAACTAGCTCGATTGTCTCCGTCTCTAGTCCCATAGCCCTTTATACATCCCCCATAATTGTTTAGGGAACATCAAGGGCAGGATATGCCTAGGGAGCTCATCTCAACATGTCACCCTAAATCATTTGCACAATTCTTTTTTGCACTCCATCTCAGTGCCATCCTATTCAACAGTGGTAAGCAAGGCACACAAGACCATGGAAAGTACTTCGTACTCTTCAAACACTACAAGTAGCCACCAACTACCAAAAGTTAAGGCGTCAATGATTTGAATTATGCTACATCATGTTGTCAAAAGTACAAATGATGTCTCAAGAAGCCTTCAAGTGTACTTCTCCTCAACATTGACAATTTTTTCCATTCCATTGAATCCTCACTTCATCCACACATTTTTACAAGGAATCAAACTAGTACTCTTCTAATTATATAATATCTAAGTATGCACGTTTTCGCAACACATAGGGTTGAAGGTCACCACAGGGGTTTGGCAAGAGAAGAATGTATGGGGGTTCAAGAGCTTTGACTCCGAAGATGGTAGAGATAAGAGAAGGGTTGAAGGTTTCAAGCCAATTTCTTGAAGATAAGAGACAACAGGGTGTAGATAGATTCAAGGAGAGGAATAGACAGAAGAGAAGGGGTTCGAAGTGATTGAAGATGTAGAAGAGTACTCCCAAAAAGAATTAGAAAATATAGAAGAATACTAACAGAGATAAAGCCTCTCAGTTTCTTTTAGCATTATGAGAAAATATAACTCTAATAGACAAAAACGTGTACAAAATAATACATTCATCTATGCTGCTCAGATTGCCAATCTGATACTTCCAATGGCTCCGAAAGGGGGGTTAAATACCAGGACACCTGCCCAGAATCGTGCCAAATCACTCCTTCTTCATCTCCCACTTTCGAAGTTTTGTTCATTGCCTGAAAACAGCGATCGCGCGTCGCGCGATTTTGCTAATCTCTTTTTTTACACAAAATCCTCTTAATTTGGTTGAAAGCTACATGCTTTCTTTTGCATGTCCTCCTAATCTAGAAGTTATCTATAGTTTTATGGACTTTTACAAGAGATAATATCTAGAATATCAAAAATTGACTAAAAACTTGTCCAAAAAAAACTAATATGTTGAACTTTCTCTTCATTTGAAGAGCTTGATTCTTTTTCTAGCTATGGGTATCTTCATGCTTGTTCCATCCAATTCAACCAATGAATATGTGGCATTGTCATGAACGACCTTTACCACATATGGGCCAAATCAATGCTTTACCATCTTCCTAGAAGCACTGTATTGATTGTCTAGGCTGCTGTCATAGACAAGTAACCAGTCATTTTCTTGAATTGCTCTTGCCCGAAGTCGATGTCGCTTATCAAATCTTCTTTTGTCCTTTAGTCTTGCTGTCTTTAGCTTCTCAATAGCTGCTTGAACATCTTTAGGTCTTCTTTCTAGCTGCCATATGCGCAAAGTTAGCAACTCTTCTCTACTGATGCCTTCCTCCCAAGGTAGAAGACTCCATGTGAGAATAGATTCTTCAATTGGCATAATTGGTTGTTGTCCATACATAAGTTCAGCTGGCATATAGCCAGTCACTGAACTGTGAGTAGTTCGGTCAGCCCATAATGCAAAAGGTAGCATTTTAGGCCATTCTTTGATCCTTCCTCTACAAGACTTTGTTAGAGCTTTGAGAATACGTTGATGACCTCTCTCACTCTTTCCATTGCCTTCAGGGTTGTAGGATGATGTTAAAGCCAACTTCATACCCAATTGAGCAAAGAAGTTGTGTGCCTCATCAGCATCCAACTCTCCTCTATTTGCAGTTACTTTATCCACACAACCATATCTACAAAACACTTCTTCAAGCAAAAAACGACAAATAGCTTGAGTGGATTTGGTTGTTAAGGCTTTGCCTTCAACTTGATTGGTTAGATCCTCTCTTGCAAGCACTAAATACTGCATATTCCATATTCCTGTAGGCATGGTTATAAGATCAATAACCCATCTATAATGTACAGACAAAGGATAAGTTGATTGTAACCCATCTTGATGCTTGACCATAGAATACATTTGACACACATAACAGGATGTGCTATGTCCCGATATATGTTTTGCCACCAATATTTTTCTTTGACTTTACTAAAGGCTCCCCATATTCCTCTATGGCCAGTCCACAGGCTTTCATGAAATTCCTTCATTACCTATTGTTGCAAACTTTTGTTACCTAAAACTCGGACATGCACTCCTTTCTTCTTCTTTGTGTGCTTTCATAGATGGCCTTCTTTAAGAAAAAAGCCATAAGCTTTCCTCTTGATATGCTTGAACTCCTCAGAGTCCAAGTCTCCTTCTTCTTCATTGTGCTCAAATATTGGCCGATCTTTAGCGATCTTTAGCCAATCTTCTTCAAGGAAATGAACTAGAACTTGAGCAATGCAATGAGCATGCTGGCTTCTAGTTGAGCATCCTGTTGCTTTCAGCTTTGGACCAGTATATGCAGTAAATTGAAAAGGTATTTTCAGCAGCAAGTATAGATTCTTCAGCTTCATCTTCTTCCATCAGCTCTTCTTCATTGTCGTATCTTGCATGTAATAGCATGTCAACAACTAGATTCCCCTTTCCTGCAATATGCTTTAATTTGGGGTTGAGAGACTTAATATATGCAATCCATCTTAGCATAGCAATGTCGGGTATAGAGCAGTTGAAATCATGCCCAATAGTGAAGACAATCAATTTCTATCACTACGGAACCACCTATAAAGTATTCACGATCACACTTTAATGTTGTTACAACTCCCCACAATTCCATTTTTACTTGTGCATATCTTCTTTGACGTTCATTGAGAACTTTTGCTTCAAAACGAATTGCATACCTGTTACCTTCAAGATCCTCTTGGCCAATAGCCCATCCTATCCCAATGGGACTTGTATCCACAGTAAGGATGATGGGTTGACCATTTGAATAGTCAGCCCTTTTGAGAGTGGGGGCTAAAATTAACAGCTTCTTTAATTTTTGCATAGTGAGAGTATGCTCTTTACTCCAAGAGAATCTTTGGCCTTTTCTTAATAATTGATAAAGATTTTCGGCTACATGAGCAAAATGTGGTATCCATATGAGATAGAATACACATGCGCCAAGATATCTTCTCACCTCTGAAACATTTGTGCATTTTTCTTGCATTCTGCTGAGGGCATCTATCTTGATTGGAGAAGGTTTGCGTCCATAGGGGCCACATAGATGACCAACCACTAGGACTTCTTCTACTCCAAAAATTGACTTAGCTCTAGAAAGGATAAGATGTACCTCTTCTAGCCTTGTCAAAATCCTGTCACAATCATGAATATGGTTAACTACAAATGTCCTACAACCATCTTTGTCAAGCTCCTCATTCTTTTCATTGACTTCACATCCCTTGATAGATACATCATCAAGAAATGGAAAAGTAAGTTGTGGAATAAAGTCCCTTAAGACTTTGTGCATGGCATTCATCATATGGGCTACACAGTTTGTTGCACCTTGTGGTAGAGTGCACATGCAGACCAATCCAAGAGGTATCTTCATTGTGGTAATGTCTCGGCTTTCTAATGAAAGCTAAAATTAGTCATATCCTGAATATAGGTCACCCATAGAATAAATTGCTCTACCTGCAAAAGCTTCAGCAAACTCGTCAACAATTGGACCGGAACCAACATTTCGGATTGTGACACAATTGACAAGCTATAGATCTTGAATGAATCATAAAGATCCATTTTTCTTAGGCACAGTAAACCATCGGTTTGAGTAAGGTATTGAAGAAGGTTCTAAAATCTTCATTCTGATCTTCTCATTTAGAAGTTCCAATAATTTGGGCAGATGCGCCCTTGGAACGGAAATGGGCTTGAGGTTCCAAGGCACATGTGGGACTGTAAAAATGACCATAGGAGCCACAATATTTGAATCCACACAACCTATTTCACTTGGTTGAAATGCAAAAGATTTTCCATGTTTCATTAGCATTTGCATAAAAGAGTGTTTTTCAACCGACGAAAGGAAATAATTTTCACCTATTTTGAGCTCTTTTATACTTTTAGATGTAAACTTGTGACCAATGTTGGAAGGATCACGAAGACATGGCTGATTTGCTACCCTATCAGTGAGCCCTTCACTTTCAGGAGGCAGTGGGACTGCCACAGGTTTAACTTTCTTATCCACTGTCTTGTATTTTTTATCCACTTGTGCTTCAGCCTTGTTGAGTAAACCATTATCTTCCTGTTCAACAAATTCTTGAATTGTTTGATAAAAATCCAATGTACATACTTCTATGGACTGATTTTCTGCCTGATTTTTTGCATAGTACTTGCATATATTTCAGCCAATGTGTCAGTAGTAATCAGTCCCAAAAAAATGCCCGAAATATCTTCATTTTCAACCATCATGACATAAGTTTTCAGCTCCCTTTTTACATGACATAAATATTTTCTTTCAGCCTTAGTCATGGCCGAAAGAGACTTATAACAGCCCATACTATTGGCTGTTCATACATATAAATTTGCTAGAGACATAGTTTCTGTTGCATGAGGAGGTTCAATCTTTTTACATGGCGCACTACCATAGACATCATCCATACTAACCATCACCAGCCATAACAAAACATGTCAGCAAGCAATCCTTACAGTAGTCTTGGGCTAATAAGATCAAGCAATTCTAACAGCCCCTTACAACCACAATTGAGAAATACATCCTCAAAAAAGGCATAATTTGCCAAAGAATCCACAAAATAGTTCCACCGATGAGGAACTAGCCAACAAATCACTGTCACAAACATCTCAAGTATATCTAAAGTTGCATGATCATACATGCGAAGAATGGGATCCCTCACACTC
The DNA here is from genome assembly GCF_053477565.2 of Lygodium microphyllum. Classification (NCBI taxonomy): domain Eukaryota; kingdom Viridiplantae; phylum Streptophyta; class Polypodiopsida; order Schizaeales; family Lygodiaceae; genus Lygodium; species Lygodium microphyllum. The sequence continues at coordinate 176,446,623 of NC_141136.1, forward strand.
TAAGTCCCATTCAAATGATTGATCACTAGTTGTGAGTTGCCTTCCACCAATGTAGAGCAAATATCATCATGTTGGGATATATTCAGGCCGATGATTAATGCCTTGTATTCTGCCATATTATTGGTAAAACTAGTGGCTAAATAGACTTGCATTTTTATAATGACTCTAGCTCGAGGGTCTTTAATAACCATATTGTCACACATGCATACTTAGCACGTGCCCTTGAGAAGCTTTGTCAAAATACAAAATATAGATCCATGCTTCATTGTTAGGTCATACTAATTAGTCTACTTGTACTTACGATAATCAAATTTCAATTGAGAGAAAGGATGTATGACAAGTACAATCCCTCCTTCCTCACTAAACTCAATAGGGACGCTAGTAACTTTATGACAATGGTGGCAATAGACCTTCATATCCCACATGAAATATCTGTCTTGCTAGTTAGTAATATGATAATCTCCACTAGATAAATTGATCTTGGTGCTAACGCTACTCTAAATATGGATGTTCAAGATAAGGAATGATTCTACCCATCTGATTGCCTTGGCACCTACTACAAGTTTATGCTAGATCTTGGAAAACCTACAAAAGTACCAAGTTAAACGTATCTAGAATATCAAAAATTGACTAAAAATGTGTCCAAAAAAATCTAATATTTTGAACCATGGACACTAATGCTAATGCCTAAAGTGGCATTGGCTCTCTAAATCTAAAAGAAAGACACACTCTAGATTTTTTTTACACGGTGTGCGCATATCGGCACAACAACGTGCACTCACATAATATCTGCATCACAATCTATACATAGTTTGGGTCCTCAAGTGCAAGGCAATACTCTCGGCTTGACCTATCTCCCAAACTAATCAAATACATCTTGTTTATGATAAGAAGACTAGACTAACCCCTAGGAAAAGACCATATGAGAGGTTTTCAATTGCAAGTATTGAAGACTCCAATGAAAGTACAATTAGCTCTTCATCAACACTCAACTCTGAACTCTTCTCCTTTATCATCATGCAAGCCCACCAAAGGATTGCATAGAATCTCTAGAACACCAACACCTGTGCCAAACATGAGTGCAACTCCCAAGAAAGAATAGCTCTATCACCAACTACAAAAACCCTATCACCAGCCAATTAGGCCAACAAAGTGCTACTAATGACCTACATCCACACTACCACCAGAAATCCTCCATTGCAAACCACAACAATCCCTTCCACCCATGTCTTTGGTGCATGCAAAAGCCTGCTATCTATGATGGAGAGTGCCATGGTACTATCACTCGTCTAGGAGGGGGATAATGTTAACCCTCAAATAAACAAGGTGGAAAATCTAAAGCAAAAGACAAGGCCAAGGAAAAAGTGAAATGAAAGAAGAAGGTGCACCAAGAAAATTCTGGAAACACAAGAAGTGTAAAAAAGTCCTAAATCAAGGAGAAAGACACACAAGAAAAAGCGCAAGTCAATGCTTTTATAAAAGAGCGCAAGGTGCACCACGATTTATGGAAGTGCAGATGAAGAATTTCCTCTGATAGCAGATGATCTTGTTGATGTCCCTACAGAGACCTCAGAGGTCGAAGATCTCAGGGTGCTGGATGGAATGACCATGGTTCCATTTGGATTGATCAATGGACCACAAAGTATGCAAAATCTGTATAAGCAAAGGATTAAAGTCATAAAAATTAAGTTCACCAGTGGCTCCTGTCACCCTGACCGTTCAGTCCAGAGAAAAGATGATGATGATGCCCCCTGCCAACAAAAGCCAGAGCTATCAAAGCCTCGGCCTCTAGAAGGTCCGTGCTTTGTAACATTCTTGGACACATCTTCGAAAGATGAATCCCTAAGTCCAGAAGAAATTACCATTCACACAGAAGCAAACAAAGCTCTGATATCCTTTCAGCAACCTCAACAGACAAATGAGTCATCTGTTCAGAAGGAGGACACCGGTTTTAGCGGAACATCAGACGAGGATACTACTCTCTTAAAAGAGTCAGACCTCTATCCATAAGCAATCTGTGGAACATTTATCCGCAAAGTGGAAGGTGAAAGGCAAGTAACATTCTTGGATACTGACAGTACCGAACTTCACCTGAAAGTGGGCCTCAATCTTCCAGAAGAAGAACTAGTAGTCCTGCAAGACCTACTAAAGGAGAACTTAGACGCTTTTGCATGGTCGTATAAAGATCTAAAGGGGATTGATCCCACAGTATGCCAGCATCACATTGACCTAGAGCCTAATGTCAAACCTGTAAGGCAAAGACAAAGGCTATGAATCCTAATTATTCTGCTCTGGTGAAGGCTGAATTCTTGAAACTTCTTGAAGCCGAGTTCATTTATCCCTTGGCTAACAGTGAATGGGTTTTGCCCATTGTGGTTGTACCCAAGAGGAATGGGAAACTTCGAATATGTGTGGACTTTTGAAAGCTCAATTCCAAGACGAAGAAGGATCATTTCCCTATCCCTTTTATAGACCAACTGTTGGACACAATGGCAGGCCATGAGCTGTATTTCCTCTTGGATGGATTTAGCGGATATAACCAAGTCCAAATCGTAGAAGAGGACCAATCTAAAACAACCTTCACCACAGAATGGGGGACCTATGCCTATAGAGTGATGCCATTTGGTTTCTATAATGCTCCTGCCACCTTCCAATGAGTAATGATGGCTGCCTTTCAAAATCATCTTCATGATTTCATTGAGGTGTATCTTGATGACTTTTGTGTCTATAGTTTGATCCGCGAGCATTTGGGACACCTAGAGCAATGTTTTGACAGATGCCGAGAGTATGGGATTTCTCTCAACCCCGATAAATGTGTCTTTGGTGTCTCATCAGGAGTTTTGCTGGGCCATATAGACCCAACGAAGATTGAAAAGATTGCCGCCTTGATAGCACCAACAAACCTCAAGCAATTGAGAGAATTTCTTGGCCATGTGGGCTATTACAGAAGATTTATTGCACATTTTGCAACCAAGGCAGCCCCTCTGCATAAGCTCCCAAGGAAAGATATTGATTTCCTTTGGACTGATGACTGTGAAGAAGCCTTTAATACCCTAAAATAGTGCCTTATCCAAGCACCTATTTTACAACCTCTTGATTGGACGAAGGAGTTCCATGTGCACATAGATGCATCAGTTGAAGGGATAGGTGTTGTCCTATGTCAAAAGGGCCCTTCTAAATTAGATCAACGGATATATTATGCAAGCCGAAAGGTCACTAATAGGGAACGGAACTACACAGTGACAGAGCTTGAGTGCTTAGCAATGGTGTTTGCACTAGAGAAGTTTCGACACTATCTATTGTCAACGCATTTCAAGTTCTACGTGGATCATGAAGCCCTATCCTTCCTAATGAACAAAGCAGATGTGGATGATTGATGAGATGGTTGCTCCTATTCCAAGAGTTCAATTTTGAAGTGATCACTAAGCCTGGCCATTCCCATGTCCTAGTTGATCATCTATCACAGATCCCTCAAACAGAAGAAGAGGAACAGGATGATCCTGACCTTCCTGATGGTTTCTTGTTTCTAGTTGAAACAGTTACTCCCTGGTATGCAAACATAGCCAACCTCCTGACAACTCAATAGTACCCTCCTGGAATCTCAAGCTGTGAGAGGAAGAAGCTTCTGTTAGAATCAACCCCTTACACCTTGCTAGGTGGTGCACTGTACAAGAGAGGCAAAGATGAAGTGCTGTGAAGGTGTGTTGCAGGGGATGAAATCGGCAGAGTATTGAAAGCATGCCATGATGAACCCTGTGGTGGACACTTCGCAGGAGAAGGGACAACCAGGAAGGCTCTGTTAGTAGGATACTGGTGGCCGACCCTCCACAAGGATACATATGACTACTGCAAAAGATGTGATGCTTGTCAGCGACGAGTGGGAAAATCCACCAAAACAAGTGCCATGCCACTACAACCCATTCGAGCCGTTCCAGAAGTGGGGGATTGATTTTGTGGGTCCCATTGATCCACCCACCAGACGGAAGCAGAACAAATACATCTTAGTATGTATGGATTATGTCACAAAGTGGTCTGAAGCTAAAGCTCTGAAGCGGGATGATGGTAACAACATAGCCCTGTTCATGTACGAGAATATTATCACTTGTTTTGGCAGTCCCCTTGAGCTGGTAAGTGATAGAGGTACTCATTTCCTTAACAAAATCATAGAGGAGCTAACGGAACTGTATAAGATCTGCCATTGCAAGTCCACTCCTTATTACCCCAGAGCCAATGGCCAAGTTGAAGTCACCAATTGCATCCTTTGCTCGATTCTGACAAGAACGATTTCTGCACATCGTTGGGACTGGGATGATCAACTTACAGAGGCCCTCTGGGCATACAAAACCTCCCATAAGGCAGCTACAGGACAGACCCCTTTTCAGCTAGTGTATGGTACAGAAGTCGTCTTCCCTATTGAGCTGGAATTGCCCTCTTTGCGAGTGGCAGTTAAAGAACGCTTGGGAGATAATGAGTCACTGCAACATCGTCTCCTGCACTTGGAATGCTTGGATGAGATACGGCGGATGGCCCTACAGTGCATGGAAACCACTCAAGCGCGATGCAAGGCCTATCATGACAGTTTCATCAAGCACAAGGAGTTCAAAGAAGGTGATCTTGCCCTAGCTTATGATTCAAGATTTGGCAAGTTTCCTAGCAAGCTTCAACAATGGTGGATGGGCCCATACAAGGTACTTGCTATCAATCCTAATGGCTCTATTCAGATGCAGACCGTTGATGCCTCTGATGATCCTTTCCTCGTCAATGGCTATCGTTTGAAGATGTACTTCCCTCCTTGGGGATCTTGACAATCACAGTCGACCTACCCTCCCCCTTTTGGGCATCGCACTGTCCTTCTTGTCGTACTTCTGATAGCCCTTATGATTTTCCTCATGAGGTGGTCTCGTTCTCCTAACCCCTCGTCGCAGAAATATCTCAACCCGACCTTGTTCTCTTCTTGTCTGATCCAACAACGGTGGCGAGGTTGGTCCTGATACATGGTATCTCTACCATTTTCTTTCTTAAACGAAAAAAAAAAGAAAATAGAAAAAAGAAAAAAAAAGAAAAAAAATAAACAAAACTGTTATGGGAGAAAAGGAAGAAACCCCCTGTCTTAACAGGCCTCGTTCCAAGAAAAGGTGGCAACACCCTTGGGCAAGAAGCTGACTGTGGAAAAGGTGGTAATACCTCGTAGTTCAGGATAGTTGACTCATCACTAGCAGAACCTTTCCAGCAAGTAATTTGAAGCCACCTCCCTTGGTGCGCTGTCTCGGCAATATTAGTCCGTCTGTCCTTCTTAACAGACAACTCTTCTTACAAGTCATTGAAGTATGAGATTTGTAGGTTGCCTCCCTCGGTATGCCTCGTCTTCAAGTTCCTCATGACAACAACAGCTGCCATGATCTTCATCACCAACCCCTTGAGTGATGCGAGCTTTCATCCTAACAGGATGGGGACGTGAGTATGGGCTGCCCTCTGTATCTTAAGGCTCCCTGGCCTTCCTTCTTGCACTGTGTGCCAACACAGGGTGGGATGCTGATGGGACTTGAAATGGGCCAACACTGGCTATGGCACTAGCCAGACCTCATACTCGTGACAGACAAACACCCCCTCACAGCCTCGTGGACCAGGAGCGTCTATCTACTGCTGCTGAAGGACAAACTGCCCTAAAGCTTAATCTATGTGTTTATAGTTTATAGTCCAACGTTCCCTTTTCTATAAACTCCTCAGGAGGAGAACCCATACACTTTGGCAATGCCATGATCACATACATGGAGGCAACCTCTCGGTAGAAACACCACGGCCCCACTATTGCTCTCCTACATCGTAGGGATTGGCCCCTTGATGCGCTGCTCAGCATATATAACAGACGAACACAAACTCCTCTCCTTTATATTTCTCATATATCTAGGAGATATACCATGTGTCCTTACTTAACAGTCCCTTAGGAAACTGACCCTCTATCCTACGGCAAGGGGTAACCTTACACTCTCAATCGTGGGTCAAATTCCTAAGAAAACAATTACTATGCAATCCAGGAGCTTTTCCGTTGATACCATGAACTATGCATAGTGCATAATGTGAACGGTTTAGTGCACAAACAAAAGAAAATCAGGTTTGTGCATCGTACGAAACCAATCTTTTCATGATTTCCATGCTAGCATTTATGTAATGAGAAAAGACACCGAGCCTTACGCTCATGCTGCCTTTCTCTTTATTTTAAAACAATGTCCTATAGGCATGATGCAATACATAAAACAAATTTTAATTTATATGTTGACGCCCAACCTCCCCTCTCACCCTACTGCTTAATGTTTTGCATTCGTTGATAGGTGAAAGAGTCGTTTTATTTGTATTTCCTTATAAAGAAAGCGATAAATATGAACAAAAACATAGAAACGAGGGTAAACCGAGGCCAACCTTGTGCTTTACCTTCATTATACGCTGCACAAATACACATGCAATTTTATGGAGTTTTCCTTTCACCGTTTCCTAATTTTCTCCCATTTAAAACCCATTTTTCACCATTTTTTGGTATTTTTCCTCTATTTTTTTCCAATAAAAAATGACTAAAAATTAAGATTGATTGTGGGTTGTGGCCCTTAGGTTCCTTGACAGCAAAATTTCAGGTTTTGTAGGTGTTATGTCTCATATTTCCCATTTATTTTGCAAAAGAACCCCATTTTTACCCCTTAAACGCATGTTTTCCAGGTTTTATAACATTAATTTCAGCCATATCACTTATGATTTTCAGATTTTCAGATTATAAACTGTTGAAACTCATAGAAAACAACATCATAATGAGTTATCAGCCCATGGGAACAATGTTTCATCAATCAAATAGCATAAAAACTCATTTTTTCTTCATAAAAATTGAATTACTGCTTAGGCTCCGTGTCTCGGGATCTCGGTTTTGGTGTGGGACTGTGGGTCAGCCCACATTCAATGTCCAGCATCTTCACAATCAGCAATCCTCATGTCTTCACCGATCCGAAAGCAATCGAGTCCCCCCCGGACAAGCTTTCCTTCGCCATTCTTCATTTTCCTCTTGCACACAAGAACAGCCCCTTAAGGGAGAGAGAGGGAGGAGAGAGAAAGACTAGATTTCCATCTCTACATTCAGGCCACCATTTCACGGGTGAAGGGCAGCGATATGCTCAGCAAAAAGGAAGGAGAAGATCGACCCCATGATCAATTGGGTAGTTTGTTTGAAGGCAGAAATCATGATCTCCATGGCATCAAGCGCAATTTTCGGGCACAGGCAGATTGTGCCTCCTCACGTTTTTTCATCCCCTCATTCTCTCTCCACAATTTGATGCAAAGTTTCATGTTGGCATAAAATGCCCCAAGCCCCCAAAGGTCACTTCCCAACTTGGCCAAAACAAGTCCACCTTTTCAAATCTGGCCCATCTTGTGGCCATTTCCTCGTCCAGCATCCGATTAGAGTGCTGTAAATTTTTGGACGTCTAGCTTTACATCCCACATTGACTACAACTCCTGACAACCTACACGGCACTCTAAAAAATTATCAAAAATCCACAAGTGTCGCTCGGGCGTCTTTTAAAAGCCGTCTTTCACTTGGTGCTTAAAATCGTCCTAACTAGAGCCACCGCCTTTGATGTTAAATATTTTTCCCCTAACTTTTGGAATTTTTGGCAAATTTTAGGCACATCCCGGGCTCAAAACTCTACTCTCATTGGCGACCATGGGATAGGGCGACTCAGCCCGTCGAATCCCACAACAGATCTGCACAAAACAACCAAAAGATGCATCAAGCTGATACAAAATAGATATATATTTAAGACACAGCACAATGCACACCCTACCCCCTGACAAAACCAAGGCATGAAATCGACAAGGAGTAGGCCTAGCATAATCTAATAGAAGGTCCGAAGCTAGTCACTAACCGACTGCTCCAACACGGCCAAACTAAAAAGAACTATCAAAGAAGTCGCCCTAAGTGGTGGTCTGAACTACCTACCTAACTAAGGATAACACAACTAGGAGCTCCTATTAGGCGAGGACTTCTATAGCCTGATCAAGAAATATTGTCTTTTAGCACATTTCTTCTTTAGGTTTTTTTATTTTTCCATACTCGGGCATGTAAAAAGGAAGGAGCTGAGCGTAGTGACCCAAGGAAAACAAGGCATCGGCCTCAGGTCCTATCTCAGTACCCAAGAACCTACCAAGCCCTCGCAAGGCGACACTTAATCCTTTTCTGACGCTCACTTTTATTTTCTCTCCAACCTTCCTTAATTTCTTCTTTTCCAGCAAGATGCCACCCCTAGGAAGACAAGGCATCGGCCCCAGGTTTGACTAGTCCCCAGGAACCTACCAGGCCTTCGCAAGGCAATGATCAACTACTTATAAATTTTCCTTTCTGTTTTTTCTATTTTTATAGGGGGTAGAACCCCTTTTTACACACGTTTGTATATATTTTTATTTTCTTTGAGATATTCAGGGTTTTTTTCCTCTCTATCATCATCATTTTTCTTCGACAGGCTTCTCTAACTGCCTCACAACTAACAAGAACTCCTAGAATGGCTACCTAGCAAGCTAGCAGAACAGGGTCACTAGAACTACCTTCTAAAACAGGTCTTTCGATGCCAGGCAATGTCTTTACAGGAGGCAATGACTACTCAAACCTCCCCCAGACATACCTAACCTAAACCCTGGGACTTCATGCCTTGGACTCCGATCCCCAATAAGAAAAGAACATCCCCTACAAGTATACAGACACATATAACATAAAACCACGGTACTCATAAAGGAGAAATATCACCTGGATAGGGCCACGAGAAGCTTCTGCGTAACAAAAGGCTCCTTCGAAGCTCTTCTTTAAACCTGTCTAGCACAAAACTAAAACAAGAAACCATTAACCGCACAGAACTAAATAGACAACTGGCCCTCTTGGCCTAATGAAATAAAACACTTCACTACAAAAAACTGATCGGCTCCTTCCAGTTGTCTAATTAACCTATGGGTTCAGGATAACAATGGTAGATTGGTCCCGACTACTCTTTGCATCATCCATATCAACCATCGCGTGCCATATATTTCATACTCTGATAACATTTCTCACAAGCGACCGGGTCCTGTCTCATTATTGATAGCAATATTTAAACTAGGACCACAGTTGAAGAAAAGGTCTTCTTCATAAGCAAGATTTGCTAGTGAATCCGCAAACTGATTCCAGTAACGTGGAATCAATTGAAAAGACACTCTCTCAAACTCCTCAAGTAGGGTCATCATAGTTTGATGATACATACAAAAGGATGGGATTCCGCACTGTGTATGTCCCATCTAGCTGATTCAGGATCAACTGGGAATCCATTTTTACTAACAACCACCGAATACCACCTTGTTTGATGCCAGGAGGCATATTCCACGGTGGATTCCGTGAGGTTTTACGGTGGATTCCATAAACTTAGATGACCGAGGCTCATACACAAAGAGGATTCTTTGTGCGAGAAGTTGATGGGGACGCCTGTCCTTTTCGGGCGTTTCATTAATTTAGTGTGTACATGGGTGATTCCATAGCGGGTGATTCCGCAAAATGCATATTAAATTAATAAACGTTTATGAGTTTAGAGTGCGCACTCGTAATAAATTAAGGTTAGGATTTATTTCTAACCAGTTGATTTATTTATGTAGCTGAAGACTGCTAGGTATTCACTTTTGTCGGTTTAATTGTATTATTTTACTAACGATTGTGAATGCTTCAGTTGATGTGTAGAGATAGCAGCAGTGGCGGAGGAAAGCATTGGAGTCTAGCGAGTATTCGACCTTTGGACTATATTTTGATAGGCGCCACGCCTATATTTTGTTATGTCTATTGAGACATTGATTATTGATTATTATTTTGTATGCGCCTATGCACCCGGATATGTTATTTCTATTTTGGACATTGAGATTGGGCGTGCCAGACTCTATGGGCACTGTCCATTAGCTTTATTTTCCTATTTTTGTAGAAAGCAAACTCAAAAGCTAAAAGCTTGTCATATTTTTGTAAATTGGGCTATTATTGAGCATGAAGATTGAAATATACATAAAATACATGCTTTGTGAAGCGCTCACACAAGGCATGGGGGAGATTGAACCCAATTTGTCTCTTGCCTCTTGTCGTGCATGTTTTTACATTGTTTTTTGTGCAAAAAGGTAGAGTTCATTGTTGTTGGGGACCTTCCGGGATCCACTACGTAAGCATACTGCGACCGATCTGCGCACCAGTGGTATCAGAGCGGAGCAGAGATCAAGAACTTCCAATCGCTACCAATCTCGGGCGAAGACGGAGCTCCAGGAACGATCGGGCTCTACAGTCAATCTCATCGCGAACCGTCGATACAGGCAGACTTCTGGCGATCAAGAACCCCTGTTTCTACTATCAGATCACGAAGGACCAGGCTCTGCAGGCGGAGGACCACGCATTCATCTCCTTCATCAAGTCGTTGAAAAACAGAGATAAGCTTTCTTCATATCCAAGTTAATTACTTCATCAAAGCTTAATCTTAAGCTTAGAAGCTCTAAAACAAGCTTGAAGCTCCACAAAATTTAATCGTCATATCAGAAGACCTTCCGAATTTTTCGCGCGGCTAAAAAAACGGCCCCCCCTCACGAAATTGACGACGACTGTCATTAAGCTATTAAGCTTAATTTCCTTAAGTTAAGCCACGCTCTGCAAATCACACAGGACAAGAAAGTCCATAAACTTCAGGTCCTGCACCTCAGAAGTCAAGTTCAGCAAGTCAATTGGAATCAAGTTCTATAAGTTCTGCAAGTCGGCCTAAGTTCTGCAAGTCAACAACTCTGTAAGTCTGCTAAGTCTGCAACTCTGCAAGTCAGACTAGTCAACTGGAATCAAAACTGACTAGTGCTTAAAACTCATAGAAGACTTGTTCCTATGCAAAAACTCTAAACTGGAAAGTTGTTCGTGGCAAGGTGTTCTACCTATCTACAAGTTCGTTGAAGTATTTTTAGCAAACGGAGACAGAAATATTGCAGATTTTCTGAAAATTGACAAAGAAATACCCAAAAATACATAGCCTTGTAACCCCGAATTTGAGCTACGCTCATCCCGCTAACCTGATTTTGAGTGAGAAAGGTTTATTGAGTTTTACACGATGACTACCCCACATATGGATGATCCTATGACTGAAGACGACCTACCTGAGCCTACCATGGAACAAAAGCTGGATCTAATCATGCTACAATTGGAAGAAGAGCGAAGGGCTAGGCAAGCATTGCAAGCGCAATTGACAAAACTACAAAGAGCGTCCACTGACAAAGAAGAACCTCAAGCTGAAGATTTGATTCGACGTACCATCGACGCCACTCTTGAAGCACAAACCATTCGCAAGGAATCCAAGATAAGTAAACGAAGTTTCAAGTTTCGCACTTTCAATGGCATACGAGAAGGAAAGACTGTTTTATCATTCATTAGCCAGTTTGATGACTATTTCCATGAGGAAACTTATCCCGAAAAAGATAAAATCAAGTGTATTACTAATCATCTGATAGACAGAGCATCACTATGGTGGACTGTAGTACGCAAGAGCATAGAATGTCCTGCTACTTGGGAAGATTTCAAGAAGAAGTTCATGCAGAATTTCCTTCCACCGCAATTTCATGAGAAGGCTATCAAGCAATGGGATTTACTTCAACAACGGGATCGTGAGCCTATTCCACAGTATACAGAGCGTTTTTGGAATGCACTCCTACAGCTATGCATGCTTGAAGACGTACCAGAGACGACGCATAAGCGGAAGTATATGTCTGGACTTCTTGGACATTACTACGCTGAAGGGAACATGTTCAAGCCTGCTACCCTTGAAGACGCCATCTCCTTAGCTCACGACACTGAAGATAAATTACGCGGAAGAGACAGACGACCACAGCAATTCCAAGCCAACGGTAATTATGGATCTAAACAATTCAATTCCAATTTTAGAAGGTTTAATCCAAGTCATTTCTCATCACCATCTTTCCGCAAGAATTGGGCTAAAGCACCTGCATTACCATCCAATGTCAATCTAAATCTTAAGCCTATTCCACAAGCAAATCCAAACGTACTCAGACTTCCAGCCATTGCAAATAATGTAACCAAAGCCAAGCCAATAGTATGCTATAAGTGTCACCAGCCAGGGCATCTCGCAGCAAATTGTCATTCAAAGAAGCCACCAGCATATATCAACTATCTTGGAGCCATGGACGAAGACGAGCATGAGGATATGCCAGATTTCACTGAAGATGAGGATGATACTACTACTATTTCCGACACTTTACCAGGTATGCCTACTCCACATTCATTGTTGACTATGAAATGTATGGCGCATGGAAAGGAAAGAACTATTTTGCATGATGACGGTAGTACTCATGACTTTATTTCAGCAAAATTGGTAAAGGAATTGAAATTACATACAGTACCTACGCATTATCGCATAAAAGCTGCATTTTTAGGCACTAGGTACAATGGCACACAAGAAGTACAAGATTTAGAGATTCAAATTGGTTCATATATTGAAAGAAGAAATTTCTTAGTTGTCCCATTACAGTCAAGCGACATTATTTTAGGAATGCCTTGGAGACATCAGCATAATCCAAATATAGATTATTCTACACACACAATGAATATTAATTTTCAAGGAAAATCTATTACATTATATGGTATGCATGCATCTCATATTTTTCCACTGCTTTCGCATACTCAAGCAAAACGTGCACTACGCAAGAATACTAAATCATATCTCATTTGGGTGAATAAATTGCACGCAAAGGAAAATCATATGCACCCTAGGCATAAGGAATTTCTTGCATATTTTAAGGACTGTTTTGCAGAAGACCTACCACCAGGTTTACCACCTTCACGTCCAGAAGACCATAAGATTGATTTAATTCCTGGCACACAACCACCTTGCAAAGCACCATATAGGCACAATCAAATAGAGCAAAAAGAAATCCAGAGTCAAGTTGAAGAATTACTAAATAGAGGCTTAATTCGACCTAGCAGTTCCCCATTCGGTGCACCTGTACTCTTAGTCAAGAAAAAGAATAATACCTATCGTATGTGTATTGACTATCGAGCATTAAATAAGATCACTGTAAAGAATAGGTATCCTATACCTAGAGTTGATGACCTTATGGACAAACTGCAAGGATCTTCTATATTTAGTAAAATTGACCTTAAGTCTGGATATCATCAGGTGAGGCTAGATAAAACTGACATATTTAAGACTGCATTCAGGACACAGTTTGGCCATTACGAATTCTTAGTCATGCCATTCGGATTGACTAATGCACCTGCTACTTTCAGTATAATGATGAACCGTATCTTTCTGAAATATCAATATTGTGTGATTGTTTTCTTTGATGATATTTTGGTGTTTAGTCAAAGTGAAAAAGAGCATTATGAGCATTTATAATTAGTTTTTCAATTACTGAAAGAAAATCAATTGTTTGCAAATCCTGAAAAGAGTGAATTCTTTAAGACAGAAATAGAATATTTAGGTCATATTGTATCAAAAGAAGGAATTAAAGTTGATCCTAAGAAAATTGATGCAATATTGCATTGGCCTGTTCCTAAAAATGTGCATGAATTACGCTCATTCCTTGGTCTTGCTAGTTTCTATAGAAAGTTTGTACGTAATTTTTCATTACTTGCTTTACCATTAACCAAACTTCTTAAGAAAGGAATTGTTTATCAATGGACTGAAACTCAGCAGAAATCCTTTGATTTACTGAAACGTGCATTAACTAATGCCCCTGTTCTACAATTGCCTGACTTTAACAGACCATTCTTTCTAGTTGTGACCGATGCTAGCGGATCAGGAATAGGAGCCATACTAATGCAAGACAATCATCCAATAGCATATTCTAGTTCTAAGCTGAAACTCTCTGAGCTCAAATATTCCACTTATGACAAAGAACTATTAGCAGTAGTACAAGCATTAAAACAGTGGAAGCATTATTTAATGGGTTCAGAATTCATGATAAAGACTGACCAGCAAAGCATTAGACATCTACTTAGCCAACCCCAAATTTCTGACCGTCATATCAAATGGGCTTCCTTCATTCAAAGTTTTCATCCTATCATTCAATACCAACCTGGAAAAGAAAATGTAGTTGCTGATGCATTGAGTAGAAGACCTGCAATTCATAATATTTCCATCATATCTTTTGATTCTTTGATTGCTATGAAAGATACATATCACCAGGATATTACTTTTCATTCTGATTGGCAAAAATTAGTTCAAAATAATTTCATTCCTGTTGATTCATTGTCATATAATGATGGATTTATGTTTTTTGAAAAGAGACTGTGTGTTACTATTCCATTCCGATCTTTTGTTTTGAATGAAATTCATTGTCCCCCATATCAAGGTCATAGAGGTATTATATCTACATTACGCATGTTAATTGAAGATTTTTATTGGCCGCATATGGATGCAGATGTATCTAATTTCGTTTCTGAATGTTTGATTTGTCAAAGAATAAAGAGACATCATGGTAAATAGTATGGATTACTAATGCCTTTGTCTATTCCATCTAAACCTTGGGAACATATTTCTATGGATTTCATTACTGGTTTACCAAATACTAAATCTAACCATGACATGATTTGGACAATTGTAGATAGATTTAGTAAGCAAGCATATTTCATTGCATGTAAGAAAACTTTAACAGCATCACAAGCAGCACAGTTATTTTTGAAAACTGTTTTTACTAACCATGGATTGCCAAAAGTGATTATTTCAGATATGATTCTAGATTTTGTAATAATTTTTGGATAACACTGTTTGCAAATCTGGGCACAAAGATTGATTTCTCATCTGTATTTCATCCAGAAACAAATGGACAAACAGAAGCCACCAATAGTACCATTTTAGATCTTTTACGTGCATATACTATCTCTAAACCTCAGACATGGGATACTCATTTGCATTTATTACAGTTTGCATATAACAATACACCGCACACATCTACAAAGAAAGCACCTTTTGAAGTCATTTATGGATATAGATTATCTACACCTGTTGCATCTTTGTCTAATAGAATTCAAAGTGCTGATGATATTGCTACTATGCATAACAATATTTTTGATGAGGTTAAGGATATGATTGCTAAAGCCCAACAATCATATACCAAACAAGCTAACAAGAAAAGACAAGCCATGAATTTTAAAGTTGATGATTATGTTTGGCTTAGAATAGAAAAGCGTAGACTGCAAAGTGTAGATAAACATCCAGTTGTTAAATTAGCTCCTAGATTCTATGGACCATTTAGAATCATTCATAAGATTAATGATAATGCATTCAAGTTAGAATTGCCATCTCACTGGAAAATTCATAATACATTTCACATTAGTTTATTGAGACCATTTAGAGGCCAATTACCTATCCACCCTGTTTATGAAAACCCACCTTTATTAGAGGAAGAGACTGAAATACTTGAACCAGAAGCTATCATAGACACTGACTACATGACCACTAGAACTGGCCGAAGGTATTCTAGATATCTAGTAAAATTTAAGAACCATCCTGTAGAGGAAGCACAATGGATGCACGCTAGAGACTTAAATGCTTTCCCCACTCTGTTAGCTCCACATTGAGCTAATAGCAATTGAGGTCAATTGCTATCCCACCCCGGGTGTATGATGCCAGGAGGCATATTCCACGGTGGATTCCGTGAGGTTTTACGGTGGATTCCGTAAACTTATATGCCCGGGGCTCATACACAAAGAGGATTCTTTGTGCGAGAAGTTGATGGGGACGCCTGTCCTTTTCGGGCGTTTCATTAATTTAGTGTGTACATGGGTGATTCCATAGCGGGTGATTCCGCAAAATGCATATTAAATTAATAAACGTTTATGAGTTTAGAGTGCGCACTCGTAATAAATTAAGGTTAGGATTTATTTCTAACCAGTTGATTTATTTATGTAGCTGAAGACTGCTAGGTATTCACTTTTGTCGGTTTAATTGTATTATTTTACTAATGATTGTGAATGCTTCAGTTGATGTGTAGAGATAGCAGCAGTGGCGGAGGAAAGCATTGGAGTCTAGCGAGTATTCGACCTTTGGACTATATTTTGATAGGCGCCACGCCTATATTTTGTTATGTCTATTGAGACATTGATTATTGATTATTATTTTATATGCGCCTATGCGCCCGGATATGTTATTTCTATTTTGGACATTGAGATTGGGCGTGCCAGACTCTATGGGCACTGTCCATTAGCTTTATTTTCCTATTTTTGTAGAAAGCAAACTCAAAAGCTAAAAGCTTGTCATATTTTTGTAAATTGGGCTATTATTGAGCATGAAGATTGAAATATACATAAAATACATGCTTTGTGAAGCGCTCACACAAGGCACGGGGGAGATTGAACCCAATTTGTCTCTTGCTTCTTGTCGTGCATGCTTGAACATTGTTTTTTGTGCAAAAAGGTAGAGTTCATTGTTCTTGGGGACCTTCCGGGATTCACCACGTGAGCATTCTGCGACCGATCTGCGCATGAGTGGTATCAGAGCGGAGCAGAGATCAAGAGCTTCCAATCGCTACCAATCTCGGGCGAAGGCGGAGCTCCAGGAACAAACGGGCTCTACAGTCAATCTCATCGCGAACCGTCGATACAGGCAGACTTCTAGCGATCAAGAACCCCTGTTTCTACTATCAGATCATGAAGGACCAGGCTCTACAGGCGGAGGACCACGCATTCATCTCCTTCATCAAGTCGTTGAAAAACAGAGATAAGCTTTCTTCATATCCAAGTTAATTACTTCATCAAAGCTTAATCTTAAGCTTAGAAGCTCTAAAACAAGCTTGAAGCTCCACAAAATTCAATCAGCCCTAGCATGGACCTGCAATGCATTTTCTCTCTATTAGCATACTTAGAAATAATAAGGTTTAATATTATTAAGATTAACCTTATTTTTAAACTCTACGCCTTGCAAATCAGCTAGTAGAGCCGTAGACCTATTTTTCCCTATCCTAACAATCTTGTAGGGGCCATCCCATCTAGGTTCCAGCTTCCCTGGAAACAGCTCCCTACGTGCATTGTAGTACAGAACTAATTGCCATTTTTTAAAGGTATACTTCTTTGCTTTAAGGTCGTGCAACTGCTTCATCCGATGTTTAGCTACCTCCTGGTATAATAAGCTCTGCAACTTCAGTTCATCCAGGTGGGCTATGGTCGTGAAACGTTCAAAGAGTGAATCCTCATCTCCCAAAGAGTGGCTAATTGCAAACCGTATGGTTGGCAACTCAATTTCAAGGGGTAACACACACTCTTCCCCACAAACTAATTTAAATGGCGTATGGCCAGTAGCTCGCTTGAACGTTGTATTGTACGCCCATACTGCCACATACAACTTTCTGCCCCAGTCTCGTTTCTTCTCAGAGACTATTTTAGAAAAGATACCCACAAGCTACTTATTAGTACTTTCGACTTGCCCGTTTGCTTTGGGATTATAGGGGGTTTATTCAAAAAGTGGGTTCCATGGTCCAACACTAGTTCCTTCGGTGGACCGAAATGCCAGATAATCTGCTCTAAAAGAAAACTAGCAGTCTCTTTTGCATTGTCCTGCCTCGTCACCCGCGGTTCTGCCCATTTCGTAAAATAATTAGTTGCTACTATAATGTACCTCTTCTGAGTAGTAGACGATGGGGTGATAGGACCCACAAAATCAATGCCCCACTTCTCAAATGGAAGGATAGCCATGATAGGCGTAAGTGGGCATTTCCTATTCTCTTTGCTGTCATGTCTTTGACAGGTATCACATCTCTTAACATATTCAAAGGAATCTTGGAAGATGGACGGCCACCAATATCGAGCTCTTAAAGCTTTCTCTGCCATCAACCATCCAGCAAAGTGCCCTCCACATGCAGAGTCATGGCACTCTTCCAAGATAAAAGGAACCTCGTCAGGCATCACACATCGGCGGTAGATATCATCAACACCCTGCCGATATAGTGTTCCTACGATCAAGGAAAACTTCAAAGCCTGTTGTCTGATTTTCCTCTTTTCAGATTTTGATAGACCAGCTCCAATCTCTCCTGTCGATAGATAATGCATGATAGCAGCATACCAAGATGGAATAGAAGCTGTATCAATTTTAAACATTTATTCAATATCACTTCCTTCAGCCAAAGTCTCTTTCGGCTCCCTGAAATCCACAAGGCATTCCACAATCCCCTGCAACCTCGGTGGCTTACTCTTAATCTCATAATTGAACTCCTGCAAAGTGATTAACCACTTTGCCAAGCAATCAGGCAGTTGTAGCTTGTTCATAAGCAATCTAAGCCCTTCAACACAATATTAGTGAGTTTGGGAATCTCCTAATTCCCATTTTTTGAATACTAAAAATATGGCACCCAGATAACATCCCCATAAGTCTCTCAAAACCCTATGATGTGACCTATCATTGGAAAGCACTTGAAAAATGGAATCTATTGAGCTATAGAGCACTCAATTTGGAGTTATAGTATTCAAGTTATAACAAATCCAAAGATTTGACCACGTGGCCCAAACTTATGGGAAATTCCCGTATTTCCCAATATGGTATTCTTCCACCTTCGTATAGAAAACTACCTTCTCATAGAGAATGTAGTGCCTGAATTTTTTAGTCGCAAAGACCATCGCAAGCAAAACTTCTCCATATAGGTGTAGTTAATTTTTTATATGCCCAATTTTCGACTAGAAAAAGCTATCAGATGATACCACTTTTCCTCCCTGATTTGGGCTAAACAGCAGCTGATACTATGCATGGTGGCTGCTGAAAATATGTAAATTACCTCACCTCTTTTAGGTGCTTTTAAAACTAGTGCTTTTACTAGCTCCTGTTTCACATCTTCGAAAGCTACCTTACAAGGGTCGCTCCATTCAAATAGACAGCTAAAAGATAATAAGTTTGTTAATGGCAACGTCCTTTCTACCAAGGCATTTATAAACCTCCGATAGTACCCTATCGATGACAGAAAGCTATGTACCTCTTTCGAAGTGCGTGGTGGACTCATAGCGACTATAACCTTAATCTTTTCAGGGTCAATTGCGATTCCCACTAAACTGACCACATAGCCTAGCAATAGCCCATAAGGCACTCCAAAGACACACTTCCGTGGGTTAAGAGTGATGCAAAATTGTCTGCAGCGCTCAAAGCATTTTCTTAAGATAATCAATATCCTTTCCCTTACAATGGCTGCCCCCAAGTCATCAATAAATACTTTCAACTCATCTGGGAAGATGTCACCAAAGGTCTTGCATGCTATTCGTTGCCATGATCCAGGTGCATTGCACAATCCAAAGGCCATCACATGGTACGCAAAAGTACAAAAGACCATAATAAAAGTTGTTTTCAACTTTTCCTCTTCTGCAATTGCCATCTGGTTATAACCTGCAAAGCAATCCATAAACGAATATATTTCCCTACCCGCTAATTGATCCAAAATCTAGTCAATAAATGGCAACGGGTAGTAATATTTAACCGTCTGCTTATTCAGCTCTCTAAAATCTAGTCGGATCTGATTGTTTTTCTTCTTCCTGATGACAACTGGTGAACACCACTCCATGTGTTGTATAGGGAAAATTAAACCATCTTTCCACAACTTCTGCAACTCCTCAAACAACCCGTCCCTCAATTCAAAAGGCATACGCCTTACTTTTGACGCACAGGACGACTGCCTTCTTTTACAAGGATAGTATGAACAGCCAGGCTGGGAGGAATGCCTCTCAGCTCATCATAACTCCAAGCAAAAATGTCACGGAATTCTTGAATCAAGGACACATAGTCCTCCCTTTCTGTTGAACTGAGCATGGAACCTAATTTAATTGGCCGTGAATCATTCGGCATGCCCAGTTCTAACTCAATCACATCCGCATCTCTTATCCTATCTTGCGGCTCTATCGGCTCATTTAGAGTTATCTAATAAATATCCTCTGTAGTGGACCCCTCTTTAGATTCGTCACTAGATGATGTCTCACTACCAGATGGATCATCTGCTGTTTCTAATTCAGTAGAGGATAAAGGAGCTCTCTCACTCTGAGGCGACTCAGGGTAAGCATCGACTATTACTCGATTAGCACCTCTACCTAGAACCACTCGACCGGCGGGTATATCAACTTGACAGTCTATTCGTAAGATCCAAGGCCTACCTAGCAAGACTCGATATAGCTAGGACGTCCTGCAAATCTTATCACCCTAAAGTCCAAGAAGCATTCAACACTTGCAACTGTAACATGAACTTTAGTAATGCAACCTTCTGGTTGTCTTAGACTATTATCAGCCATTCTAAGAAGGGTGGAGCTATCTTTTTGGATGCCTAGACCCAATCGCTCCATCAACTCTGAACTCATGATATTGACGGAGGACCCAGTGTCTACGATAGCATGTTCCACTAATATTCCATCCACATATGCTGGAACCCTAGGGCAATTCTTTTCAGCATGATTGAACCAATCTTCCCCTACTCGCGCTATGCCCAAAGGTTCTACAATATACCCAATACGCAGGATCCTCTTGAATTCCTTGCGTACTCCTGGAGATAATTTAATCAACTATAAGAGGTTTACATCTGGTTTGACTTCGCAAAGAGAACTTGCTAAATCAAAATCATGATAGGTAGCCAAAGCTCTCTTTTCTCGCCAAACCATTCTTTCTTTTGGTCTCGGGACTGGCTTTGGTGCTTCTTTCTTAGCTCTTGCCTTCTTTCTTGGCACTTCCTCATCTTTCTTAGGATCGACTTTTTTGTCAACGGGCCTTAGAGGTCCACCTTCCACGCCAGGATTCTGGACTTGCGTCCCCTTATCCCCTTGCTTAGGGTTTCCCTCGACCAGTTTTGCATTATCTTTATCACCCTCTTTAGCCTTTTGGCCTCTTGTCACGGCTCTTAGGTTAGAGGTTTCAGCATCATTGACGCATACAGCCTCAATAAGGTTGACTCCATTTCCTTGTGGCAACTCTTCTATAGTGGTCTTTCCCCTTTGCAATATTTGTCTTGGTCCATCATTTTGCTGCAAGTTATTACCTTGCGCTCTATGATTACCTGGACCTGGTTGTTTACTCCCTTGTTGGAGGGAACTAATCTTACTCTAATAGGTAGTGGCTAAGTGGCCCGACTTCCCACAAATATCACATTTAACATTTGGACAGTTTCGAGGGAAATGTTGTCCACCACACCACTTACAACTGAATCTTGAGGGTCCACCCTCTTCAGGGCGTCGACTCCCTATCAGATTCTGCTGCTTCTTCAAGAAATTGACATCGACAGCTATTTGCCGATATTGTTTAGAAATCATGTCGGTATAATGCTTCATCATATCCTTAACTTTGCCAAGGACATTAGATGCACTCGACTCATAGCCTCGATCGTCTACCCGTCGTTCCATGGGCCTAACAATTTGATTGGGCATCGGTTGTTGACTCACACGAACAACATTAGGGTTCGAAACTTGGCCTCCAACATTTGGTGGAGCCAACTGACTTGCCATAGGCATAGCCACACTAGGAGGAGCTGGCAGCAAAGGTACATTTTGAACCACGCTCCCTCTCCCATTAGGGTTATTCATAGGCATCCCTTGACTTCCATTTGTCAATGGTAAATTGCCTCCAGGTACTAAACCCACTTTAATATTTATTTGAGAGGAGTAGGCCATTTGTAATCGTGCTTCTACTGTTAGATATGATCAATGCCCCACCCTCATTAGGTGCTACCAATGATCCATGGTGCTCAAAGTTGTAAGGCCCCCATTATGAGGAGAAGCCAAATGTGAGCCCGGACATTGGTTGAGTCCTGACTTGTATATCAGATGAGGTCTATGTGACCGGATGGCAAAAAGGTGACTGTTGTGGGTCTAATCTTTGGGTTAGACGGAGTGGTTAAGCTGGTAGCAACTCGAGGCACATTGCATTGAGTTGCGTGGTAAGGGAGTTAAAAGGGGCCCCTATTGTGGGGTCCGGGGGCCGCGGAAGCGGCCCCTGGCTGGGGGGTCCCAGGGGGGCCAGCGGCCCCCCTGGCGGGGGTCCGGGGGCAGCGCCCCCGGCCCGATGGTAAAGGGAATATTCCCTGGAATATTCCCTGGCCGACTAGTGGAGGCTCATATGGTAGGTCGGTCAGCAGGCCGACCTAACGACCTTCGCGGGCTATAAAAGCTAAACCCCTTCGCAGCCATCTTACACTCATCTTTCACCCAGACAGAGTTGTTGTTCCAGCTAGCCTTAAGCTCTTCACCTATCTTCTGTCTAGATCGCCATCTAAGCTTCATTCATTGGAAGCGCACGGGTGGACAGAGCCATCTTTGTATCAGTTGTTTGGAGTTAAAGAATTTTACTGATTCTCCTCTTATCTGTTGTGTACTCTCTATCTCTTTCTCAGATTCTGTTCGCTGCGCCGTGTAATATTTTACATGGTATCAGAGCCCAGGGGGCTCTAGAGATCGGAGAGCGTGCAAGAGGCAAAGGCTTCAACAGCAAAGAGAAACGATGTCGACTCCGGGAAGCAGTTCTGGCGCATCAGGAAGCGGTGCAGGAGGTGGTGCTGCTGTACCGGCTATTCAAACACTGAGGATTCGTCCACCAACCTTCAGCGAAGGCAAGTTAGATGGTACAAACTACACCTTGTGGAAGTTCAAAATTACAACTATCCTTGATTCTTATGAGCTTCTGGAGACTGTGCTGGGGACTGACGCAGAACCACAGCCTACCCCCGACCCATCAAATCCTAGTGTGATGATTCCTCCGAATGCAGATCTTCTACGAGCTTGGAAACGAAGGAATGCAGATGCATTGTGTGCCTTAGTTACAAGCTGTTCTGACAGTGTTTTGACTCTAATTCAGCATACAACCAAAGCGTCAGAGGCTTGGAATGTACTAAGGAGTCAGTATGAAACACGAAACCAAACAAGGATTCAAAACTTGGAGAATCAACTAGCAGCGGAGAAGTTTGCTGAAGGAGAGACGGTTGAAGCATTCATCACTCGGATTAAGAATCTGCGCGACCAGATGGCTGGCGCTGGGATACAAAAGACTAGCGAAGAGCTAGCTCGGAGGTGTCTTCGGATTTGTCCACAAAAGTTTGATGGACTAGTAACTGCCCTTAATACTCAGGTGAGACCTCAAGCTTTGACTTTTGAGGAGTTTTGTGCATTATTAATGGAGGAGGAGTTGAGGCTGAAAGCCCGAGAAGGAAGCAACAATGGAGATGCTGCATTCTCTGCCAATGCAAAAGGCAAAGGTGTTTCCTCCACCAAAAATGATGGTGACAAAAAGAAAAAGGGCGGCAAGAAGAAGTTTCAAGGAGAGTGCTTCTACTGTAAGAAGAAAGGACATGCAATTGCAGATTGTCGTGTCAAGAAGGCAGATGAAAAGAATGGTACCCTTAAAACTAAAGGGAAAGAGACAGCCAATACGGCTGAAGCAGAGTTGGAATTATTCATGGCGACCATTGAGGAAGTGTGCTCCTCGGCGCAAGAAGAATCTACCACTGACTCTTGGGTGTTGGATAGTGGGGCCTCCCGTCACATGACCAACAAGAAAGGTCTATACAGTTCTATGCAGCCTCTACAAGAATCCATCACTGTGACGGTTGGAAATGATGCTAAATGCCCTGCTGCGGGCACAGGTACTATTTCTTTTGTTGCTGCAAATGGTGAAGTCAAAAAGCTTTCAAATGTGTTGTATGTTCCCGAAATCAGGAGAAATCTCTTATCAGTTGCTGCCATAACTGATCTTGGTCATGAAGTGAGGTTCAAGAAGACAGGTGCAGAAATTATTGATAGTGCTGGCACAATTGTTGGCAAAGGAGAAAGAAGGAACAACCTGTATGAGCTAAGTGCTCTTACAGCCACCGCTGGAGTGGGCACAAGTAAGCTTTGGCATGAAAGGTTTGGACACATCGGATTTGCAGTATTGAAGGAGATGCAAAAGCAAGGTATGGTTGCTCACCTACCTACAATAACTGAATTGAAGGAACCATGTGAAGCTTGTATGATGGGCAAGCAACAGAGAAAGGCATTTCCACAAGAAAGCAAGAATAGAGCACATGCTCCTCTAGAGTTGGTGCATGCTGACTTGTGTGGTAAGATGCCTACACAGGCCTTGGGGGGATCTTCTTATTTTATGTTGATTGTCGATGACTACAGTAGGAAGATGTGGGTGTACTTCCTTCGTGATAAGGCTCAAGCTTTTGGTAAGTTTAAAGAATGGCTAATACTTGTTGAGAATGAAACAGGGAAAAGTGTGAAGAAATTTAGAACAGATGGTGGTGGTGAGTTCAACTCAAAGGAGTTTGAAGGTTTTTGCAAGAGCAAAGGGATCAAGCGTCAATTGACGACGCCTCACACACCTCAGCAGAATGGTGTTGTGGAACGCAGGAATCGTACCATTGTGGAGATGGCAAGATGCATGCTAAAGGGCAAGGGATTGCCTAACCATTTTTGGGCTGAAGCTGTTAATACTGCAGTCTACATTCTAAATCGGAGCTACACAAAGGCTCTCAAGGGAAAAACACCTCATGAGGCTTACACTGGTAAGAAACCATCTGTTTCACATTTCAGAATTTTTGGATGTGAATGTTATGCACATGTTCCAGATGAGAAGAGAAACAAGTTACAACCAAAAAGCAGAAAATGTATCTTCTTGGGTTATAGTGATGAGCAGAAGGCTTACAAGTTATATGACCAAGAGGCAAAGAAGATCATCGCGAGCCGTGATGTGGTGTTCAAGGAGGAGCCGCATACAGTGGAGGAGGAGAAGGCAAGGTCTTCCACTTTATCATCAAGCGAAGAAGTAGTCCACTATGAACCTGTCCCGAGAGCTATCCCTATCCTTAAGGAGGAGGAAGCATCATCTTCAGATGATGAGGAAAAAGTTCACCAACCTGACATCACCCCACCGGAAAAGCCATTGCCGCGCTGGGTGAAGCAGCTCTATGACCACAATAATCCTATGCCTGCATCTGTTGAGGAGAAGGCAGACGGACCAAGGAGGTCTCAGAGAATAGAGGAGCAAAGGAGGGCTTCTGCTCACATAGTCAACATGGCCTTGATGGTTGAGATTATGAGAGAAGTAAAGGAGCCAACTGACTTAGAAGAAGCACTTGCAGATCCATCATGGAAGGCTGCTATGCAGGCGGAGTATGACAGCATAATGAAGAATGACACTTGGGAGCTAGTGGATCGGCCAGCAAAGCGGAAGATTATTGGCACCAAGTGGATCTGGAAGGTAAAGTACAAGGCTGATGGTACCTTAGAAAAGTACAAAGCTAGACTGGTTGCCCAAGGATTTTCACAAGTTGAAGGGTTTGATTTTCAAGAGTCATTTGCCCCAACTGCCAGAATGACCACTATTCGCACGGTACTTGCAGTGGCTGCCCACAAGAAGTGGCCAGTGTACCAAATGGATGTTAAGTCAGCGTTCTTAAATGGTGACCTCAAGGAGGAGGTGTACGTGGCTCAGCCACCAGGGTTTGAGGCCCCCCATTCTGAGAACAAAGTGTGTAAACTGAAGAAGGCATTGTATGGGCTGAAACAAGCCCCCAGAGCATGGTACCAGCGGATAGATAGGTTCTTTTTAAACCTAAACTTCAAAAGATGTGCCTCAGATGCTAACTTGTATGTTTACAGGGATGGTAAAAAGTCTGTAGTGATTGTCCTATATGTGGACGACCTTCTTATTACAGGTGACTATGAAGATATGATCAACCAAACTCGAAAGGCTTTGAGTTTTGAGTTTGAAATGACAGACTTGGGCTTGCTGCACTATTGTTTGGGGATTGAAGTCTGGCAAGAGCCAGGAAAGATCTTCATCTCTCAGAAGAAGTATGCATGGGAGATCTTGAAGGCATTTGGCATGACCGAGTGCAAGGAGATAGCTACACCTATGGAGGTGAATGTAAAGTTATCCGTTGAGGATACATCAGCACTAGCAGACATTGGGAGGTATAGGAGGTTGGTCGGCAGTCTAATCTACTTGTGTAACACCAGACCAGATATCAGTTTTGCTGTTGGTGTTTTGAGCAGGTTCTCAAACAAACCTCATGAGAGTCATTGGAAGGCTGGGATGCGGGTGCTCAGATACTTGAAGAAAACTCTTGACTATGGTATCACATACAGTTTCGGAACTTCTCTTGTGGGGAACTGTGACTCAGATTGGGCAGGAGACATTGATTCCAGGAAGTCAGTTTCTGGTTATTGTTTCTCTTTGGGTTCAGGAATTTTCTCTTGGATTAGTAAGAAGCAACCAACAGTGGCATTGTCTTCTACCGAAGCAGAGTACAAGGCAGCTTGTTTTGCTGCATGTGAGGCCGTATGGTTGAGAAGGATTCTATGGCATATGGGAGTGCAGGATGAAGAACCAACTGTGCTGAGATGTGACAATCAGAGTTGCATCGCCATTGCCAAAAATCCAGTGTTTCATGCACGCACCAAACATATAGAGATCCAGTATCACTATGTGCGTGATTTGATGGAGGATGGGATAGTGGAATTGGTCTACTGTCCAACAGAGGAGAATGGAGCAGATATCTTCACCAAAGCACTTACGAAGGATCTGCTTCAAGTTCATCTTCAGAGACTCGGCATTGGGCCGAGGAGATAGTTCACCTATAGGTGGACATTGAGGGGGGGTGTTAGATATGATCAATGCCCCACCCTCATTAGGTGCTACCAATGATCCATGGTGCTCAAAGTTGTAAGGCCCCCATTATGAGGAGAAGCCAAATGTGAGCCCGGACATTGGTTGAGTCCTGACTTGTATATCAGATGAGGTCTATGTGACCGGATGGCAAAAAGGTGACTGTTGTGGGTCTAATCTTTGGGTTAGACGGAGTGGTTAAGCTGGTAGCAACTCGAGGCACATTGCATTGAGTTGCGTGGTAAGGGAGTTAAAAGGGGCCCCTATTGTGGGGTCCGGGGGCCGCGGAAGCGGCCCCTGGCTGGGGGGTCCCAGGGGGGCCAGCGGCCCCCCTGGCGGGGGTCCGGGGGCAGCGCCCCCGGCCCGATGGTAAAGGGAATATTCCCTGGAATATTCCCTGGCCGACTAGTGGAGGCTCATATGGTAGGTCGGTCAGCAGGCCGACCTAACGACCTTCGCGGGCTATAAAAGCTAAACCCCTTCGCAGCCATCTTACACTCATCTTTCACCCAGACAGAGTTGTTGTTCCAGCTAGCCTTAAGCTCTTCACCTATCTTCTGTCTAGATCGCCATCTAAGCTTCATTCATTGGAAGCGCACGGGTGGACAGAGCCATCTTTGTATCAGTTGTTTGGAGTTAAAGAATTTTACTGATTCTCCTCTTATCTGTTGTGTACTCTCTATCTCTTTCTCAGATTCTGTTCGCTGCGCCGTGTAATATTTTACATCTACTCCTTCTTCCCACGTGATGGTGGTGTCTATATCAGCCAAAGCCACACTATTCAATTGTACCTGAATATTGAAATCCAATACATGCAAGAAGTATTGCAATTGGGCATCCGTCAAAATAGGAATGTAAGTTTGTAACTTACGAAACACTTCCTTAAGCTTCTTGGCATAGGCTTTCACATTCTCATGGGGGTCTTGGCGTGTTGCATTCAACACACGCAACCAATATTGGCCACCTCTTTCAGGGGCATATTCTCCTCGGAATGCTGCATAAAATTGATCTATTGTGGTTATGGTTCCAGTCTCTATGCTATGATACCATACCGTAGCCCTTCCTTTTAATGTCATGTTAAAGAACATCATAAGATGTCCCTCATCTTGGATGCGGTAATTAAACATTAATCTTTGGAATTCACAAATGTGAAACTCCGCATCTTCTTCGGCTAACCCTTTAAAAATGGGCAAAGGAACTCCTAAAGCTGGCAAATCCGGCGTCCCTACAGGAATTGCAATGGGTTATGCCATGGCGACAATCGGATTCACAATAGGAGCTTGAACTGATGGAATCACACCTCCACTTGAAGTGGGTTGACTTAGTGGAAGAGAGGAAGAACTCACGCTTCCTCCTGCACCTAAAGGACTCTGTGGAGCAATTGGGTTATTAGGACCACTGCCTCTTATGCGTATCGGGCTACTCCTTTGAGGAGAATAATGACTTACAATCTCTAACCGCTGTCTAGCCCTCTCAGCATGTTTTGCTTTTTGTATTTCGGCTTGACGGTCCTTGTCAGAGGACATAAACCAACTTTCTTGGTCCCTAAAAACCCTAGATTCGAGAACCACCACTTGTTGGCAGCTCCGGCAGACGCACCACTGATGGGACCTGAAATGGACCGGCACTAGCTATGGCACTAGCCGGACCTCATACTCATGATAGACAAACACCCCCTCACGGCCTCGCGGACCAGGAGCGTCTATCTACTGCTGAAGGACAAACTGCCCTAAAGCTTAATCTATGTGTTTATAGTTTATAGTCCAACGTTTCCTTTTCTATAAACTCCTCAAGGAAAGAACCCATACACTTTGGCAATGCCACGATCACCTACATAGAGGCAACCTCTCAGTAGAAACACCGTGGCCCCACTACAACTCTCCTACATCGCAGGGATTGGCCCCTTGATGCACTGCTCAATATATAAAACAGACGAACACAAACTCCTCTCCTTTATATTTCTCATATTTCCAGGAGATATACCATGTGTTTTTACTTAACAGTCCCTTAGGAAACCGACCCTCTATCCTACGGCAAGGGGTAACCTTTCACTCTCAATCGTGGGTCAAATTCCTAAGAAAACAATTGCTATACAGTCCAAGAGCTTTTTCGTTGATACCATGAACTATGCATAGTGCATAATGTGAATGGTTTAGTGCACAAACAGAAGAAAATCAGCACTATGCATTGTGCGAAACCAATCTTTTCATGATTTCCATGCTAGCATTTATGTAATGAGAAAAGACACCGAGCCTTACGCTCATGCTCCCTTTCTCTTTATTTTAAAACAGCGTCCTATAGGCATGATGCAACACATAAAACAGATTTTAATTTATATTTTGACGCTCAACCTCCCCTCTCACCCTATCACTTAATGTTTTGCATTCGTTGATAGATAAAAGAGTCGTTTTATGTGTATTTCCTTACAAAGAAAGCGATAAACATGAACAGAAACATAGAAACGAGGGTAAACCGAGGCCAACCTCGTGCTTCATCCTCATTATACGCTGCACAAACACACATGCAATTTTTTGGAATTTTCCTTTCACCGTTTCCTAATTTTCTCCCATTTAAAATCTATTTTTTACCTTTTTTGGTATTTTTTTCTCTATTTTTTCCCAATAAAAAATGACTAAAAATTAAGATTGATTGTGGCTGTGGCCCTTAGGTTCCTTGACAGCAAAATTTCACGTTTTGTAGGTGTTATGTCTCATATTTCCCATTTATTTTGTAAAAAAACCCCATTTTTACCCCTTAAACGCATGTTTTCTGGGTTTTATAACATTAATTTCAGCCATATCACTTATGATTTTCTGATTTTCAAATTATAAACTGTTGAAACTCATAGAAAACAACATCATAATGATTAATCAGCCCATGGAAACAATGTTTCATCAATCAAATAGCATAAAAACTCATTTTTTCTTCATAAAAATTGAATTACTGCTTAGGCTTCCGTGTCTTGGGATCTCGGTTTTGGTGCGGGACTAGGGGTCAGCCCACATACAATGTCTAGCATCTTCACAATCAGCAATCCTCATGTCTTCACTGATCTGGAAGCAATCCGGTCCCCCTCGGACAAGCTTTCCTTCACCATTCTTCATTTTCCTATTGCACACAAGAACAGTCCCTTAAGGGAGAGAGAGGGAGGAGAGAGAAAGACTAGATTTCCATCTCTACATTCAGGCCACCATTTCACGGGCGAAGGGCGGCGATATGCTCAGCAAGGAAGGAGAAGATCGACCCCATGATCAATTGGGTAGTTTGTTTGCAAGCAGAAATCATGATCTCCATGGCATTAAGCGCAATTTTCGGGCGCAGGCAGATGGCGCCTCCTCACGTTTTTTCATCCCCTCATTCTCTCTCCACGATTTGATGCAAAGTTTCATGTTGGCATAAAATGCCCCAAGCCCCCAAAGGTCACTTCCCAACTTGGCCAAAACAAGTCCACCTTTTCAAATCTGGCCCATCTTGTGGCCATTTCCTCGTCCAGCATCCGATTCGAGTGCTGTAAATTTATGGGCATCTGGCTTTACATCCCACATTGACTGGCAACTCCTGACAACCTGCACGCCAGTCTGAAAAATTATCAGAATCCCACAAGTGTCGCTCAGGCGCCTTTTAAAAGCCGTCTTTCACTTGGTGCTTAAAATCGTCCTGGCTGGAGCCGCCGCCTTTGATGTTAAATATTTTTTCCCTAAATTTTGAATTTTTTGGCAAATTTTAGGCACATCTCGGGCTCAAAACTCCGCTCTCAGATACATAGTTGCACCATCAATTGCGCACAAGGCATACAACCTCTGCACACGTGACGGTGAGGATTACATTAATGGGTTTCAGGAATGGATTGCCCTTTGTATCAATAGAGTGTGAGATAGAGAGTGGGCTGAGTGTGACTGGTGTTTCTTCAATCAATTATCGAGAGGTGAGGATTGAGGGACCTTATGACCATTGGAGTTAGGTACGTTCTTGTTTTCCTCTACACCCATAGGATGGGTTTCTACCATCAGCACAAGACATATCATTATGTTCTATACACTGCACTACAAGGCTCCCTGGCCTTTCTTCTTGCACCCATGCCAGACGGACGCACTGATGCACCATTAATTGTACACCCTGGCATACTCCCTTTGCACCATTCCTTTGTTGATTCCTAAATCGGGTGTGAGCTATGGGTTTTCATCATTATTTCCTCGAGTGATGTTAGTAATGGGGCGAGTGACTATGCTTTCCATTTGAGTGATCATGAGTTGAATGAAATATCCCTCGTCATCAACGAATTTCCTGCGATTTCATCAACCAGCTACCTCCTTAGGTGCTGCCGCTTGGTCCCTGCCACGAACCACGAAGGACGTGTGTTGTGAAGATACCTTGTTGACTCCTCCAGTCGACAATGACACAAGACGCAACCTCGATAGTCGACATTACTCCTCGGCAATATGGGCCAAGTTTTTCTAACTCTACACCTTCTGTTTCTCAGTGACGGTCATGTCTTAAGTGTGGGGACATTCGTGGTTGGTCTGATGTGTGGTACTAGGTCATTCTTATTCGGTTTACCCATCCTGCTAATGTTTTCAGTGTGGGGACACGTCCGTGCGCGTCTATGTTGCATACCCCCATGCATATACTTTGCTATGATCATGCATCCATGCCATGACTTCATTTTATCCTGATGGGGTCCTTTCCCCACCCTTTCGTTCTATTTCACCCTGATCTCGGAGTTGTTCCTTGACCGTTTGCCTTTATCCTTTGTTTTGTGATTTTTCCATACGAACGCATCCTACATTCATCGGAATCCCAATCCAACCTTACCGTCCTGTTTGTCCCTTCGAACTGCCTATTTTTCCTTTTTATGAACCCATGTTTCGAGAAATGGTTCTCAAGTTATTAATTTTTGAAGCAATTCTCGTAAAATGGATGGTTTTCCATGTGAACGTGTCTTTATTGCCTCGGAACCCTATCTGATGTGCCAGCCCTATCTTACCCCTTCCCCTTGATATTTTTTATTTTTACTCCTTGTCCTTCTGATGCACGGTTCATCCGTTATTAATTTTTGCAGATTTTCGGGTATTTTTCGTCTTTATTTTTCACATTTTTCCATATGAACCTGCCCTATTTGCATCAAAATTCCTGTTTGATTTGACAGCCGTGTCCTTCCAATCTTTCCCCCACTTTTTCCTTTTTCCTTTTTTCTTCCCCCTCTTTCGACTGTTAGATTTTTAGTTATTAATTTTTCAGAGTGTTTTCGGGTGTGATTTTTGTGTTTTTTCCATGTGAACCCCTCATAGTTTCCCCCAAACCGAGTTTTGACGTGCCAGCCCTATGAATCCCTTTCTTTTGGACATTTTTCTTTTTTACTGCCCTCTCTTCCGGTGCACGGTTTTTTCCCGTATTAATTTTCGAGTCCATTTTCGGGTCCCTTTTTGGGGTTTTTTCCATGTGAACGCATCCTATCTCAATCAAAATTGTGTTTTGCTATGATAGGGTTGTTGGACACCTTGTTGTGCATAATTTTCCTTCTTTCCGCACTTCGTTCCGATATGCAGATTTTCCGATATTAATACACATATGTGTTTTCGGGCTTGTTTTTCGCGTTTTTCCCCTGTGAACACCCTGATTTTGCCCCGAAACCCGCGTTGCATATTTCTATCATTTCCCCTCATCTCCTGACACATTTTTCCTTCTTACGATTTTTCGATCCGACGTACAGTTTGGATTTTATTAATTTTTATTCCTTTTGGCCGTGTGACCGTGTTTCTCGTGTCGCGCGTGAACGCACCTATTTCTGGTTTTATGCGCCTCGGGACACCCCCATGGCGTCCGTGGCTCGCGCATCACCGTCCCTGCCCCGTTTGATCCCGTCACTACAAATTTTTTTGTTAACTCCTGCCTCGCGCATGCACGCGGGAGAGAGGTGCATTCTTTTGCACATCCCTATTCAATTTCTTTTTATTAACGAAAAAAAACCAAATAATAAAATCAAACACACCACAAACCAAATATACACAATTTAAAAAAAATAAATACATAATAATAACAAATAACACAATAATAATAATACTAATAAAAAAGATAAAAATAACAACAAACAACCAAAAAACAAAAACAAAAAAAAAAACACAAAAAAACAAGAGAAAAAAAGAAAAAAATGAGAGAAAAAAAAGAAACAAACAAAAAATGAAAAAACAAGAAAATAAGAAAACGAAGAAGAAGAAAAAAAAAACCTACCTACCTTACCTGCCCATCGTGGCCCTGACGTTCTCCTCATCCTCCACCATCTCCATCTCCTGTCACCGCTGAGGATACTGTTGCGATGACAAGCTCAACACATGCGGACATTGATGATGGACTGCCTGGTTAGATGGGTCCACACGTCTACACTTAGCACGTCGGTGATCATTATGACTCTTACATGGCCACTGACTCATTACTTATTATATTCAGGTTGTTACACCTATTTACAGCTGGCATAGTTATAGCGTCAATTGACTAGTGTAGTCGGTTATGTATTGTTTGACTTAGTAGGCCACTTTCCTTTATGTTGTATCTTATCTATACTTTGTGTACATTGTAAAGTGTGTGAAAGAAGAAGAAGAAATCAGCAAGAAAATGTTTTGGCCTCCATCTCTCTTCTTGTCTCTTGAGTGAGCTTCTCCTTGTGCATTCTGTGTGTGTTCAGCGCAGCATCTTGAGCAACTCCCCCCACCACGCGATTCTTGACATGGTATCAGAGCCGCACCACTGAGAGAGGCTGATTTCGAAGGCTGAAGCGAAGGAGAAGAAGCAAGGTTCGAGCAAGCAAGCCATGAGTAAGAAGCTCTCCCATCCCTCCACTCTTTCTCTTGGATAGTGCCTGTGGAGGCACCAGAAGCAAGGCAGAGAAAAAATCTCACATTGCAGTGAGATTTGGTGTGCACGAAGAGCGTTGTATATTTTGCAGATAAGCCCTTTAGGGCCTACCCACAATTATTTTGGGCATCTGAGGCCGTTTCAGGCCCCGTTTTAGAGCCGCAAGGTTGCGGACAGAAGTTTCAGGGTACACTGTGACTTCAACTATATTGACCGAAAGTGGGTGCGCAAGTTACAGATTTCAGATATGTAAGTTCAAAGGTGTTTATACCAAGTAAACACAAGTTTTATCTACAAACTGGTTGCAGATTGCATGTATTGTTGAGCAGACAGTGAAAAAGGTTGTCTGGTGTATTGCTGTGCACTATAGGTCGAGGGTTGCAGAAGATTTGCTTGTTGTTTGGTATTAGTTTTGTGATAATGGCAGAGAACAGTGGAAGCCCCATCATTGAGAAGCTCGACAAGAACAACTACCCTTCATGGAAGTTCCATGTCACGAACTTCCTTATTGGAAAGGGCCTCTACGAGTTTGTTTCAGGTGAAGAAAATGAGCCGGAGGTGAGTGATCCTCCAACTGCAAAAGAGACAAAGGCACGGAAGGAATGGAATGCAAAAGACAAGAAGGTCATGTATTGGCTGTCTGCAGTAATTGGCAATAATATGCTGGGACATATTAGAAATGCAGAGAATTCATATGCAGCTTGGACCATACTTGAAAGTATGTTTTTCGTAAATACAAAGGCACGAAAGATTCAACTCAAGCAAGAGTTGAATACATTGAAGAAAGGGAAGATGTCTATCAATGAGTATGCTCTGAAGGTAAGGAGCATTGCAGATGCATTGGCAGCGATTGATGCAATGCCTGATGATGATGATTTGTTATCGTCTACCTTCGTTGGACTTAACAATGAAAAGGCTTGGAAGTCTTTTGTAACTTTCGTATATGTCAGAAAGCCATTTCCAGATTTCGATGAGTTGGTCTCCCTTATGATCATTGAAGAGATCAACATGCAGAGTGAGACATCTAAAAAAAGTGGTGAACAGGTCCAAGCTTTCTACTCCAGTTCAGGAAGGGGACGTGGCAAGTTCTCTTCAAGAGGCCGTGGTACAGGACGTGGTAGTGACAACCAGCAAAACAAATTGAATCAGCAATTTGGCGATATGCGGGTTTCAAGAGGTCGTGGTAACTTTAGAGGCAGGGGGAGCTTTAGAGGAAGAGGTGGATGGCAAAACAGAGGTTCTAACAACTCTGGTATTGTGTGCCACTACTGTGGCAAAACAAGTCATATTGTAGCCCAATGTTATACTAAGAAAGATGATATTCGCAGTGGTAAGTTGCAGCAAGGAAACTATGCATCATCTTCAAGACAGAATGAAGACAAAAATGAACGTTTGTTTGTTATGCATCATATGTTGAATGCTGTTATAGGAAAGAGAACACATGATGATGTCTGGTATGTTGATTCAGATGCATCCAATCATATGACCAGCCATGCAGAATGGTTTGGAGAGATGCAGAATTTGCAAAATGCAGGTTATGCAGCTCACCATTATGCTTATACAAAGAGTATCTTGTCAATATTGGTTTTTATGTTTCTGATGCTGATCACTCACTTTATGTGAGAAAGGGAGATGGAGGTTTGGTCATCATAGTCATCTATGTGGATGATTTGATTATTACAGGTGATAGTGATAGTGGGATTGCTGAAGTCAAGGATTTTTTGAAGAAGAAGTTTGAGATGAAGGATTTAGGTGAGCTAAGGTTCCTCCCTGGCATTGAGGTTATCAAATGTGATGATGGTATATTGTTATCCCAAAGATAGTATGGCTTGGATATGTTGTCCAAGTATGGTATGACAGCATGCAAACCACTTTCAGTCCCATTGGAGCAGAATGTAAAGTTGAGTGCTGATGTTGGGGATGAGATGGAAGACCCTACTATGTTCAGGAGGATAGTGGGGAGTTTGATCTACATGACCATTACAAGGCCAGACTTGAGCTACGTTGTTGGTCTTGTGAGTCAATTTATGTAAGTACCTAGAAAGCCACATTTGGATGCAATCAGACGCATATTGAGATATGTGAAGTCCACATTATATTATGGACTTTTCTATGAGGCAGGTACAGATGTACAGGTGTTTGGATACACAGATGCAGATTGGGCTGGTAGTATGTCTGATAGAAGATCTACCAACGGATACATGTTCTCTCTTGGTAGTGCAGCAGTTGCATGGAGCAGCAAAAAGCAATCTACAGTTGCTTTGTCGAGTACAGAGGCTGAGCATAGAGGTGCTGCTGTTGCAGCATGTGAGGTAGTATGGCTACAAAAGTTAATGGCTGATTTGGATGTGCAAGTGGAAGGTCCAATTGTCATTTATTGTGACAACATGAGTAGTATACAGTTGGCTAGGAACCCTGTGTTCCATGCCAGGACAAAGCATATTGAGATACACTACCACTTTGTAAGAGAGAAGGTACTAACAGGTGAGACTGACTTGGTGTATGTCAGCACACAGGATCAGATAGCTGATATCTTCACGAAGGCATTGGGTACAGAGAAGCTTCAAAAGTTTCGAAGCTTACTTGGAGTTGGAGAGATGAAGTTGAGCTTGAGGGGGAGTGTTGAGATGACAAGCTCAACATATGCGGACATTGATGATGGATTGCTTGGTTAGATGGGTCCACACGTCTACACTTAGCACGTCAGTGATCATTATGACTCTCACATGGCCACTGACTCATTACTTATTATATTCAGGTTATTACACCTATTTACAGCTGGCATAGTTATAGCACCAGTCGACTAGTGTAGTCGGTTATGCATTGTTTGACTTAGTAGGCCACTTTCCTTTATGTTGTATCTTATCTATACTTTGTGTACATTGTAAAGTGTGTGAAAGAAGAAGAAGAAATCAGCAAGAAAACGTTTTGGCCTCCATCTCTCTTCTTGTCTCTTGAGTGAGCTTCTCCTTGTGCATTCTGTGTGTGTTCGGCGCAGCATCTTGAGCAACTCCCCCCACCACGCGATTCTTGACAGATACCCCCGCCATCTGTCTCATCGACGTTGCTGCAACCGCCCTCGCCTCCTTCCCTACGCCCTGTCTCCTCGACGTTGCCGCGTCCTCGACAGTCGCCGCCCCCTACCGCCTTGGTCGCTTCTTTCTCCTTTTCCTCCTCTTTTTCCTCCTCCTCCTCCTCCTCCTCCTCCCGCCGACTCCCCGCCGTTGGACATCCTCTACCCCCCGTCTCTGAGCCTGCCGCCCGCCGCCATCCTGGCCTCCTCCTCCTCCTCCTCCCGCGGACTCCCTGCCGCCGAACCTCCTCTGCCCCCCCATCTCTACGCCGCCTGCTGCCTGCCGCCGTCCGTGGCTGGGACGCCGCCACCTGATCTCCGGTCCTCCTCTTCCTCTCGTAACCCTAGTTAGACTTAACTAACCCATAATTAACCTGACTAACCCTAGCTTAATTAACTTATATTACTTACACTAACTAGCATTACTTAACCTGCTTAACTTAACCAGACTGACCTAATTAATCAGACTGACCTAACTAACCTAACTTAACAAACTAACCTACTTGCTTTAACACATAAACTAACTTTCTTGACTTTCTTAGACTAAGCTAACCTAATTAACTTAACCTACTCAGTTAGTCCCCGTTCCTGCCCTTTCTCCTCCTTTGTTTTCCTGCTGTGTACGAGTGTGCTAGCGGGCGTTCACGTGCAAGGACACACTTCCAACTTGTCCATGCGGTGGAGTATTACAGTCCATCGTTCACATGCAGTCATCCTTCGCTATTCACACGTAGCTCGGGTACCGCCTTTTATTTTCCAACCCTCAAAATACATAAAAATAAACATAAAACACATAAAAATTCCAAAAATTCATTTAAAATTCAAAAACATTGCAAAAAAATTGCAAATTTTTTGAAAATTTACCAATATTGCTAAAATATTTTAAAATATTTTTACCTATGCTAGCTTGTAGACTAAGTCTATTCAAGTCAATTTGAGTATCCAAGCATATATATATAGGGTGAATGTATCAAATTGAGGGTAGAATGAACTTGGAAATAAATTCAAGGCATGATTGCACTCCTTGGGGGTTTAATAACAGGTTTCTAGCTTCTATCAAAAGAGTGTTTGTACTTTAAGCTAGTGTCTATAGTATACAAAGTTTTTTGCAAAGAGTAATATACAGAGTTTTCTTTTTTGGTTATCTTGATTCTTCCTTCGATCTTGTCTGTTATTATAAACTCCTGTGGTTTGTAGCTTGACACAAATCCCCTCAACACTACCTCTTAAAGAGCTTAATCCCTTTTGTCATAATAGGAATCCTCAATGTTGTCCCATTCAACTCACTAAGAGAATGGGTAGCATCATCATGTAGATGTTCATTTTCTAAAATGCTGCCATAAATCAACATCTAATCACCCCCTTATATTTCTTTTGGCCAAAGTTTGTGCTTCTTATTAAACCTTTTTTAAAATGTACATAGACATAATTTAACTTAAGATGGTAGCTTTCAATGGTTGTGTAAGGATCAATCTTAGTAACCACCATCCATGCTAACTTTGAGCATTCAGACTTAGACGACTAGGTGACCCCTAAATTTACCTTCCATATGAAGTGATTGGGCTCATCCCATTAGGATCAGCCTTTAGCTTCCTAAATACACATCTATAGTCTCTAATAGTAGTCTAATATTGAGCTCAAAATGAATGCATTTCTAGAATCACCCAAGTTTGAGGCAAGAAAGTATCATGCTTGGTTCAATGAAAGTGAGAAATAGGGGGGAATTAAGCATCCACCCCTTTGCCCAAAGACATAGTTTCATACCGTTCCTCTAAAATAATGCTTGCCAATTCTACAACTAACTCACAGATAGGTCTCGATTTAATGGTCCTTATTCTAAGTTTAGAAAAAGCCACTTGGCTAATTGGTTTTTCCCAGCCTTAGAGCAATCCCAATAGGAAATCATCCACCCACTTTCCATCGAGGCTTATTTTAATATTCTAAAAAAGGCATGCTATCACATTATTTATAACATATAGAAAAAGCTTCCTTACTTAATTTTTGCACTTAGTTATTTCTCATGTCCTTGGTTTGCAAACACTAAGCACGCCGGGCCTTCCAATGCTAAGTTGTGTTGGGCTTATATCGGTTTCCAACCCTATCTTAGGTCCACAATAGAGATAATAACTCAATCTAAAAACCTGTTGGTTCTCACTAGCAAAAAAGGTAAACCTTAATATACAAAAGACCAAAATGTACATAGCAGTTGATAACCACATTAGAAAACATACAATACTCTGGATGAAGAATAACTAAGGCGGCCATGTGGATGGCAATATGTCTCATTCCTGTTGGGCTACTCAAGCCATGGACGTCATTAGTATAAGTTCTTTTATATATAAAGGCAATCACAATCAATTGCTAATTTTATACCAATCAATCTTTTCAAAACAATATCAAAAATAAAAAAAAATCATGATTTCACAAAGACAAAGTTCATCTCATATGTTTACACGTATTTTAATTTTTCTACAAGAGAACACATGCTAATCCCAATTTTTTTTTCCTCATGAAACTAAACAAAGTAATTTATGGTATGTAGACATACTCTATTGAGCATACTTTTCTTTTCATACATGTGAATTCATCTTCTTTTTTATTTTCTTATTTGTGAGAATAGTCTAAATATTCTCAATGCATGTGAATGCACTTAAATGAATATATTTCTAGCTTTTGTGCATGTGAATGTATCTTATTTTAATATCAAAATATAGAATAGTTTTCCTTTGTATAAAATAAAAAATTTCAACAATTTCGTATGCTACCTTGATTTATGTAAGTAAATAAAAAATAGAACAAAATAATCTCTCCTAGAAAACACATAATCTTTACAAAGTTTAATTTTTAATTTGTGAGAAAAGCTAAATTTACAAATTTTAAAATTCATTAAACTACTTGACCTAAAATTTTAAATATAATTTTACGACAATTCTTAGTATTTCAAGAAACTTCAACTAAAATTTTAAATTAAAACTTCATAATACCAATATTTCTAATCATACTCAATTAATTCTAATTTTAATTTAATTATTAATTAATTTTACTTTTATGATATTTTCTTAGAATTTTTTTATATTATTCAAGCTATAGATCTAATTTTTAAAAGATAAAAGTATTACAAGTATAAGATAGGGATTGTTTTATTAAATTTTAATTTTAATCAAAAAATAAAATACTTTTGATTTTTTACCTACTTTATTTAGAAACTTTGACATTATTTCAACTATTTAATAATAAGAAAGAATTAAATATTATATTTGAGCCATATTAATGGTCAAAATTTCAACATCACGGATACCCTAGGGTCCCGCTATGCCAATGCCTTAATGAGGGGCCATTGTGGATAAGAAGGATAAGAGAAGAAAGGGTTACGAGATAGGGGAATCACTACAAGATATAGACCTTATAGCGACGTTTAAAGCGACGAAAATACAAACAACAAAATTTGCCCCCGTCGTCGCAAAAAGCGTCGTTATTGACGACGCCATGGAATCGTCGCTATTTGCGTCGCTATATGCGTCGCTATTTGCGTCGCTATATGCGTCGCAAATGCGACGCATATAGCGACGCAAATAGCGACGCATATAGCGACGGTTATAGAGAATTTGCGACGCTGATAGCGACGACAATAGCGACGCCTGCAGTAAATTTGCGACGCAAATAGCGACGGTAACAGAGGAAAAAAAAATTTTGTGGCAGGGCAGCAAGCTGCCCTGCCACATATAGCACTGTGTGCTGTATGAGAGCCATACAAAATAGTTTCTGCACTGCTGCATACAAATGGTTTGCAAACAAAAAGAATCTATACTGAAATCATAAAACTGATAGATGAAACAAATACATGATATCGCATAAAATGCGATTGGTACAATCATAAAACAATATCACTAATACATAGAAAATGTCTACATAGATCGGGCGACTAAAAACTAAAGGTATGTGAGCGCTAAGGATCCGAGGGCGAGCTACAAATCGTCGTCCCCCGAAAGCTCGTCCCTCTGCAAAGGAGCATCAAACGGATTCTGCAGAAAAAGAAACAACATATCAATCCACCATACAATAATGCATTCAAATATCTCATGGTAACTACGGACATGAAAGATGAGAGACTTACTGGGCCGCCGCGTCTGTACAATCGGTCGATCAATGATCTGAGACCGTGCCTCTCTGCATATTGAGTCTCAAGGCCTTGCGGATCACGATTTGTAATGGAGTGCTGCAAAGAAAACAAAATGCTAACTGTTAGAAATATGATTGTCAGTACAAATAATATCTCAAAAAAACAAATAAGCAAAACAAAAGAGAAACTTACAAAGTCCTCCAAATATGTCCTGTGGCCGCCACTCCCAAGATGATGTACCGATCCGGCCTCGATTCGTGCCCTCGCCGCCTCCCGCTGCTGACTCCAACGTCCTGGCGAATTTGTAGCCTCCTCCCTCAGTCGGCGCCAGTCCTCTACATCTAACCACTCGGGCTTTGGAGCCCCACTCTTGATTGCCTTGCGTGCGTCGGATCGTCTATGTGACATGTATGCACGCATGCAATCCATCATCCAGCCCGTAGAGAATCTATCCACTGCGGCTGGCACCGGGAACTCCTCATGCAAGGATGCTACTATGTACTCCTTGCTCCCCTCCGGTATGTTCCTCCAATGATCCAGGACGTTGTGCCGAAAAACTTGTTGGCACAACTCCCTCATGCGAGCTATCACCCTCCTCCCCTCATCATTCATGATGATAGCTCCTGACCTGCCATCCACTAGGTATCCATAATCCCTAGGAGTGTGCCTCGTATGGGCCCTCTCCCATCTCCGTCCACGCTCCTGGGCATATCCAGGAGACCCCTGAACATCCGGTGTACCGACGGGGGTACCCTCTCCCGGAGTGCCACTGAAAGGGGTGCCACCAGAGGGGGTGCCACCAAAAGGAGTGCCACCAGAGGGGGTGCCACCAAAAGGAGTGCCACCAGAGGGGGTGCCACCAAAAGGAGTGCCACCAAAAGGCGTGACATCTGCCGACGGCTGCGCAAAAGCCGGAGTAACTGGAGTGGACGTCCCCACAGGTGTGACAAATCCTGGAGGTGACCGAGCTCTAGCTGAACGACGAGACGGAGACACCGCGTCCGTGTCTCCACAGCAGCACCCCCCTGATCCTCCTGCAGTTGCAGTCCCTCCCTCTGGCCCAAGTCGCGAGCGTCGAGATCGTCTGCTCGAAGCTGAAGCATCTGATCGCACTGAAGCTGATCTAGCAGAGCGCCCTGACGAAGAACGAGACAGCTCCTGATCTGCTATCTCTCTGAATCTCGCGAGCTGATCTGGAGACATACGTGCCATCATCTCCTGAAACTCCTCATCGCTCATCCCTCGACTCATCCTGAAAATAAAGATACCTGCAGAGATAAAAAATAATGCTAGAATAATCAATTGAAACTATACAAAGCGCATTAATATAAATCATTTTTGAAAAATCCATCTTAAAATGCATATCTTATCTACCTTTATGGAAGATCTAAACAACGAATTGAGTAATACAATTCTCCAAGAATGAAGTATTCTATGGTCCCATGTTAATCTCCTGACATAACTCTGCATACACTGGAAGGTCGATAGACATGTCACCACAAAAGAACGAGTCTGCCTCGTTCTCAAAAAATTCTACGACTTCTGTATTTCCATCATTGTTAGCCGATGCGGGCTCCAAGCTTGCGGTGGCCTCCACCCCTTGTAATTTCGATCCCTCTATTTGCATATATTCTTCATCTATGCCTGGAACATCGCTTTGATCGTATACTCTCGCACCTCTAGGAGTTGAAGGTATAACATACCACCATCGAGGTTGTCGGGGATTTGGATAGAAGATTACCTGTTCACAAACACTTACAAACCGTCTTCAAATCATTGTGACATAAAGCATGTCGTATTACAATTAGCAAGCAAATGACTAGAAGATTACCTGTTCACAATGTGCCGGCAACACAAAGGTGTCGCGCAAATCCATCCATTTTTTTTCGGAATCTATTTCGAGAAATCCAGATGGACCTCGTCGAACCGTTGCGCCAGCTCCTCCAAGTACCACTTTGAACCACTGCACATCGAATATTATCATGGAGAAGCTACGGTAATCCACCGTAATAATACTTTGCAAATTCCCAAAATACTCCATCTCATCCACAACCGTGTTCGGATCCGTTGCTCGTCGCCGGCTCTCTTGCTCAAACCTTGCCATGACACCACAGTCCATTGTGGAGCGCATTTTGTCAATACGCTCCACCCGAAAATGCCGTCCGCGCGACCACGCTGCACTATATATTTTGTACTGCACATTGAAACACTCAAATTAGATGTAGCAAACAAATTCAGATACGACACATTCTAAACCCCTCATTACCTTTGGACTACATCCCCTCGAGAACTCCCACTCCTCCATTGAGACCTCTGCCCCTTCGCTGGATGCTGCGATCAAGGCTCCATGCAACCATCGTGTTGACATAAACCGCGGCATCTCCTCCATGCCTTCGGGATATCGAATCGGTCGGTGACGCGTACTGCGTCGGAATTCAGCTCGCGCTTCCTCTCGATCTTGCCTTGCAATCTGGTACTTGGCGAGCCACGTCTCCATGGAGGCATGGTGCAACATACAAAAGCGATTCACTTTCTCTTCCATTGAGGCATCCATTCTTTTTTCTACCCCATTTCCAACCACCACATCTCCAGTCAGCCTGTCATCGTCCTTGAGCGTCCATAGCATTTCATTGTCTGGTTCCACCGTTGGTAGCCATTGTGAGATATGCACTAATGCCTCTGACACCAACCAACCCTCCGCCATGCTACCTTCCGGACGAGCTCGTTGTCGCACAAAGCCTTTCAGGGTTTTCATGAAGCGCTCCAGGAAGAACATCCATCGCGTATGGACAGGTCCGGCAATCTCCACTTCGTCCACAAGATGCACAAGAAGGTGAACTTGTATCGTGAGCATGCTAGTGGGCAGGTATTTCTCAAAGAGACAGACCGTCTCAACTGCTACCCGCCTTGCGAATTCAATAGAGGACGTCTTAATCTCTTTCTGTGAGATCCATTGCACCAAAGTCGACAGCTTGTAAATGGCCCCGCGAATTTCTGGAGTTGGGCATCCCGCGATCGCGATCGGTAGGACAAACTGCCACAAATGAGAAAGCATTAAGAATAATGGTCACTTTTCAAATTTCAAAATGTCCACGCTTATTAAAATCCATTCTGTTCACAAACCTGACATATCTTATGCCAATCATGGGATTTTAGCCCAGACATTTGGTCATCTTTAGAAAATGCGGACCTGAGAGAACGCATCATACCCGTCGGAGTGCGGATAGACTTGATTACTTGCTTCACAATGCGCTCTTCTTTGGTAGACAAAACCCAGGGAGCGCGAGGAAGCTGCACTCCCCCTTCAGCACTCGACTGCGGCCAAAGCGCCTCCATCTTACCTACCTCCTTTAAATCCATTCGTGACCCTATAGTGTCTCTCTTTCCTGTGATGTGGTCCCATAGCAAGCTGCCCACATTTTTGAAAATATGCATGGGATCCAACAAGTGGTTGACCTGTAAGTGGGTCCAATATGGCAACTCGTAGAAAACTGAGAACCGTCGCATTCCATTTGGATGTGATTCCGGGTTTACCATTTTCAGCTCGTACCAGCTTGCAGCGTTCATACGTGCTGGAGGTCGTCCAAGAAAACCTTCCCTGAGTTCATGATCCTCCGGAAAGAAAGTGGCGTGTCCTTGATATACCATCTTCTTCATGGTTCGTGACCTTCGGGAGTCTAACTGTGGCCCACACAATGGACATGCATGATAACCTGAGGTAACGAGACCTGCAAGGCGATCCACGACCTAGTGAATACTTGATTGAATGAAATAAAATATAGATATTACCGGCGTGAACAAAGGTCTGCTCACCTGAGCACTCTCCCAATCCCGGAAAGTCATGCATCGTCCACATGAGAATGGCTCGAATGTTGGCTGACCGCCGACCATCGCGCCTGCTCATATCTTGCACCGTGACCCCCTCCTCCCACAAAATCTTAAGCTCATCGACTAATGGACGAAGATACACGTCCATATTTTTTACTTTGTAGCGGCCCGGGACGAGCAAGCTAAGGATGAGATGTCCTTTCTTC
Source organism: Lygodium microphyllum (assembly GCF_053477565.2). Classification (NCBI taxonomy): domain Eukaryota; kingdom Viridiplantae; phylum Streptophyta; class Polypodiopsida; order Schizaeales; family Lygodiaceae; genus Lygodium; species Lygodium microphyllum. The sequence goes on from NC_141136.1 coordinate 176,491,314, forward strand.
GTAGAAAGCCATGGAGGAATGTTGTAGTTGACAAGCACTATAGGCCACACACTGTAAGAAGTCGAGCGCAGACCGAATGGGTTCACACCATCCATGGCGAGACCGAGCCGAAGATTCCTTGGCTCTCGCGCAAAGCCTGGGAAGGTAGAGTCAATGTGGCTCCATGCGCGCGAATCTGCTGATATTCGTTGCACTCCATCCGTAGACCTATTCTGCACATGCCACGTTGTCAAGCTTGCCATGGCAGACGTGCGAAACATGTGGTTTATGCGGGGGATGAGCGGAAAGTGTCTGAGGACTTTTTGAGGGATGGTCTGCCCTTGCAAGTCCTGTCGATACCTGTGAGCACCACACTTTGGACATGTCTCCATAGTCTCGTATTCATCTCGAAACAATATGCAGTCGTTGATACATGCATGGATGTTATTGTAGTCCATGCCAAGCTTCCGTAAAACATGTCGTGCATCATCACGAGACTCAGGCATGGTGTTTGCAGGTGGCAATATATGATATTTCAATAACCTGAAAACATCATAAAACACCTTGAAAAATCCATCCATATTTACAATAATACTGTTTAAAAAAAAAACAATGAAGTCTGTATGCAAGGTACCTGAATAACTCAGTCACACTCGTATCGCTCCAACCGTATTTCGCTTGCACACTTAAGAGTGCAAGCAATGTCTTCAACCGAGATACTCGGCACCCATCATATAATGGTATGGATGCTTCCTCTCTAAGCGGGTTAGATGTCTCAACATCCATGGGAATCAATGCATCGATCATTGCCTCCATCTCAGGCTCCAAGATTGTAGGCAAGTCGGGAAGGTTGTCTGTCTCCTCTGGCATTGACGATATAGATGGGCCTTGCGAGTGGTCTATTGGCTCCTGCCATCCATCCATCTCACATCCACGAACTCTTCTAATTGGTCGCAAAGGGTGCACTCCCCCTTGGGTCGAGACATCACCCCCCTGGACACAAAATTTGCCAACAAGACCCAATCTTATTGTGTATGGTTTTCAATTAGCTTGAGAGTACAATGCATGAAAAATGCTAACTTGAAAATACCGTTTGCTGAAAATCTGCAATCGCCTGATCAATAATCTCAGGTTGAAACTCGCCAAATCGTCGTACGTGTTCTATAGACAATCGGCGTTTTCGTCTAATTGCCAACTTGCATTGAGAGCAAGGACATGGGACACGCTGATTAAGATACGACTCGCGGTCTTGAACAATAGGACCTTCTTCGTTTGCCATCTTATATACATTACAGCAAACGAGGCTTAAATGGATAGCTTTTTGGAGATGTACGTCAACTTGCAAGTTGACCATAAACCTTGCATTGTATATAGTAGTCGAGAGATTTTCCGATGTTATATCTCGGCCTTGTATCATGCTCAACGATTTGTTTGTCGCGGTAGATAATTTTTTGTTATATCTCGGCTTTGAGTATAAGTAATCCATTTTAAAATTAATGCGCGCCATCTATGAAATTTTACAACTATAGTAATAAAATTTATTTCAATCAATTCTACTCATAGTCATAAGACCTGAGAGAAATTATCCTATACTCAATTTAAGGGATCTCCACTTCTATAACAATAATTTTGGGTTAATTTTGATGAAGTACGTGGCCGTATGCAAAGCACATTGCATATCATTATCGATACGTATATTATCTTAAATTTCATTCCCTTCCCTCTCCCTCTCCCTCTCCCTCACCCTCTCCCTCTCTTTCTCTCACCCTCTCCCTCACCCTCTCGTTCTCTTTCTCTCCCTCTCTCATTTCCTCCCTCCTCCTCCCTCTCCCTCTTTCTCCCTCTTTCTCCCTCTCCCTCTCCCTCACTCCCTCGCTCCCTCTCCCTCCCCCTCCCTCTTTCTCTCCCTCTCTCATTTCCTTCCCCTCCCCCTCCCTCTCCCTCTCCCTCTCCCTCTCCCTCTCTATCTCTCTTTCTCTCTCATTTCCTAAACAAGCAAAAAATAAAGTGATTTAAACATCCTCCAAGCAAAAGGGAGAGGGAGAGATACAATGCACTCTCCCTCTCTTTCTCTTTCTATCCCTCTCTCATTTCCTTCCCCTTCCTATCCCTCTCACTCTCTTTCTCTCTCATTTCCTCTCCTAAACAAGAAAAAAATAAAGTGATTCAAACATTAAACAAGCAAAAGGGAGAGGGAGGGAGAGAGAGAATGCACTCTCCCTCCTTCTCCCTCTCTTTTTCTTTCTCTCCCTCTCCTATTTCCTCCCCCTCCCTCTCCCTCTCCCTCTATTTCTCTTTCTCTTTCTTTCCCTTTCCCTCTCCCTCTCCCTCTCTTTCTCTCTTACTCTCTCATTTCCTCTCCTAAACAAGCAAAGAAGAAAGTAATTTAAACATTAAACAAGCAAAAGGGAGAGAGAGAGAGAGAGAATGCACTCTCACTCTCTTTCTCTCCCTCTCCCTCTCTTTCTCTCCCTCTCTCTCCCTCTCCCTCTCCTTCTCTTTCTTTTCCTATCCTAAATAAACAAAAGAGAACGATTTAAACCTTCAACAAGTAAAAGAAAGAGAGAGGGAGACTCACCAATGAGATATGGCGAGCGTGGGCGGCTTCTCTTTGCAACGAGGGCTCCTCCTCTCCTTCGCGAACAACGACGGTGGCGGTGGCGGCGGCGGCGGCGGCGGCAACAAGTCTCTTCCTCCTCTTCTTTCACAAAGCCTTGGCTCTCTCCCTCGCTCTCGCTCTCAAAAGGCGAAGAAAACAAAATGAAAACGGCGCTCTGGTTTCGGCCGCGCTTTTTTTCCCTGCGGCGTCGCTATATGCGTCGCTATTTGCGTCGCTATTTGCGTCGCAAATGCGACGCAAATAGCGACGCATATAGCGACGCCAATAGCGACGCCGATAAACGCCGTCGCTAATCGGCGTCGCTATTGCCCCAGTCCCTTGTAGTGAATGATACACTAACAGCCTCTAGCTCTTACATGTAGAGTTTTTTTACCTCTAAATCCTGATTATCACTCCCTCACTCACTAATGAGACTCAACTCATTGTGATTGTGTGCTGAAAATAACAAGGGGGAACCCTCATTTATATAGTTTTGGAAGGGGAAGGGCGAGGAGAAGGGGAGGGATGTTTTTTCCTTTTATGAGTTTTAGGAAGAAGGAAACTATTTTTATTTTAGGAGTTTCTTGTGTTTTATATGAGAAAGTGAATTTTAATTAGGTTTGCAAATTCTTTTACTTATTTTGTAATATTTTATGAGTGTAAGTTTAAAGGTTTCTTTCTTAAGGGAACTAGAAAGGAGGGTTTCCTTTAAAAGAAAAAAGGGGTGCAAAAAAAAGGTTAAGATAACCTTGGGCTAAGAGGAGAGAAGGGGAAAGGAGAGTCAATTGTGAGAATATATATATATATATATATATATATATATATATATATATATATATATATATATATATATATATATATAATTATTTTACCACATAAAAAATTTAAGATACTTTTTATATATTTATAAAAAATAATAAGATATTATTAGAAATAGTTTAAGAGATTTTGAGTGAAGAGAAAACAATAAAAAGTGTTTATAAACCAATTACATTCTCAATGATTTGTTAACTATTTGGAAACAATTTAAAGGAATTTATGAAAAGCTTCTTAACTAATAAAATAAATCAAAAAATAGATTTTAATATGTGATATTCTAATAATGAATATTTAAAAATATAAACTAATTTATTTTAATGTAAAAAAGCAAGAAATTTCTAATTAATTTGTTAAAATTGTATTTTTTAGTTTTCACAAAATGTTAATTGACATGGTTTAGTCATTCTTTTGATGATAATAGATAGCGAATAAGGTTATTGATGTGAATCTAGTATATTCCCTTGTTAAATATTTGAGTATGTTACATTCTCTTCCCCTTAGAGAAATTCAGATGCCCTCATCTCGAGAAATTATATTTGCTTCAATCTTGCATCATTGATGCATGCTAAAGGTTGAAGAGAGTATTTCAGAAGAGATTAAATTGAAACCCTTGAAAACATTACAAGATTCAAGAAAGAGATTGTTTACTTTCCATAAACTCCATAGCTAGGGTTTGGAGCTTCAAAATGTACAAGAAATTGATGAAATATGGTCCAATACATCCGAGAGAAAGGTTGAAGCAAGATTAAATCTCATCAAAATGTATAGGACATGGATGAAATTGAACCATTTGTGCAACTAAGGCTAAAATAGAACCATTTGTGCAACTAAGGCTAAAATATATAGGACATGGATGAAATAGAACCATTTGTGCAACTAAGGCTAAAACCAAGCAAAGGGTTGTCATCTTGACCATAGGGGAGAATATCTCAACTCCCTTTTTGTGTTTAAGACCCTTAATAACCAAAGATGTTTTGTATACTAGCTTTGGTTGACTAGGGGTACTTTTCAATTTATACACCCACTTGCATGGCTTGGGTTGTTCCTTATGAATGATACATTCTTCAATCCAAGTTGCATCTTCTTCTAGAAAGTCCTTCCATTTAATTAAATATTTTCGTAGAGTGTGATTCCTCAAAGGTTTTCTCCTTAATTCTAGGATCCTCTCAGGTTGGACTTCAATGATTCCATGAGTTAAAAATTCAGCTTGTTCATCTAAATGTGTTCGGGATTTTAAAGGTTTGATCAGTCCTTTTGGATCAGTGTAGACCTTTTCTTGATCTTATGCAACCTTTATGCCCTATTGGATTACCTTGATGTGTTTTTGCATGTCATCTAACATCCCATTTGAAGCTTCTACTTTTATGGATGGATTGGATAAGTAAAGAGGTGATAAGCACTCTTGCACATATAGTGCTTGGAAGGGGTTCATTTGAATGCTTTGTTGGAAGGAAAAAATAATTTAGATATATTCAACCAATGGTAGGTATTCAATCCACTTCTTTGGCTCTCACCTATAATAAGTTCTCAAATTAATTTAGATATATTCAACCAATGGTAGGTATTCAATCCACTTCTTTGGCTCTCACCTATAATAAGTTCTCAAAATATCCTCTAAGACTTGATTTAATCTTTTAAGTTTTCCCATCATTTTGTGTGGGTAATATGCTATGCTAGAATATAACTTAGCTTCGATGGCTTGAAAGAGACTAGTCCAAAACTTGGAGGTAAGAAGAGTGGCATGATCATTGATGATCCTTTTTTGGATGTCCATGTAGACAAAATATATCTTTGACGAAGATTCTTACAATTTCGGAGGCTTTATGGGTTGAAATTACTAGAATACCATGCGTTACTTTAATAAACATATCCACTATTACCAGGATAGAGTCATAACCTCCTTGAATAGTAGGTAAGCTAACTATAAAATCCATTTTGATGTATTCCCATTTCATTTGGGAATATGAAGAGGGTGTCATTCACCATCAAGAAGTTTGATTCACTTGGTCTTGATCCTTTGATAACTCAAACATTGCATTTGAAGGGAGAGGCCCCAAGTGGAAGCATGCAAGCATAAGCAAGAGCTATGGTGGAAGGAGCAAGAGAGCAAGAGCAAGAGACATAGGGTGTGGGAACTCCAATGGTCACAATGTGTGACTGGTCTTTCCTTATTCAAATATCACTAAAAGAATAAAGAATTAAGTGATAGTGATGGGCACACACCACATGTAGTGTACAATTGTGTGGATATTGTCAATGTAGTGAATACACTGGTAGTTAGGCACATGTACCTTTAACTCGGATAACCTCCCACTTAAAGGAAAATGCGCCCCTAGTGAGAGGAGGATAATTTTTTAAAAAAGTGATAAAGTAAAATGTATATGAGGTATAATAGGATGAGAAAAGACATCATCTCATTAGCTTTCTAAGAAAGGCAAAATGCTCTGTCAAGAGGATTTTAGTGAAAAAATTTGTAGGACTTTGGTTAGTTGAGATAACCTCAATGGACTTGTCCTCAACAACCTCTTGGATAAAGTGATAACACACCACAATGTTCTTTGTCTTCATATATAGAACTAGATTCTTGGTCAATTGAATAGCACTCATTGAATCTAAATGCAGTGTAGGGACCACATTAGTAATACCAAGGTCTGGGATAACTAAATGGCCTAACTAAAGAGCCTCCTTATTACGAGCTTCAATGGCTATAACATACTCTGTCTCTATAGTAAATAGGGCCCTGCATTTTTTTACCTTGGATATCTAAGAAATAACACCTCTAGTAAAGATGAAAACATAGCCAAAGATGGACTTCCTCTTTGTCTTCACATCCTATATAATTAGTCACTCTACCCCACAACTCTTTTATCTTGGTCACCATAACATATGCACATATCTACAGTGCCCTTAAGGTACTTCATGATACCTTTCATGACATCCCAATACCAGCTTCTAGGTGTAGCCATATAGTGTCCCACAACTTCCACTACAAATGTTATGCCAAGACAAATGGCTATCATAGCATACATCAAATTACTCACTATGGAGGTATAAGGTATCTTGGCAAATCTCAGCCTTAGACTAATCAAATTCTAGACCATCAATTAGACTAAGCTTCACGTGAGAAGGTAAAGGACAACTAACATGCTTAACATCTTGCATATGAGACCACTTAAGGATCTTCTCGATATACTCCTTCCAATAAGTAAAGAAGTCCCTTAGACTGATCGCATGTGATGCACATCCCAAGAATAAGTGAGACTATCTCAAAGCTCTTCTTGAGCTGACCTTTCAAGGCAACTAGCTCATCATGAGCAGTTTGAGTAACCAGTATATCATCGATATAGAGTACCAAAATCATAAGATTGCTATCATGCGCCTTTTGGTGTATAAACATGGATCCATATCACTCCTAGTATATCCTTAGGAATGCATGGAAAAATCAAACTTGTGATATCATTCTCTAGGTGCATGCTTAAGGCCATAAAATATTTTTCTCCACTTTCATACTAGGTGTTCCTTGCTTTTTTCCTCAAAGCTCTTAGTCTATTGCATAAAGATCTCATTGTGTAAGTCTCTATGCAAGAAAATCATATTGACATCTATTTGATGGAGATAGAGATCTAGTTAGGCAACCAAAGCCATTACAAGTGTATGAGACTCGTCTTGACTATAGAAGATAAGACTTTATTGAAGTCAACACCATGCTCCTACTTAAAACCCTTAGCAAACCAATCTAGCCTTATAAGCTATCTTGAGGCATCTAGGATAGATATTTAACTTGTACACCCACTTGCAAGGCAAAGTACATCTTTCACTAGGCAAAGAAACCAAATCCCACATAATGTTTATGTGCACATTGTTATACTCTGATTACATGACCCTCTCCCAACATTGACTATCACATGTGCGCACAGCCTCATCATAGGTAAGAGACTCATGAGTATCTATCATCATAACATAATCCATGGAGGGTAAAAACCAATCAGGCTGATGTCTATTGCTATACCACTACAAAATAGATTATGGAACATATACATCATGTCTAACATCACAGTCCTAGGCCATTGGAGCATCAGCTCTCCTGCTAGTTATCTAGTTGGCTATTGTAAACGCCCCGAACAACGTAGTATGCTTAACAATTATGATATTTGCTTGTTTTCGAGATTTAATATAAAAGAGAATGAACACTTAAAGCTGAAAATGAAAATTACTCACAAAATTACAGCCATGAAAATGTAAAAGTAATGGAGACAAGATTGAGGGTTGAAGATGGGCAACCCCCCCCAAAGGAATGTATTTCTGCTCAACCCAAGTCCCTTAGGGAGGAGCTCAGTTACAATCAACCTGAGAGTGAGAAGAAGTAATTCTCACTCTCACAAGATCATGCAAAGATGTACAAACACACATGCATTATCTATTATGCAATGATAAGAACTGATTTCTTTACAGTATGAGAGAAGAAAAAGGGGAAATCAGCCTTCTCCATCGTTGAACAGTAGTACATGGATAGGGCTTGCTTCTTGTTACTAAAATGGAAGAAAGAGCTTGAAAAGAAGGTGCTATAATGAATTTACAGGCTTGCTGTCCTGTAAAATAGGAGTGATAGAAGAGGAAATATGGAGGAATTTGATAATGGAGAAGTGGGGGATGATGATGGGGATGGATGGGGCCAGTTTTTGGCTATCTGTGGGTGCTGTACATGAGTTTACAGCAAAGAAAAATGATCATGAATGAAGAAAAACGAGCTCTTATTTATAGGAGAGGGAAGAGCTAGTACAAAAGGGGAAAGTGGAGTAGCACAAGACAAGTGTCCAGCCACATGTCATGAGATGTGACAAGTGGTGGGACACTTGGAAACTTGTGTGACAAGTGTCTTGACACTTGTCTCTTCTCTATGGCCTTCCTTTTTTGGTTGAATACTGTCAAGAATAGAAACAACCAAATTTAGTAAGCACAGTCAGAGTACAGAACTTACTATTTTTAGAATAACCTCCCTATTTTTTAGGACTAGCATTTTTAGGCTAATTCAAGGCTAAAATTTAGGGACCTCCTAAAATTTAGGGATCTCCTAAAATTTAGGGACCCCCCAATATGGGTGTCATATGAAAGCTTTTTCCATGTACATCGCAAAAATGGTATCCGAATCTTCATGTGACTTTCCTATGCAAAGAAATGTGCATTTCAAGCTTTCAGCCCACACATGCACATTATACAAGCATTTCATGATCATGCCATCTTATTGATTGTAACTGTTTGTTCTGGTGGATCTAGCCCACACTTCAAGGCATCAATCCTTTCTATGTGCGAGTCTAACCCTGATATGCGTGAGTTCTAGTCACAGGCGCCCAATCGGGCCATATAGGTGGAAGTGTGAACTATATTTTCTCTAACCCACCGCGTGGGTCCACCATAACCTGTGACCACTCATCAGTGACCAGCTCCAATGCACTTTTCTTTATATCTAATTAGTGCAAAGAAAATAAATTTAATAAATCATTATATAGACAAATTAATGAAAAAGGATACAAATTCTGTTTCTATAGAGTTGTGACAGCCCTTTGGCTTTTATTCAGCTGTCCTCAGCTGAAAAGCTTCTTGACATTGCTGTAGAATATTTGGGTAATCCTTCATGAATTTTTCATCTACCCACTGTGCATCTGTTGTGGGTAGGTTCTTGAATTTTAGTAAGAAATTTTCGTGTCACAAGGCCACTTCTCGTGGTTCGATCCTTGAGAAATAAAATCTTTTCAGGTTCCAAGAGTTGCTCTGTTTCTTCAACTTCTGGGGGATCTTCAGTAATGGGTTCCTTTGGTTCTGGTACTATGTAAGGTTTTAGCAAACTTACATGAAAAGCATTGTGTATTTTCCAATGAGTAGGAAGCTCAAGTCGATAAGAAACTTCATTTATTTTCTCAATCACTTTGAAGGGTCCAAAGTATCTACTGGAGAGCTTTGGAAAAGATGAATTTTGACCAGAACCTTGTTTGAGCCTGCTTTTATCAAACTTTAGCAAGACATGTTGACCTTTTTCAAAAGCCAAAGGTCTTCTTCATTTATCTGCTTGCTTCTTTTGTCGCTCTTGGGCAACTTTGATAGTGGCTTGAACTTGATCCATTGCGGTTTTTAAATCTGAAGCAAACTCATCAGCAGCAAAAATCTTATCTTTAGTGCGAATAATTGGAGGAGGAATCACTTTACCCTGTACTATTTCATTTGGAGCTTTCCCTGTGGATGAGTGCACTGTATTGTTGTAAGCAAACTCCAATAATGGAAGATATTTCTCCCATTGTGACTTATGTTCACTAACATAAGCTTTCAACATATCCAAAAGAGTGAGATTCATCACCTCTGTTTGGCCGTCAGTTTGAGGATGAAAAGCTGAGGAGAACTTTAAAGTGGTTCCCAAATTCTCAAATAAAGCATGCCAAAAGTTACTTGTGAATTTGGAGTCTCTATCTGAAATGATCTCAGAAGGCATACCATGTAATCTGAAGATATGTTGAATGAAAAGTCTTGCAGCTTGTGCGGATTTCAATGTTTTATGACATGGAATAAAATGTGATTGTTTGCTAAATCTATCAATTATGACCCAAATCATATCATGACCTTGAGGTGTTCTTGGAATACCTGAGATGAAATCCATTGTGATAGATTCCCATGGATCTTTGGGCACTGGAAGAGGTTGCAACAATCCTGGAATCTTTTGCCTATCATATTTGGATTTTTGGCATACCAGACAACCCTCAATGAAGTTATGTGTATCTCTTCGTAATGTTGGCCAATAAAAGTAGCGCTCAATTGCACTTAGAGTGGCTGCCCTCCCTCTATGCCCTTCATAAGGGGGTTCATGACTTTCTTTAAGCACCTTTTGTCGAACAGGAAGAGTGACACAAAGGAGATTGTTCATGAGAAGGTAACAATCTTTGATAGAATAATCTGGATGAGAACCTCCTTGCTGTAAATTTGACCAAATTGCTGCAAAATCAGTATCTTCATCATAAGTATTCTTCATCGTTTGAAAATCTTCATGATGAGCCACTGTAATAGTTGCAATGCGAGGCACTCTAGAAAGTGCATCAGCAACTACATTTTGTTTCCCTGGAGTGTACATAATTTGAAAATGAAAAATAGACAAGAAATTTTCCCATCTTGCATGTTTCTCCTGCAAATGCTTTTGAGTCTTGAAATACTTCAAGCTTTGATTATCAGTTTTAATAAGGAATTCATTGCCTAAAAGATAATGTTTCCATATCTTTAAAGCATGAACCACTACTAAGAGCTCATTTTCATAAATGTCATATCTTTTCTCCACATCATTTAGACGGCGGCTTTCAAAGGCTACGGCATGGCCTTCTTGATTTAGCACTGCACCAATACAATCACCGCAAGCATGATGCCAGCAGGCATATTCCACGGTGGATTCCGTGAGGTTTTACGGTGGATTCCGTAAACTTAGATGACCGGGGCTCATACACAAAGAGGATTCTTTGTGCGAGAAGTTGATGGGGACGCCTGTCCTTTTCGGGCGTTTCATTAATTTAGTGTGTACATGGGTGATTCCATAGCGGGTGATTCCGCAAAATGCATATTAAATTAATAAACGTTTATGAGTTTAGAGTGCGCACTCGTAATAAATTAAGGTTAGGATTTATTTCTAACCAGTTGATTTATTTATGTAGCTGAAGACTGCTAGGTATTCACTTTTGTCGGTTTAATTGTATTATTTTACTAACGATTGTGAATGCTTCAGTTGATGTGTAGAGATAGCAGCAGTGGCGGAGGAAAGCATTGGAGTCTAGCGGGTTTTCGATTCTTGGACTCGATTTTGATAGGCGCCACGCCTATATTTTGTTATGTCTATTGAGACATCGATTATTTATTATTATTTTGTATGCGCTTATGCGCCCGGATATGTTATTTCTATTTGGACATTGATATTGGGCGTGCCAGACTCTATGGGCACCGTCCATTAGCTTTATTTTCCTATTTTTGTAGAAAGCAAACTCAAAAGCTAAAAAGCTTGTCATATTTTTGTAATTGGGCTATTATTGAGCATGAAGATTGGAAATATACATAAAATACATGCTTTGTGAAGCGCTCACACAAGGCATGGGGGAGATTGAACCCAATTTGTCTCTTGCCTCTTGTCGTGCATGCTTTTACATGGGTTTTTGTGCAAAAAGGTAGAGTACTTTGTTCTTGGGGACTTTCCGGGATTCACCACGTGAGCTATGTGCGACCGATCTGCGCACCAGTGGTATCAGAGCGGAGCAGAGATCAAGAGCTTCCAATCGCTACCAATCTCGGGCGAAGGCGGAGCTCCAGGAACAAACGGGCTCTACAGTCAATCTCGTCGTGAACCGTCGATACAGGCAGACTTCTGGCGATCAAGAACCCCTGTTTCCACTGTCAGATCGCGAAGGACCAGGCTCTGCAGGCGGAGAACCACGCAAACACCTCCTTCATCAAGTCGTTGAAAACCAGAGATAAGCTTCATTGTTTTTATCATAATTTCTTTCAATAAGCTTAGAGAAAGCTTAAGAAGCTTATTAAGCTTCACAACTTCACGTCGATCTGCAAGAAGAGCCCTCCGAATTTCTCACGCGGCCAAAAAACGGCCCCCCCCTCACGAAAAAAAACGGCGGCCTGTTTAGTCCACCCTTAAGCTTAAGCTTAATTCCTTAAGCTAAGTCACACAACTCTCTGCAAGTTACACAGGTCCGACAAGTTCGCAAACTGTGGGTCTCGCACCTCTGAAGTCAAGTTCCGCAAGTCGACGGTAATCAAGTTCTGCAAGTTCTGCAAGTCGGCCTAAGTCCAGCAAGTCAACAACTCTGCAAGTCTGCTAAGTCTGCAACTCTGCAAGTCAGACTAAATCAGAACTGACTAGCGCTTAAAACTCCTAGAAGACTTGTTCGTATGCAAAAACTCTGAACTGGAAAGTTGTTCGCAGCAAGGTGTTCTACCTATCTACAAGTTCGTTGAAGTACTTTCAGCAAACGGAGACAGAAATATTGCAGAATTTTTGAAAATTGAAGAAGGAAATACCCAAAAATACATAGCCTTGTAACCCCAAATTTGAGCTACGCTCATCCCGCTAACTGATTTTGAGTGAGAAAGGTTTGTTGAGTTTTACAGGATGACTACCCCACATATGGATGATCCTATGGCTGAAGACGACCTACCCGAGCCTACCATGGAACAAAAGCTGGATCTTATCATGCTGCAATTGGAAGAAGAGCGAAGAGCTAGGCAAGCCTTGCAAGCGCAATTGACAAAGCTACAAAGAGCGTCCACCGATAAAGAAGAACCTCAAGCTGAAGATTTGATTCGCCGTACCATCAACGCCACTCTTGAAGCACAAACCATTCGCAAGGAATCCAAGATAAGTAAACGAAGTTTCAAGTTCCGCACTTTCAATGGCATAAGAGAAGGAAAGACTGTTTTATCATTCATTAGCCAGTTTGATGACTATTTCCATGAGGAAACTTATCCCGAAAAAGATAAAATCAAGTGTGTTACTAATCATCTGATAGACAGAGCATCACTTTGGTGGACTGTAGTCCGCAAGAGTATAGAATGTCCTGCTACTTGGAAAGATTTCAAGAAGAAGTTCATGCAAAATTTCCTTCCACCGCAATTTCATGAGAAGGCTATCAAACAATGGGATCTACTTCAACAGCGAGATCGTGAGCCTATTCCACAGTATACAGAGCGTTTTTGGAATGCACTCCTACAGTTACGCATGCTTGAAGACGTACCAGAGACGACACATAAGCGGAAGTATATGTCTGGACTTCTTGGACATTACTACGCTGAAGTGAACATGTTCAAGCCTGCTACCCTTGAAGATGCCATCTCCTTAGCTCATGACACTGAAGATAAGTTACGCGGAAGAGATCGAGGACCACAGCCATTCCAAGCCAACGGTAATTATGGATCTAAACAATTCAATTCCAATTTTCGAAGGTTTAATCCAGGTCGTTTCTCATCACCATCTTTCCGCAAGAATTGGCCTAAACCACCTGCATTACCATCCACTGTCAATTCAAATTCTAAGCCTATTCCACAAGCAAATCCAAATATACCCAGACTCCCAGCCATTGCAAATAATGTGACCAAAGCCAAGCCAATAGTATGCTACAAGTGTCACCAGCCAGGGCATCTCGCAGCAAATTGTCATTCAAAGAAGCCATCCGCACATATCAACTACCTTGGAGCCATGGACGAAGAAGAGCATGAGGATATGCCAGATTTCACTGAAGAAGAGGATGATCCTACTACTACTTCCGACACTATACCAGGTATGCCTACTTCACATTCATTGTTGACTATGAAATGTATGGTGCATGGAAAAGAAAGAACTATATTGCATGATGACGATAGTACCCATGACTTTATTTCAGCAAAATTGGTAAAGGAATTAAAATTGCATACTGTACCTACGCATTATCGCATAAAAGCTGCATTTTTAGGCACTAGGTACAATGGCACACAAGAAGTTCAAGATTTAGAAATTCAAATTGGTCCATATATTGAAAGAAGAAATTTCTTAGTTGTCCCATTACAGTCAAGCGACATTATTCTAGGAATGCCATGGAGACACCAACATAATCCTAATATAGATTATTCCACACACACAATGAATATTAATTTTCAAGGAAAATCTATTACATTATTTGGTATGCATGCATCTCATATTTTTCCACTGCTTTCGCATACTCAAGCAAAACGTGCACTACGCAAGAATACTAAATCATATCTCATTTGGGTGAATGAATTGCACGCAAAGGAAAATCATATGCACCCTAGGCATAAGGAATTTCTTGCATATTTCAAGGACTGTTTTGCAGAAGACCTACCACCAGGTTTACCTCCATCACGTCTAGAAGACCATAAGATTGACCTAATACCTGGCACACAACCACCTTGCAAAGCCCCATATAGGCACAATCAAATAGAGCAAAAAGAAATCCAGAGTCAAGTTGAAGAATTACTAAATAGAGGCTTAATTCGACCTAGCAGTTCTCCATTCGGTGCACCTGTGCTCTTAGTCAAGAAAAAGAATAATACTTATCGTATGTGTATTGACTACCGAGCATTAAATAAGATCACTGTTAAGAATAGGTATCCTATACCTAGAGTTGACGACCTTATGGACAAACTACAAGGATCTTCTATATTTAGTAAAATTGACCTTAAGTCTGGATATCATCAGGTGAGGCTAGATAGATCCGACATATTTAAGACTGCATTCAGGACACAGTTTGGCCATTACGAATTTTTACTCATGCCATTCGGATTAACTAATGCACCTGCCACTTTCAGTAGAATGATGAACCGTATTTTTCTGAAATATCAATATTGTGTGATTGTTTTCTTTGATGTGTTCAGTCAAAGTGAAAAAGAGCATTATGAGCATTTATCATTAGTTTTTCAATTACTGAAAGAAAATCAATTGTTTGCAAATCCTGAAAAGAGTGAATTCTTTAAGACAGAAATAGAATATCTAGGTCATATTGTATCAAAAGAAGGAATTAAAGTTGATCCTAAGAAAATTGACGCAATATTGCATTGGCCTGTTCCTAAAAATGTACATGAATTACGCTCATTCCTTGGTCTTACTAGTTTTTATAGGAAGTTTGTACGTAATTTCTCATTACTTGCTTTACCATTAACCAAACTTCTTAAGAAAGGAATTGTTTATCAATGGACTGAAACTCAGCAGAAATCCTTTGATTTACTGAAACGTGCATTAACCAATGCCCCTGTTCTACAATTGCCTGACTTTAATAGACCATTCTTTCTAATTGTGACCGATGCTAGTGGATCAGGAATAGGAGCTGTATTAATGCAAGACAACCATCCAATAGCATATTCTAGTTCTAAGCTGAAACCCTCTGAGCTCAAATATTCCACTTATGACAAGGAACTCTTAGTAGTTGTACAAGCATTAAAACAATGGAAGCATTATTTAATGGGTTCAGAATTCATGATAAAGACTGACCAGCAAAGCATTAGACATCTACTTAGCCAACCCCAAATTTCTGACCGTCATATCAAATGGGATTCATTCATTCAAAGTTTCCATCCTATCATTCAATACCAACCTGGAAAAGAAAATGTAGTTGCCGATGCATTGAGTAGAAGACCTGCAATTCATAATATTTCTATCATATCTTTTGATTCTTTGATTGCTATAAAAGACACATATCACCAGGATATTACTTTTCATTCTGATTGGCAAAAATTAGTTCAAAATAATTTCATTCCTGTTGATTCATTGTCATATAATGATGGATTTATGTTCTTTGAAAAGAGACTGTGTGTTACTATTCCATTCCGATCTTTTGTTTTGAATGAAATTCATTGTCCCCCATATCAAGGTCATAGAGGTATCATTTCTACATTACGCATGTTAACTGAAGATTTTTATTGGCCGCATATGGATGCAGATGTATCTAATTTCGTTTCTGAATGTTTGATTTGTCAAAGAATAAAGAGACATCATGGTAAACAGTATGGATTATTAATGCCTTTGTCTATTCCATCTAAACCTTGGGAACATATTTCTATGGATTTCATTACTGGTTTACCAAATACTAAATCTAACCATGACATGATTTGGACAATTGTAGATAGATTTAGTAAGCAAGCATATTTCATTGCATGTAAGAAAACTTTAACAGCATCACAAGCAGCACAGTTATTTTTGAAAACTGTTTTTACTAACCATGGATTGTCAAAAGTGATTATTTCAGATCGAGATTCTAGATTTTGTAATAATTTTTGGATTACACTGTTTGCAAATCTAGGCACAAAGATTGATTTTTCATCTGCATTTCATCCAGAAACAAATGAACAAACAGAAGCCACAAATAGCACTATTTTAGATCTTTTACGTGCATACACTATCTCTAAACCTCAGACATGGGATACTCATTTACATTTATTACAGTTTGCTTACAATAATACACCGCACACATCTACAAAGAAAGCACCTTTTGAAGTTATTTATGGATATAGATTATCTACACCTGTTGCATCTTTGTCTAATAGAATACAGAGTGCTGATGATATTGCTGTTATGCATAATAATATTTTTGATGAGGTTAAGGATATGATTGCTAAAGCCCAACAATCATATACCAAACAAGCCAACAAGAAAAGACAAGCTATAAATTTCAAAGTTGATGATTATGTTTGGCTCAGAATAGAAAAGCGTAGACTGGAAAGTGTAGATAGACATCCAGTTGTCAAATTAGCTCCTAGATTCTATGGACCATTTAGAATCATTCATAAGATTAATGACAATGCATTCAAGTTAGAATTGCCATCTCATTGGAAAATTCATAATACATTTCATATTAGTTTATTGAGACCATTTAGAGGCCAATTACCTATCCACCCTGTCTATGAAAACCCACCTTTACTAGAAGAAGAGACTGAAATACTTGAACCAGAAGCCATCATAGACACTGACTACATGACCACTAGAACTGGCCGAAGGTATTCTAGATATTTAGTAAAATTTAAGAACCATCTTGTAGAGGAAGCACTATGGATGCACGCTAGAGACTTAAATGCTTTCCCCACTCTGTTAGCTCCACATTGAGCTAATAGCAATTGAGGTCAATTGCTATCCCACCCCGGGGGTATGATGCCAGGAGGCATATTCCACGGTGGATTCCGTGAGGTTTTACGGTGGATTCCGTAAACTTAGATGACCGGGGCTCATACACAAAGAGGATTCTTTGTGCGAGAAGTTGATGGGGACACCTGTCCTTTTCGGGCGTTTCATTAATTTAGTGTGTACATGGGTGATTCCATAGCGGGTGATTCCGCAAAATGCATATTAAATTAATAAACGTTTATGAGTTTAGAGTGCGCACTCGTAATAAATTAAGGTTAGGATTTATTTCTAACCAGTTGATTTATTTATGTAGCTGAAGACTGCTAGGTATTCACTTTTGTCGGTTTAATTGTATTATTTTACTAACGATTGTGAATGCTTCAGTTGATGTGTAGAGATAGCAGCAGTGGCGGAGGAAAGCATTGGAGTCTAGCGGGTTTTCGATTCTTGGACTCGATTTTGATAGGCGCCACGCCTATATTTTGTTATGTCTATTGAGACATCGATTATTTATTATTATTTTGTATGCGCTTATGCGCCCGGATATGTTATTTCTATTTGGACATTGATATTGGGCGTGCCAGACTCTATGGGCACCGTCCATTAGCTTTATTTTCCTATTTTTGTAGAAAGCAAACTCAAAAGCTAAAAAGCTTGTCATATTTTTGTAATTGGGCTATTATTGAGCATGAAGATTGGAAATATACATAAAATACATGCTTTGTGAAGCGCTCACACAAGGCATGGGGGAGATTGAACCCAATTTGTCTCTTGCCTCTTGTCGTGCATGCTTTTACATGGGTTTTTGTGCAAAAAGGTAGAGTACTTTGTTCTTGGGGACCTTCCGGGATTCACCACGTGAGCTATCTGCGACCGATCTGCGCACCAAAGCATCTGCTTCCACCACAAATGGTTTTACCAGATCTGGAATGATAAGAACAGGTCCAGAAGTAAGAGCTGTTTTCAGCCTTGTGAAGGCTGCATTCTCTTTTTCCTTCCATTGGAAAGAGATCTCCTTCTTTGTAAGGTCATGAAGTGGAGAAGCCATATGTGCAAAATGCTTGATGAAGCGGCGGTAATAAGAGCATAAGCCAAGAAACGATTGCACCTCATGTACATCATGAAGATGAGGCCATTCTTGGATTATCCTGATCTTTTCAGGATCCATCTGAATCCCTTCAGAAGAGATGACATGCCCAAGGTAATTTATTTTATGCATGAAAAATTCACTCTTTGTACCATTTACCAAGAGTTGATTTTGTTGTAGTAATTGTAGAACAATTTCCAAGTGTTGATGATGCTCCTCTTCATTCTTGCTAAAGACAAGAATATCATCAAAGAAAGTACCGACATATTGTCGATGCTCTCTAAAGATGCGCTCCATCATTCGATTAAAGGTGGCTGGTGCATTGATTAATCCGAAAGGAACCACCAAGAATTCATAAAGACCGTATGAAGTGCGGAAAGCAGTTTTGTGTACATCTTGTGGTATTATCCTAATTTGATGATAACAACTCTTTAGATCAATGAGGCTGAAAACCTTTGAGCCTCCTAGACGATCCAAAATGTCGTCAATTCTGGGAATAGGAAACCGATTCTTCACAGTGATTTTGTTGAGGGCTCGATAATCAATGCACATCCTGAATGTGCCATCTTTCTTTTGGACAAGAAGAACCGGTGAACAAAATGGTGAGCTACTTGGCCTAATTAGCCCACGGTTGAGTAGGTCTTCCACTTGCTTTCTGATTTCTTCTTGTTGAGGACGGCTCACACGGTATGGTGCTATATTAGGAGGAGAACTGCCCGGGATAATATCAATATGATGGTCTTCTGGCCTTTCTGGGGGAAGCTGATAAGGAAGATCTTCCGAAAAACAATCTTTATACTTTTCCAAGAGCTGAAGTTGCTCTTGGTTTTCAGCATTCATATTATCTTTTACATCAGTGACATAAAGCAGACAACATTGAACACAATCCTTAATTGCTCTAGAGACTTGCATATGGCTTACCATAGGTATGGTGTCTCCAGAAACTCCAGCTTGGATCTCGTACTTCTTGCCTTTGTTGGTGAGTTCTACCTTCTTTTTCTGAGAGAAGATGGTTGAATCTACTCTATGATTCCAGGGCATGCCAAGAATCACATCGCAACCATCAAGGTCTCTGATACAGAAGGTATCTTTGTCATTGTAGCCTTGAATTTGAAACTTGAGCTTGCCAATGTAGGGTATCACAGTCTTCACTGTGTCACCTTCATCAGCATTTAAAGCTTGGCGAACTTCTGTCGGAGTGTCCATCTCTTCATTCTTTAATCCAAGCTCTTTAGCTAATTGCAAGTAAATGATATTTTCATTCGCCCCAAGATCTATCAACTACATCACTGATAGCATTGATTTTCACTGGCGACTTAGGCTTGTTGTCAGAACCCTTGCTTTGTCCCTTGTTTGGACATTGCTTCGCTATGTGGCCTGTTTGTCCACATTTAAAGCACTTCCCTTCTTTCATGAAGCGTTGATTTTCTTCTTCGAAAAGTTGCTTTGCTTGTGGGTATAGATTGGAGCAAAATTGAGGAGCATTAGGAGGTGCATAGGGCTTCATCTTCTTTTGATTTGATGGCTGCTTTTGCCGCTGTTTTTGTCCTTCATTTGGGGTTGAATACTCCTCATCATCAGCTACTCTCTTCTTATCATTCTTTTGGAATGATTTGTTGCCATTGTGCTCCATTTCCCATGTCTCAGCATGGTCAATGAGTTCCCTGAGACTAGAACAATGATAATGATTAAGAGCAGTACGAAGTTTAAAATGCAAACCTCCTTGAAACTTCCTAAGCTTTTCCGAACTGCTGATCTTCTTGAAATGTTGGACCTTCAAAAGTAGCTCCCAAAATCTCTTGGTATAGTCACCAAGTGACTCATTTTTCCTTTACCAAAGCCGATCCCATTCCATTTTTACATCTCTTTTGAAATGAACAGGAAGAAATTGTCTTTGTATCAGGTGAACAAAGGACCGCCATGATTTTGGGGCAGCATGATCATATTCCAACCCCGTCCACCAAGTATGGGCTTAGTCGGTTAAATGTAAAGCTGCAAACTTAATCTTTTATTTTTCTTTATACTTGTCACGACCATACAAAATTTGAAATTGATGAATAAACTTCAGAAGAAGATCAGGATTTTGGGAACCATCATACATACTAAACTTGATCTTCTTTTCAAGTTGAGATAGTGACTTAGTCTTCTTCTTCTTCTTATGCCTTCGTCCATGCCCGGATCTTGAGGTTGAAGATGATGAAGTGCTTGATGGGGATGAAGATGGAGACGAGGGTGAAGAATGTCGACGCCTTTGACGATGATGAGGTCTTCCACGAGAAGGGTGTGACTCTTCGTTACTAGAAGAGGATCCATCAGAATAGGCGCCAGATGACTTTGAAGAAGAGGATGAGCTTCGACGCGATCTCTTTCTTTGTCTTGAAGTAGAATGGGACTGCCTCTTAGAAGTAGTTGGACTTCTTGATCGGCTCCTTTCATTGGTATGGCTTTGTCTCCTTGAAGTAGATGGGCTTCTTTCCTTAAATTCTTTGGGATTCTCAACTTTTTCTAGTTTGAGAAGTTGCTCACGAATTTGTTGATTCTCCTCTCTAAGACTTTGAATGGCTTGAAGGATAGCACTCGATTGATCCATTGAGACTCTTAAGAAAAAAAATGCTCAAGCACTCAATGCAAGGGATGAAAACAAACAAACTTATAATTGTAAGCACTACCAGTGTTGGGGTGAGGACCGCGAGCCAAAGCTCTGATACCACTATATACGCGCCGAACAACGTAGTATCCTTAACAATTATGATATTCACTTGTTTTCGAGATTTAATATAAAAGAGAATGAACACTTAAAGCTGAAAATGAAAATTACTCACAAAATTACAGCCATGAAAATGTAAAAGTAATGGAGACAAGATTGAGGGTTGAAGATGGGCAACCCCCCCCCCGAAGGAATGTATTTATGCTCAACCCAAGTCCCTTAGGGAGGAGCTCAGTTACAATCAACCTGAGAGTGAGAAGAAGTAATTCTCACACTCACAAGATCATGCAAAGATGTACAAACACACACGCATTATCTATTATGCAATGATAAGAACTGATTTCTTTACAATATGAGAGAAGAAAAAGGGGAAATCGGCCTTCTCCATCGTTGAACAGTAGTACATGGATAGGGCTTGCTTCTTGTTGCTAAAATGGAAGAAAGAGCTTGAAAAGGAGGTGTTGTAATGAATTTACAGGCTTGCTGTCCTGTAAAACAAGAGTGATAGAAGAGGGAATATGGAGGAATTTGATAATGGAGAAGTGGGGGATGATGATGGGGATGGATGGGGCCAGTTTCTGGCAATCTGTGGGTGCTGTACATGAGTTTACAGCAAAGAAAAATGATCATGAATGAAGAAAAACGAGCTCTTATTCATAGGAGAGGGAAGAGCTAGTACAAAAGGGG
Source organism: Lygodium microphyllum (assembly GCF_053477565.2). Lineage (NCBI taxonomy): Eukaryota > Viridiplantae > Streptophyta > Polypodiopsida > Schizaeales > Lygodiaceae > Lygodium > Lygodium microphyllum. The sequence continues at coordinate 176,512,828 of NC_141136.1, forward strand.
AAAGTGGAGTAGCATAAGACAAGTGTCCAGCCACATGTCATGAGATGTGACAAGTGGTGGGACACTTGGAAACTTGTGTGACAAGTGTCTTGACACTTGTCTCTTCTCTATGGCCTTCATTTTTGGGTTGAATACTGTCAAGAATAGAAACAACCAAATTTAGTAAGCACAGTCAGAGTACAGAACTTACTATTTTTAGAATAACATCCCTATTTTTTAGGACTAGCATTTTTAGGCTAATTTGAGGCTCCTAAAATTTAGGGATCTCCTAAAATTTAGGGACCCCCCAATATGGGTGTCATATGAAAGCTTTTTCCGTGTACATCGCAAAAATGGTATCCGAATCTTCATGTGACTTTCCTATGCAAAGAAATGTGCATTTCAAGCTTTCAGCCCACACATGCACATTATACAAGCATTTCATGATCATGCCATCTTGTTGATTGTAACTGTTTGTTCTGGTGGATCTAGCCCACACTTCAAGGCATCAATCCTTTCTGTGTGCGAGTCTAACCCTGATATGCGTGAGTTCTAGTCACAGGCGCCCAATCGGGCCATATAGGTGGAAGTGTGAATTATCTTTTCTCTAACCCACCGTGTGGGTCCACCATAACCTGTGACCACTCATCAGTGGCCAGCTCCAATGCACTTTTCTTTATATCTAATTAGTGCAAAGGAAATAAATTTAATAAATCATTATATAGACAAATTAATGAAAAAGGATACAAATTCTGTTTCTATAGAGTTGTGACAGCTATAAAGTAATAAGATGATCCTCCCTAAAATATCACCCTATGTACCTCAAAAATCTACTTAGGTTGCTTATGCATTTTCTCTCCATGGCAAAGAACATTGTGGTTGTGGATGACCTTTCAAGATGGCGGATCCTATGGGAAATAGCCTATCTCACCTACATCCCCATAACCAAGAAAGATACATTTCACGAACTTGGGATATATATTATCATGCTTTTCCTTGTTGGAAACTTCGCAGAAAGTCTAACAATCAAGGATATGTAAATGAGTATATGATGAAAGTTTTCCATGCCATACCTCCTTTGTAGCCTAGTAGTCAAGAGCAATGCATTGGGATCAATTAATCAAATGTATGAAAATAGTAACTTCCTTAGATAAAAGTGTCGTAGTAAGCCTACTTGGCTAAGGATATTCAAAATTTTCTCTTAAATTATCCTAAACATATTCTCAGCTATATCATTCTAAAGTGGGATATACATGGCTGTCAATTGATGCTTAATATCCCTCTCATCACAAAATTGCTCAAAGACTTTAGATATATACTCATTCCCATTGTGAGATCCTCGGGTAAGTTACTCATGAATGTATGTATGCATCACGTGGTTTCAAAATACCATATGTTTAACATACCATTTTTATACACTTTTTATGTATAGAAGGGTGTAATATAAAGGGATTATTTATAGATTGAATAGAAAAGGGCTATGCTTTATTTAGAAAAATTTCACAAATAAGGATATTTATAAATAGGCCTTGAACGCACGTGATGTAGAGGATATACATATAATATCTTCCATGAGGTGAGACTGTAGGCATTTTAGCCTATATCCAAAATGATTCTCAACAAAAAGAAGCAAATGATAAAATGTATCCAATACTTCTGACTTCTACTTTATGTGGTATGCCCAAACCTTATATAAGTAATCATCAATGAAAGTAGCAAAATACTTCACGCCACCTAACAACTTGTAGGGCACAAGACCACAAACATTAGAATGAACAAGAGTCCCAAGCTCACGCATGTGCATTGCCAAACTTCTTATGCAAACTATGGGTTTGCTTGCTATAAAGAAAATGATCACAAGAATTAAAACACTCGTAGTCAAGGGATGGAAGATACTGTAAACATGTAAGTATTTTCATTCCCTTTAATGACATGTGTCCAAGGTAACAGTTCTAAAATGATATATGTGGTATAACATCCACTACCAAAACATGATCAATAGGCCTAGATATATGTAAGATATAAAAAGTACCAAAATTGGCACCTCATACACCAGGATAAGGTTTCCACGAGTAGGCTTACATGAGGAATTGCCAAAACATACAACATAATCTACATCATCTAACTCTCTAGCCAAAAGTAGACTTTCAGTCAAAGTCAAAACATGGCTTACATCATGCAAAGTAAACATACTTCCTTTTGAAGGAAATTGCAACTGGACATCTCCACTACCAACAATATCCAATGGAAGTCATTATCTAATATTACAAATCTTGTCATGTTGTGATAGGAGTGGAATCACTCTCAATGAGAGATGACATAAAATAAAGCTCCTGAATCAATCAACCAACAATGAGCATAGGTGGATGAGGCATCACTCACCTATTATGAAACATCAAGAGAACAAGTTGCAAGTATGTAATAATCATCATAATCAATCTACATAAGATATTGATCTCTTCAATCTCAATATTGGACTTGCTAGGGACAATGTTGCGATCATTATTTGTTTCTTATAACAATAATTGACAAGTGATTGTGGATTCATAGCCACAAGATTACTACAAGACTATCCATGTGCCTCGGAATGAGACTTCTAAGAGTTTCTCTAGGGGCTCCACCTATAATAAATAATCTATATAACATGAGTTCAAATGATATTAAGAAATACCCTTTCTTTACATGCTATAAGGCCTTAAAATGATCCCTTTTACTTTATTAAACTTATAGATTTATTTCAAATTATAATTTAAAAATCCATTTTGTAAATATAATCCTATAAAGTTTACTAAATATAATACCCTTTATTTTGAACTCACGTGGTATCTTACATGTTTTATAAGGTGGATTCCCCAAGGAGTCTCTCCCACGATAGTCATTACCACTGTCACCATTATTGTCTCTAACTGTCAAATCATGAAAACTGTGAGAAGCATCAATATTCTTTCAGTTAACCTCTTCATTCAAGAGCACACCCTCTACATCCTACAATTTCAGCTCATCAATAGAGGCATGTTTTCATACATAGTAGTACAAAGTTTCTCCCATGACTCACAGAATGTAACTAACAAGAACAAGGAATGAAGATTATCCTTAAAGTTAATCTCTTGCAAAGACAATTGGCTGAAAATAGAATGAAACTCATTTACGTTTGCAAACATGCAAGGCCCATCCTTCATAAGAAGGTCCATGAGTTGCTTTAGCCAATACATCTAAGAGTCAAGGCTATGTTAATCATAGACATTATGAATCTTAGACCACAATTCCAGGTGGTCTATCCTTTAGAGATAACATTATAGTAGACCTACCTACAGAATGATAAAATATTGTAGATCTACATAACTCATCTAGTTCAGCCCAATCCTCTACATCAAAGTATTTAGGATTTACACCCTCATGTCTCAATGGCTTAATTTTCAAAAAAAAATTCATGAGAACCTACCATGGAGTCCAACGAATATCAGGGGATTCACGCGCATGGAGCCACATTGACTCTACTTTTCCAAGCTTTGCCCGAGAGCCAAGGAATCTTCAGCTCGATCTTGCTATGGATTCCATGAACCCATTCATCTGCGCTCAACTTCTTACAGTGTATGGCCTGTAGTCCTTGTTAACTACAACATCCCTCCATGTCTTTTTATACGAAGAAAATACACCTCATCCTTAGCTTGCTCATTCCTGGCCACTATAAAGTCAAGAATATGGACATGTATCTTCGTCCATTAGTCAATGAGCTTAAGATTTTGTGGGAGGAGGTGTAAAATATTACACGGCGCAGCGAACAGAATCTGAGAAAGAGATAGAGAGTACACAACAGATAAGAGGAGAATCAGTAAAATTCTTTAACTCCAAACAACTGATACAAAGATGGCTCTGTCCACCCGTGCGCTTCCAATGAATGAAGCTTAGATGGCGATCTAGACAGAAGATAGGTGAAGAGCTTAAGGCTAGCTGGAACAACAACTCTGACTGGGTGAAAGATGAGTGTGAGATGGCTGCGAAGGGGTTTAGTTTTTATAGCCCGCGAAGGTCGTTAGGTCGGCCTGCTGACCGACCTACCATATGAGCCTCCACTAGTCGGCCAGGGAATATTCCAGGGAATATTCCCTTTACCATCGGGCCGGGGGCGCTGCCCCCGGACCCCCGCCAGGGGGGCCGCTGGCCCCCCTGGGACCCCCCAGCCAGGGGCCGCTTCCGCGGCCCCCGGACCCCACAATAGGGGCCCCTTTTAACTCCCTTACCACGCAACTCAATGCAATGTGCCTCGAGTTGCTACCAGCTTAACCACTCCATCTAACCCAAAGATTAGACCCACAACAGTCACCTTTTTGCCATCCGGTCACATAGACCTCATCTGATATACAAGTCAGGACTCAACCAATGTCCGGGCTCACATTTGGCTTCTCCTCATAATGGGGGCCTTACAACTTTGAGCACCATGGATCATTGGTAGCACCTAATGAGGGTGGGGCATTGATCATATCTAACAGGAGGGGGTCTCCGTGGAAGATATAAGCAAGCACGATGGTCGATGGTCCACCAATATACGAGCCATTCTCATGTGGACCATGCATGATTTTTTGAGATTCGGGGAGTGCTCAGGTAAGTAGACTTCCGTTCTCGTTGGTAATATCTATCATAGCTCGTTCAAGTTTGTATTCAATGGATGGAGGTGTTGGGATAGGTTTGCTGACCTCAAGCTATCAAGCATGTCCATTGTGTGGGCCACAATTAGACTCCCAAAGGTCACAAGCCATCAAGAAGATAGTATATCAAGGACATGTCGCTTTCTTGCCAGAGGGTCATGAATTGAGGGAAGGTTTTCTTGGATGACCTCCAACACGAATGAACACCCAAAGCTGGTACAAAATGGTCCACACGGAGTCACATCCAAATGGAATGCGATGGTTCTCAATTTTCTACGAGTTGTTATATTGGAACCACTTACAGATCAACCACTTGTTGGATCCCACGTATATTTTCAAGAATGTGGGCAGCTTACTATGGGACCATATCACAGGAAAGCGAGACACTACAGGGGCATGAATGGATTTGATGGAGGTCGGCAAGATGGAGACGCTTTGGCCATAGTCAATTGGCCGTAGAGTGCTGATGGTTGCTTGCAACTACCTCGTGCTCCTTGGGGTTTGTCCACTAAAGAAGAGCGCATTGTAAAGAAATTTATCTAGTCTATCCATACTCTGATGGGTATGATGCATTTTCTGAGGTCCACATTTTCTAAAGATGACCAATTATCAAGGCTAAAATCCCATGGTTGACATAAGATATGCCAGGTTTGTACTACGAATGGATAAGTGGCATGTGTATTTTGCTATTTGGAGTCTAGTTATTATTCATAATGCTTTGTCATTTGTGGTAGTTTGTACTACGGATCGCAATCGCGGGATGCCTTACTCTAGAAATACACAAGGCGATTTATAGGTTCTCAAATTTAGTGCAATGGATCTCATAGAAGGAGATCAAGACATCCTCTATTGAATCCATAAGATGGGGAGCAAGTGGAGACTGCCTGTCTCCTTGAGAAATACCTGCCCACTAGCATGCTCACGATACAAACCCACCTCCTGGTGCATCTTATAGAGGAAGTGGAGATTGCAGGACCTCTCCATATGCGATGGATATTCTTCTTGGAGCACTTCATGAAAACCCTAAAAGGCTTTTTGTGACAACGACCTCAACCAGAAGGTAGCATGGCTGAAGGTTGGTTGGTGTCCAAGGCATTAGTGCATATTTCATAGTGGCTACCAACAGTAGATTCAAACAATTGTATGCTATGGTCACTGAAGGACGATGATAGATTGATCGGAGATACGGTGATTGGAAATGGGGTAGAAAAAAGAATGGATGTTGCGATGGAGGAAAAAGTGAATCGTTTTTGTATGTTGCACCATTCCTCCATGGAGATGTGGCTTGCTAGGTATGAGCAAGCCAGGAAAGATCGGGAAGAAGAGCAATCTGAATTTCGGTGTAGTATGCGCCATTGACCAATTCGATATCCCGAGGGCATAGAGGAGATGCCACGATTTATGCCAACATGATGGTTGCATGGAGCTTTAATTGTAGCGTCTTGCGACGAAGGGATGAAGGTCTCAACAGAGGAGTGGGAATTCTCGAGGTGAGGTAGTCCAAAGGTGATGACATGTCTAGGATTTGGTATCTAGATCTTATATGTGACAACTAATTAACTATTTCAATGTAAAGTACAAAATATATAGTATGGCCTGGTCGCACGGATAACATTTCTACGTGGAGTGTATCAACAAAATGCACTCCACAACGGATTGTGGTATCATGGCAAAGTTCGAGCAAGAGAGCCGAGGATGAGCAACGGATCCAAACACCGTTACAAATAAGATTGAGTATTTTTTATGCCAGGAGGCATATTACACGGTGGATTCTGTGCCACGGTGGATTCCGTGAGGTTTTACGGTAGATTTCGTAAACTTTTATTACCGAGGCTCATACACAAAGTGGATTCTTTGTGCGAGAAGTCGATGGGGACGCCTATCCTTTTCAGGCATTTTGTTAATTTAGTGTGTACATGGGTGATTCCTTAGCGGATGATTCTGCAAAATACATATTAAATTAATAAATGTTTATGAGTTTAGAGTGCGCACTCGTGATAAATTAAGGTTAGGATTGATTTCTAACCAATTGATTTATTTATGTAGCTGAAGACTGCTAGGTATTCACTTTTGTTGGTTTAATTGTATTATTTTACTAACGATTGTGAATGCTTCAGTTGATGTGTAGAGATAGCAGCAGTGGTGGTGGAAAGCATTGGAGGATAGCGTGTATTTGAGTTATCACCAATATTTTGATGGGCGCATACCTTAGGCATGGCGCCTATATTTTGTCGCACCTATTTATCAAGGCATTTGATATTTATTTATTATTTTTGTATGCGCATGGGCACACAATTTAGATATTTGTATTTGGACATTGTATTTGGGTACTCCTGACTTCTTGGGCGCCCGCCCATTAGCTTTATTTCTACTTGGTACTAAAGCAAACGCTAAAGCCAAAAGCGTGCTATTTTGTAATTTGGGCTATTATTTGAGCTTGAAGATGATTAATACATAAAATACATGCTTTGTGGAGCGCTCACACAAGGCATGGGGGGAGATTGCACCCAATTTGATGCGCAGATCGGTCGCAGTATGCTCACGTAGTGAATCCCGGAAGGTCCCCAAGAACAATGAACTCTACATTTTTGCACAAAAAACAATGTAAAATCATGAACGACAAGAAGCAAGAGACCAATTGGGTTCAATCTTCCCCCATGCCTTGTGTGAGCGCTTCACAAAGCATGTATTTTATGTATATTTCCATCTTCATGCTTAATAATAGCCCAATTTACAAAAATATGACAAGCTTTTAGCTTTTGAGTTTGCTTTCTACAAAAATAGGAAATAAAGCTAATGGACGGTGCCCATAGAGTCTGGCACGCCCAATCTCAATGTCCAAATAGAAATAACATATCCGTGCGCATAGGCGCATACAAAATAATAATAAATGAGAGCGGAATTTAGGTGATGGGAAGTGCTTAAAAATAGCTAAAAATTATGAATAGCAAGGGAAAAATATTCAATGTCAAAGGCGGCGGCTCGATCTAGGACGATTTTAAGCGTCAAAGTGCTTTAAAGGCGCCCGAGCGACACTTGGTGATTTTTCATAATTTTTCAGACAGTCATGCGGGTTGGCAAGAGTTACTAGCCAATGCGGGATGCTAAGACGGACGCCCAAGATTTTTCAGAGCTCAATTCGGAGTCCGGACGGGGAAATGGCCAAGGAAACGGTCAAGATATGAAAAGGTGGACACTTGGGAGGCCAAATTTGAGCATGCCTTTTGAGTTTGGACCCCCCCAAAAAATTTTATGCACCTTATGAAGCAAAAAACGTGGAGAGAGAATAAAGAGGAATGAAAAAACGTGATCAACAGAGGGCGCCATTTTTTTTCGCCATGAATGGATGAGAGGCATCATGGCTGCTGCAAACAACCCCCCCAATGGATTATGGGGCTTCATTCCCCTCTGTCTGTGGACTCTATCGCCGCCTCTCGCCCGAGAAATGGTGGTCTCTATGAAGAATTCTGATTTCAGTCTTTCTCTCTCCTCCCTCTCTCTCTTCTAAAGGCAAGTTCATGTGGGGAGAAGAAGGAAGAAGAAAGAATGGTGGAGGCTTGTCCGGCATGGATCGGATTGCTCCACGGGCTGGAAATGGTGATTGGTGATGGTGCTGGACATGAAGTGCTGCTGATTTCCAAATCTACAGCCATGGACATGAAACCCGAAACACGCAAATAAGCGGTAATTTAAAATTTTCAAAGGAAATTTGAGCTTTTATGGCTTTTGATGGATGAAATGTTGTTCATGTGGGATAAAAACTGTTCATGTTGCTATTTTCTATGAGTTCTTGCTGGTCATAATCAAAAAATTAGAAAAATATGCATTTTGTGGTTCAAAATAATATGCTAAAACACGTAAAACATGAAAAAACAAGGGAAAATGAGGGTTTTTGGCATAAAAATGGGAAAGTGAATAGGAACATCAACTAAACGTTCATTTTTCTGCAAGAAGGAACTAAGGGCCACAGCCCATAACCTGATTTGAATTTTCAGTAATTAAATAATGCATAAAAATAAGGAAAAATACAAGAAAATGGTGGAAAAACCCTAAAAAATAGGGGAAAAATATATTTTGGGTTCCGAAAAATAAGGATAAATAAGAGCAATGCTTGTGAATGTTTGTGGGGACTGAAGCATGAGGATTTGCCTCAGTTCAACCCCGCCTTCTTGTTCTAGTGTGGTTTTTTCCGCTTTCTATACATAAAATGATGTCAAAATACCCTATAAACCTATGCAACGATGCAATATTTAAACGGGGAAGGATAGAGGAGTTGAAATATGTCTAAAGGCCGTGTGAGATGATGGAAAAGTTTCTGATTTCTATGCATAGCATTTAGGACGGATGATAATTAAAATTAAGAGCTTAGTAGCACGAGGATCACCTCGGTGCTAAGCCCATGCAACGAAGCACGAACAGTAGTTGGAAACCATTAAAAGAATGGTTTTGCACTTGTGCACGATACTGTTTTGCTAAATGCTTGAGCACTAGGCATCCACCAAATGCATAGAGCATGAAAAGAATTTAAAAGTATCAGTGATCAGCTCCTGGACATGCATTGCAATTGGTTTATTAGGACATGACCTACGTTGAGAGGCAGTGAGATACCCATGCTGTAGGCTAGTCGTGGGATCCTATAGGGGAAGTCAAGTAAGGACAATGGTACATTCCTGGATACGTTTATTTGGTACCTTGAGTGACGTTTGTGCGAAATGTCTAAATGTTGAGCGGCGCATCGAGGGGCCAATCCCCAAGGTGTAGGAGAGTCGCAGAGGGTTGACGGCATTCAGCCGTAGGAGGAACCCCATGTGTATGTGATTCGAGCCTTTTGGCTATGTGAAAGGGACTCCCTCTGAGGAGTAGTGGGCTAGGATCAGTTGGACTACAACGTATTACAAACGCAATGTTTAGGAAGGCAGAGATTTTGATAGACGCTCCTGGCCGCGAGGCCGAGGGGTTGTCTTGTGCGTAGTGACGAGGTCCGGCTAGTGCATGAGCCAGTGCCGGCCCGTTTTTAGGTCCATCAGTGGTGCGTCTGCCGGGAGCTGCCGATAAGTGGCGGTCTCCGAATCTTGGTCTCATAAGGGACCTGTTAGTTTTATGATAGCCGCCTTGAAGCGGTGGATATCAAGTTAGTCTGATAAAAACTTTGGTCATTAGTATGACGGTCAATCCAAGAAATTCCCAACACCCAAAGGATACTTTGTCTATCTTGAACACTCTAGTGGGATCTTTAACACGTTGGGTGATTGACTATTTTACCCTTTGCCCTGAAAGTGATACCATGCTTGAGTTTGGGTCCCTATGGGAAAATACCCATGGAGCTACCTCTAAGATTAATAGCCCATGGCGATTAGAGAAAAGGGAAAGTGAAAGTAATGTTAAGATGACACAGTCATCTATGATAATTGATGATGATAATGTCATAGAAAAGACTGTGACAATGATGGTTAATATGCACATAGGAGGACATGATGATTATGATCTAAAGATACATCCGATGCTAGTGCCCGACGCAGTTGGGTACCGTAGAGTGATTGCCAAGATCCATGAAGCATTGGATGATGTCCATGTGTGTGGAAAACCATTGTTAGTAAGGAAGATTTCATTAGGACCTATCCTAAGTTTTAGCAAAGTGGTGGTAGATGAGAATAGGCTTATAGATTCCCTATTGCATAGTGTTGGATTCCCTAAACCACTTTGTGAGTTGGTGGAAAAGGAAGTTCATGGAATTAGTGACTCTTCCACACCAGTAAAGGTGGAAATGGAAGAGGTCAAAGACCCTAATACACTGGTATTAGGTCAAGAGGAATACAAAGATTTTAATGACCCAGTCTTGATCCCAAAAGGGAGGACTAAATGTCCTCCTCTTTATAGGGATCTCCCAGTGTTTTATGGGTTGCCAAATGAGGATCCGATGATTCATTTAAGAGAATACGACCTAACTTGTATTGCAAGTGGGTTTGACGATATACATCGGATGCTTGTATTCCCAAGTACCCTAAAGGGGGAGGCAAGGAAATGGTATTGGAACCTCCCAAGAGGGTCGATCAAATCATTTGAGGAGTCTTGTGATAGATTTCTAGATGAGTATGAAAAGAAGCTCCCTATGATTCAGGTCTTGGGGCAGCTTATGCAGTTTAGACATGAGTCTTATCCTTCTGTTAAAGAGTATGCTAGAGCCTTTGATAGTATTCTTAGGCTTTGGCCAAGAAGAGCCAGTGCACTACCAGATGATGTGCTATGTGAGCTCTTTTTGAATGGCTTAGAGATTAATATGCAAATCCAAGTGGGACTGCGGAATCCTAAGTCATTAAGGGAAGCAAAAATGCATGCCATCGATTATGAGGGTCATATTCAGAAATGTTGGGAAAACTTTTGGAGTTCTCCCCACTCAGTACACGTGCATCCTAGCTTCCAACCATTTCTGCAAGAAGACAGCTCACTTGTTGATACCAAGGCAGCCTATGAGGGGAACCTTAGTGGCCAAAATCTCAAAGCAGAAAATGGCCATCCTATGAGTAGTAATGACATGCCTCTCAGTGAACAGGTTCCAAGCCATGTAAGTCCCATTAGGGCTTGCAACACTTCCACGAGAGATAGTTGTGATGGAAATATGGATCGCACCAATGGGCCTATGAGTGTTGATAAGAATTTTGTGTGTGGTTCTAACTTTGTTACTAGTAAGGCTCTTGAGAGACCTTTGGTATTGGAATCATGCTTCCGGGTGGATGTTGTTCCTTCCAGTGAAAGCATGGTTCTTATGGAAGAAAATTTGCAGTATGGACGTAAACAAGTAAAGACATCTTTTGTAAAGAGGATGCAAAATGCTAAAAGTCCACCTGTGCTTCACAAAGGTCATAAGGATGTGAGGCCATTTAGCCATAGGGATAAGTTTGCATTGAGTTTGTTAGACCAGTGCAACAAATTGAGGGAGTGCAAGAATATTAAGGGAAATGTGAGATGGGTTTGGAGACCCAAAATCTCCAAAAGTATGGCAGGAGTGTCAGATGCAAGGCCAAGGATCCCATCTGGATATATTCTGTTGAACCCCCAAGAGGGTAAGATTGGATATACATCTGACCATATACACTGCCTTGGGACACACCCATGTGATATGCTTAGGCTTGAAGTTCTACCTAGTTTGGGTCCCAGCACTGATCTACATGAAAACCCAAATAGGGGAGGTTTGAATGAGTACAAAGCTATGATTCTTTCTCCCAAAGGAGCCACTCAGCCGCTTGAACGACTAGGTTATTCGGATTACAATAAATGTGGGACATGCGAGCCCACTAAGGTTGTTCATTCAGCTCATAGTGCCCAAGAAGGGATCGGTCTTATTGATGAGTTATTTGTGGAAAGACTTGGACTTGTAGCTCTACAAGAAGAAAACCATAAGATTAAAAAGAAAAAAAGGAAAAAAAAAGAGGAAAAAAAATACAAGATCAAGCTTTTAGCTAACTTGCATGAGTAGCATGGGGCTAGTCGACCTATGATATGCTATCTTTGGCACCTTGGGTAGTCTGAGAGGGTGTGATGTATATGCCAAGGACATCAGTATTACGTGGACTAAAATGACCTATCTAGTTTTAAGCTAGGAAGGCTAGCTGCTTTGGATATTACCTCCAGATTTTGTTAGGCCAAGAGGGCCGATTTAGTTTTGTAGTGAAGTATTTTATTTCATTAGGCCAAGAGGGCCATTTCCCTGTCTAGTGCAGGTACGTTTAATTGGGTTTTTGTTTTAGTGTTGTGCTGGACAGATTTCGTGGTTCGTGGAATTTTGTGGAGCCTAGAGAAGCCTTTGCTGCGATGGAAGCTTCTTGCGGCCAATCCAGGTGATATTTCTCCTTTACGAGTACCTTTCTTTCCTGTTATATGTGTATTTGTACTTGTCAAGGGGATACATTTTTGTTGGGGACCGGCAACTAAGGCATGAAGTTCCAGGTTTAGGTTAAGTATGTTTGAGGGAGGTCGAAGTAGTCATTGCCTCCTGTAAAGACATTGTCAGGCGTCAAAAGACCTGTTTTAGAAGGAAGTCTTAGTGGCCCTGTTCTGCTAGCCTACTAGGCAGCCGTCCTAGGAGTTCTTGTTAGTAGTGAGGCAGTTAGAGAAGGCTGCTAGAAGATAATCATAATGATGCCAAGAAATCCTGAATATCCTAAAAGATGAATATCGATACGAAGGTGTGTAAAAAGGGGTTCTAACCCCCTATCCCAAGAAAAGAAAAGGGATGAAAATGTGTAAGTAGTTGATCATTGCCTTGCGAAGGCCTGGTAGGTTCCTGGGGACGAATCAGACCCGGGGCCGATACCTTGTCTTCCTAGGGGTGGCTTCTTGCTGGAAAAATAATACCAAAACAAGGAAGGTTGGAGCGAAAATAAAAGTGAGCGTTAGAAAAGGATTAAGTGTCGCCTTGCGAGGGCTTGGTAGGTTCTTGGGTGCCGAGACAGGTCCTGAGACCGATGCCCTGTTCTCCTTGGGTCACTACGCTCAGCTCCCTCCTTTTTACATGCCCAAGTATGTTCATCCAATAACAACCCTAAAAGAAGAACTGTACTGAAAGAAAATACTCCTTGATCAGGCTATAGGAGTCCTCGCCTTGCAGGAGCACCTAGTGGTGTTGTCTTTAGTTGGTAAGTAGTTCAGACTACCACTTAGGGCAACCTCTTTGATAGGATTTTTTGGTTTGGCTGTGTTGGAGCAGCTGGTTAGTGACTCACTTCGGATCTTCTATTAGATGATGCTAGGCCTACTCCTTGTGGATGTCATGCCTTGGTTCTGTCCAGGGGGTAGGGGGAGCATTGTGCTGAGTTTTTATTATATAATTGTTTTGTATCAGTTTGATGCTTCTTTGGTTGTTTATGTGCAGATATGTTCGTGGATTCGACGGGCTGAGTCGCCCTATCCCGTGGTCGCCAATGAGAGCGGAATTTAGGTGACGGGAAGTGCTTAAAAATAGCTAAAAATTATGAATAGCAAGGGAAAAATATTCAATGTCAAAGGCGGCGGCTCGATCTAGGACGATTTTAAGCGTCAAAGTGCTTTAAAGGCGCCCGAGCGACACTTGGTGATTTTTCATAATTTTTCAGACAGTCATGCGGGTTGGCAAGAGTTACTAGCCAATGCGGGATGCTAAGCCGGACGCCCAAGATTTTTCAGAGCTCAATTCGGAGTCCGGACGGGGAAATGGCCAAGGAAACGGTCAAGATATGAAAAGGTGGACACTTGGGAGGCCAAATTTGAGCATGCCTTTTGAGTTTGGACCCCCCCCAAAAATTTTATGCACCTTATGAAGCAAAAAACGTGGAGAGAGAATAAAGAGGAATGAAAAAACGTGATCAACAGAGGGCGCCATTTTTTTTCGCCATGAATGGATGAGAGGCATCATGGCTGCTGCAAACAACCCCCCCAATGGATTATGGGGCTTCATTCCCCTCTGTCTGTGGACTCTATCGCCGCCTCTCGCCCGAGAAATGGTGGTCTCTATGAAGAATTCTGATTTCAGTCTTTCTCTCTCCTCCCTCTCTCTCTTCTAAAGGCAAGTTCATGTGGGGAGAAGAAGGAAGAAGAAAGAATGGTGAAGGCTTGTCCGGCATGGATCGGATTGCTCCACGGGCTGGAAATGGTGATTGGTGATGGTGCTGGACATGAAGTGCTGCTGATTTCCAAATCTACAGCCATGGACATGAAACCCGAAACACGCAAATAAGCGGTAATTTAAAATTTTCAAAGGAAATTTGAGCTTTTATGGCTTTTGATGGATGAAATGTTGTTCATGTGGGATAAAAACTGTTCATGTTGCTATTTTCTATGAGTTCTTGCTGGTCATAATCAAAAAATTAGAAAAATATGCATTTTGTGGTTCAAAATAATATGCTAAAACACGTAAAACATGAAAAAACAAGGGAAAATGAGGGTTTTTGGCATAAAAATGGGAAAGTGAATAGGAACATCAACTAAACTTTCATTTTTCTGCAAGAAGGAACTAAGGGCCACAGCCCATAACCTGTTTTGAATTTTTAGTAATTAAATAATGCATAAAAATAAGGAAAAATATAAGAAAATGGTGGAAAAACCCTTAAAAATAGGGAAAAAATACATTTTGGGTTCCGAAAAATAAGGATAAATAAGAGCAATGCTTGTGAATGTTTGTGGGGACTGAAGCATGAGGATTTGCCTCAGTTCAACCCCACCTTCTTGTTCTAGTGTGGTTTTTTCCGCTTTCTATACATAAAATGATGTCAAAATACCCTATAAACCTATGCAACGATGCAATATTTAAACGGGGAAGGGTAGAGGAGTTGAAATATGTCTAAAGGCCGTGTGAGATGATGGAAAAGTTTCTGATTTCTATGCATAGCATTTAGGACGGATGATAATTAAAATTAAGAGCTTAGTAGCACGAGGATCACCTCGGTGCTAAGCCCATGCAACGAAGCACGAACAGTAGTTGGAAACCATTAAAAGAATGGTTTTGCACTTGTGCACGATACTGTTTTGCTAAATGCTTGAGCACTAGGCATCCACCAAATGCATAGAGCATGAAAAGAATTTAAAAGTATCAGTGATCAGCTCCTGGACATGCATTGCAATTGGTTTATTAGGACATGACCTACGTTGAGAGGCAGTGAGATACCCATGCTGTAGGCTAGTCGTGGGATCCTATAGGGGAAGTCAAGTAAGGACAATGGTACATTCCTGGATACGTTTATTTGGTACCTTGAGTGACGTTTGTGCGAAATGTCTAAATGTTGAGCGGCGCATCGAGGGGCCAATCCCCAAGGTGTAGGAGAGTCGCAGAGGGTTGACGGCATTCAACCGTAGGAGGAACCCCATGTGTATGTGATTCGAGCCTTTTGGCTATGTGAAAGGGACTCCCTCTGAGGAGTAGTGGGCTAGGATCAGTTGGACTACAACGTATTACAAACGCAATGTTTAGGAAGGCAGAGATTTTGATAGACGCTCCTGGCCGCGAGGCCGAGGGGTTGTCTTGTGCGTAGTGACGAGGTCCGGCTAGTGCATGAGCCAGTGCCGGCCCGTTTTTAGGTCCATCAATAAATAATCGATGCCTCAATAGACATAACAAAATATAGGCGTGGCGCCTATCAAAATATAATCCATAGGTCGAATACTCGCTAGACTCCAATGCTTTCCTTCGCCACTACTGCTATCTCTACACATCAACTGAAGCATTCACAATCGTTAGTAAAATAATACAATTAAACCGACAAAAGTGAATACCTAGCAGTCTTCAGCTACATAAATAAATCAACTGGTTAGAAATAAATCCTAACCTTAATTTATTACGAGTGCGCACTCTAAACTCATAAACGTTTATTAATATAATATGCATTTTGCGGAATCACCCGCTATGGAATCACTCATGTACACACTAAATTAATGAAATGCCCAAAAAGGACAGGCGTCCCCATCAACTTCTCACACAAAGAATCCTCTTTGTGTATGAGCCCCGGTCATCTAAGTTTACGGAATCCATTGTAAAACCTCACGGAATCCACTGTGGAATATGCCTCCTGGCATCATACCCCCGGGGTGGGATAGCAATTGACCTCAATTGCTATTAGCTCAATGTGGAGCTAACAGAGTGGGGAAAGCATTTAAGTCTCTAGCGTGCATCCATTGTGCTTCCTCTATAGGATGGTTCTTAAATTTTACTAGATATCTAGAATACCTTCGGCCAGTTCGAGTGGTCATGTAGTCAGTGTCTATGATGGCTTCTGGTTCAAGTATTTCAGTCTCTTCCTCTAATAAAGGTGGGTTTTCATAAATAGGGTGGATAGGTAATTGGCCTCTAAATGGTCTCAATAAACTAGTGTGAAATGTATTGTGAATTTTCCAATGAGATGGTAATTCTAACTTGAATGCATTATCATTAATCTTATGAATGATTCTAAATGGTCCATAGAATCTAGGAGCTAATTTGACAACTGGATGTCTATCTACACTTTGCAGTCTACGTTTTTCTATTCTCAGCCAAACATAATCATCAACTTTGAAATTCATGGCTTGTCTTTTCTTGTTGGCTTGTTTGGTATATGATTGTTGGGCTTTAGCAATCATATCCTTAACCTCATCAAAAATACTGTTATGCATACTAGCAATATCATCAGCACTCTGAATTCTATTAGACAAAGATGCAACAGGTGTAGATAATCTATATCCATAAATGACTTCAAAAGGTGCTTTCTTTGTAGATGTGTGCGGTGTATTGTTGTATGCAAACTGTAATAAATGCAAATGAGTGTCCCATGTCTGAGGTTTAGAGATAGTATATGCACGTAAAAGATCTAGAATGGTGCTGTTTGTGGCTTCTGTTTGTCCATTTGTTTCTGGATGAAATGCAGATGAGAAATCAATCTTTGTGCCTAGATTAGCAAACAGTGTAATCCAAAAATTGTTACAAAATCTAGAATCACGATCTGAAATGATAACTTTTGGCAATCCATGGTTAGTAAAAACAGTTTTCAAAAACAATTGTGCTGCTTGTGATGCTGTTAAAGTTTTCTTACATGGAATGAAATATGCTTGCTTACTAAATCTATCTACAACAATCCAAATCATGTCATGGTTAGATTTAGTATTTGGTAAACCAATAATGAAATCCATAGAAATATGTTCCCAAGGTTTAGATGGAATAGACAAATGCATTAGTAATCCATAGTGTTTACCATGATGTCTCTTTATTCTTTGACAAATCAAACATTCAGAAACGAAATTAGATACATCTGCATCCATATGCGGCCAATAAAAATCTTCAGTTAACATACGTAATGTAGATATGATACCTCTATGACCTTGATATGGGGGACAATGAATTTCATTCAAAACAAAAGATCGGAATGGAATAGTAACACACACTCTCTTTTCATAAAACATAAATCCATCATTATATGACAATGAATCAACAGGAATGAAATTATTTTGAACTAATTTTTGCCAATCAGAATGAAAAGTAATGTCCTGGTGATATGTATCTTTCATAGCAATCAAAGAATCAAAAGATATGACAGAAATATTATGAATTACAGGTCTTCTACTCAATGCATCAGCAACTACATTTTCTTTTCCAGGTTGGTATTGAATGATAGGATGAAAACTTTGAATGAAGGAAGCCCATTTGATATGACGGTCAGAAATTTGGGGTTGGCTAAGTAAATGTCTAATGCTTTGCTGGTCGGTCTTTGTCATGAATTCTGAACCCATTAAGTAGTGTTTCCATTGTCTTAATGCTTGTACAACTGCTAATAGTTCTTTGTCATAAGTGGAATATTTCAGCTCAGAGGGTTTCAGCTTAGAACTAGAATATGCTATTGGATGATTGTCTTGCATTAGTACGGCTCCTATTCCTGATCCGCTAGCATCGGTCACAACTAGAAAGAATGGTCTATTAAAGTCAGGCAATTGTAGAACAGGGGCATTGGTTAATGCACGTTTCAGTAAGTCAAAGGATTTCTACTGAGTTTCAGTTCATTGATAAACAATTCCTTTCTTGAGAAGTTTTGTTAATGGTAAAGCAAGTAATGAAAAATTACGTACAAACTTCCTATAGAAACTAGCAAGACCAAGGAATGAGCGTAACTCATGCACGTTTTTAGGAATAGGCCAATGCAATATTGCATCAATTTTCTTAGGATCAACTTTAATTCCTTCTTTTGATACAATATGACCTAAATATTCTATTTCTGTCTTAAAGAATTCACTCTTTTCAGGATTTGCAAACAATTGATTTTCTTTCAGTAATTGAAAAACTAATGATAAATGCTCATAATGCTCTTTTTCATTTTGATTAAACACCAAAATATCATCAAAGAAAGCAATCACACAGTACTGATATTTCAAAAAGATACGGTTCATCATTCTATTGAAGGTGGCAGGTGCACTAGTCAATCCGAATGGCATGACTAAAAATTCGTAATGGCCAAACTGTATTCTGAATGCAGTCTTAAATATGTCAGATTTATCTAGCCTCACCTGATGATATCCAGACTTAAGGTCAATTTTACTAAATATAGAAGATCCTTGTAGTTTGTCCATAAGGTCATCAACTCTAGGTATAGGATACCTATTCTTTACAGTGATCTTATTTAAAGCTTGGTAGTCAATACACATACGATAGGTATTATTCTTTTTCTTAACTAAGAGTACAGGTGCACCGAATGGAGAACTGCTAGGTCGAATTAAACCTCTATTTAGTAATTCTTCAACTTGACTCTGGATTTCTTTTTGCTCTATCTGATTGTGCCTATATGGTGCTTTGCAAGGTGGTTGTGTGCCAGGTATCAAATCAATCTTATGGTCTTCTGGACGTGAAGGAGGTAAACCTGGTGGTAGGTCTTCTGCAAAACAGTCCTTAAAATATGCAAGAAATTCCTTATGCCTAGGGTGCATATGATTTTCCTTTGCGTGCAATTCATTCACCCAAATGAGATATGATTTAGTACTCTTGCGTAATGCACGTTTTGCTTGAGTATGCGAAAGCAATGGAAAAATATTAGATGCATGCATACCATATAATGTAATAGATTTTCCTTGAAAATTAATATTCATTGTGTGTGTGGAATAATCTATATTTGGATTATGCTGGTGTCGCCAAGGCATTCCTAAAATAATGTCACTTGACTGTAATGGAACAACTAAGAAATTTCTTCTTTCAGTGTATGAACCAATTTGAATCTCTAAATCTTGCACTTCTTGTGTACCATTATACCTAGTGCCTAAAAATGCAGCTTTAATGCGATAATGCGTAGGTACAGTCTGTAATTTCAATTCCTTTACCAATTTTGCTGAAATAAAGTCATGAGTACTACAATCATCATGCAAGATAGTCCTTTCCTTTCCATGCACCAAACATTTCATAGTCAATAATGAATGTGGAGTAGGCATACCTGGTAAAGTGTCGGAAGTGGTAGTAGTATCATCCTCATATTCAGTGAAATCAAGCATATCCTCATGCTCGTCTTCGTCCATGGCTCCAAGATAGTTGATATGTGCTGGTGGCTTCTTTGAATGACAATTTGCTGCGAGATGCCCAGGCTGGTGACATTTATAGCATACTATTGGCTTGGCTTTGGTTACATTATTTGCAATGGCTGGAAGTCTGGGTACATTTGGATTGGCTTGTGGAATAGGCTTAGGATTTGGATTGACATTGGATGGTAATGCAGATGGTTTAGCTCAATTCTTGCAGAAAGATGGTGAAGAGAAACGACTTGGGTTAAACCTTCTAAAATTGGAATTGAATTGTTTAGATCCATAATTACCATTGGCTTGGAATTGCTGTGGTCGTCTGTCTCTACCGCGTAACTTATCTTCAGTGTCGTGAGCTAGTGAGATGGCGTCTTCAAGGGTAGCAGGCTTGAACATGTTCACTTCAGCGTAGTAATGTCCAAGAAGTCCAGACATATACTTCCTCTTATGTGTCGTCTCTGGTACGTCTTCAAGCATGCATAGCTGTAGGAGTGCATTCCAAAAATGCTCTGTATACTGTGGAATAGGCTCACGATCCCGTTGTTGAAGTAGATCCCATTGCTTGATAGCCTTCTCATGAAATTGCGGTGGAAGGAAATTCTGCATGAAATTCTTCTTGAAATCTTCCCAAGTAGCAGGACATTCTATGCTCTTGCGTACTACAGTCCACCAAAGTGATGCTCTATCTACCAAATGATTAGTAACACACTTGATTTTATCTTTTTTTGGATAAGTTTCCTCATGGAAATAGTCATCAAACTGGCTAATGAATGATAAAACAGTCTTTCCTTCTCGTATGCCATTGAAAGTACGAAATTTGAAACTTCGTTTACTTATCTTTGATTCCTTGCGAATAGTTTGAGCTTCAAGAGTGGCGTCGATGGTACGTCGAATCAAATCTTCAGCTTGAGGTTCTTCTTTGTCGGTAGACGCTCTTTGTAATTTTGTCAATTGCGCTTGCAATGCTTGCCTAGCCCTTCGTTCTTCTTCCAATTGCAGCATGATTAAATCCAGCTTTTGTTCCATGGTAGGCTCAGGTAGGTCGTCTTCAGCCATAGGATCATCCATATGTGGGGTCGTCATCCTGTAAAACTCAATAAACCTTTCTCACTCAAAATCAAGTTAGCGGGATGAGCGTAGCTCAAATTCTGGGTTACAAGGCTATGTGTTTTTGGGTATTTCTTCAAAAAATCTGCAATATTTCCTTCTTCGTTTGCTGAAAATACTTCAATGGACCTGTGGATGGGTAGAATACTTTGCCACGAACAACTTTCCAATTCAGAGTTTTTGCGCAGGAACAGCCCTTCTAGGAGTTTTGAGCACTAGTCAGTTCTGACTCCAGTTGACTAGTCTGACTTGCAGAGTTGCAGACTTAGCCGACTTGCAGAGTTACAGACTTGCAGAACTTAGGCCGACTTGATGAACTTGCAGGACTTGATTCCAATCAACTTACAGGACTTGACTTTTGGTGCGCAGGACCCGGAGTTTGGTGACTTGCTTGCCTTGTGTGACTTGCAGAAACTTAGAAACTTTGTTTGACTTAATGGATTAAGCTTGAAAAGCTTAATGAGGCCGTCGTCTGATTTCGTGGGGGGGGGACCGTTTTCTTGTCGACGCGTGATTTTCGGAAGGCTCTTAGATACCACGCGATGAATTTCGGAAGCAATTAAGCTTCTAATCCAAGATTGTTGATTAATAATGTTAAGCTTTAAAGCTTGAGGAAAATAAAATACTCTGTTTATCCACGACTTGTCTATGGAGATGATTGCGTGGTCCTCCGCCTGTACAGCCTGGTCCTTCATGATCTGAGAGTAGAAACAGGGGTTCTTGATCGCCAGAAGTCTGCCTATATCGACGGTTCGCGACGAGATTGACTGTAGAGCCCGATCGTTCCTGGAGCTCCGCCTTCGCACGAGATGGGTAGCGATTGGAAGCTCTTGATCTCAGCTCCGCTCTGATACCACTGATGCGCAGATCGGTCGCAGTATGCTCACGTAGTGAATCCCGGAAGGTCCCCAAGAACAATGAACTCTACCTTTTTGCACAAAAAACAATGTAAAATCATGAACGACAAGAAGCAAGAGACCAATTAGGTTCAATCTCCCCCCGTGCCTTGTGTGAGCGCTTCACAAAGCATGTATTTTATGTATATTTCCATCTTCATGCTCAATAATAGCCCAATTTACAAAAATATGACAAGCTTTTAGCTTTTGAGTTTGCTTTCTACAAAAATAGGAAATAAAGCTAATGGACGGTGCCCATAGAGTCTGGCACGCCCAATCTCAATGTCCAAATAGAAATAACATATCCGTGCGCATAGGCGCATACAAAATAATAATAAATAATCGATGCCTCAATAGACATAACAAAATATAGGCGTGGCGCCTATCAAAATATAATCCATAGGTCGAATACTCGCTAGACTCCAATGCTTTCCTCCGCCACTACTGCTATCTCTACACATCAACTGAAGCATTCACAATCGTTAGTAAAATAATACAATTAAACCGACAAAAGTGAATACCTAGCAGTCTTCAGCTACATAAATAAATCAACTGGTTAGAAATAAATCCTAACCTTAATTTATTACGAGTGCGCACTCTAAACTCATAAATGTTTATTAATTTAATATGCATTTTGCGGAATCACCCGCTATGGAATCACCCATGTACACACTAAATTAATGAAACGCCCAAAAAGGACAGGCGTCCCCATCAACTTCTCGCACAAAGAATCCTCTTTGTGTATGAGCCCCGGTCATCTAAGTTTACGGAATCCACCGTAAAACCTCACAGAATCCACCGTGGAATATGCCTCTTGGTATCACAATTGGTCTCTTGTTCATGTCGTGCATGCTTTCTACATTGATTTGTGTGTAAAAAGTAGAGTTCTCTTGTTCTTGGGGACCTTCTGACGCTCACTACGTGCGCTTGCACCAGTGGTATCAGAGCGAAGCTGAGATCGAGAGCTTCCAATCATTACCCATCTTGCGCGAGGCGGAGCTCTTGGAACGATCGAGCTCTACAGTCAGTTTCATCGCGAACAGTCGATACGGGTGGATTTCTGGCAATCAAGAACCTCTGTCTGCAACCTCTGATCGCAAAGGACCGGCCTGAGGAGGCGGAGGACCACTCCTACATCTCCTTCTTCAAGACGTTTTTTTTTCACAGTCACAGTGAGCTTCTTCCATATCCAAAAGTTCTTAAGCTTTAAAATAAAGCTTAGTAAGCTTTATAAGAAGCTTTAAGAAAGCTTCAATTTCAAAAATTCAACGATTATGGCAGCAGCATCTCAGCATCAAAATCGGCGCAAAAAACGGCCCCCTCCCCCTCAAAAATTCGTCGACAGCTTCAGTCCTTTTAAGCCTAAATCACTTAAGCTTTAAACAAGCTTAATCACTCAAGTTTATCAAGTCTTCTTACTCTGCAGTCTTGCAAGTTCCCAGAAGTCAAAACAGACTAACTTCAACAACTCCCATAAAGAGTGTTCCTGCGCAGAAGCACAGAACCATAAAAATTGCTCCTTGGAAGACTCTGTTCACACACGCAGACTTGATGAACCAGTTTCAGCACACGCAAAAGGTCATATGCAGTCTCTACGAAGACTACAAACATCGCAACCGCAGAAGACAAAGAATTCTATAAGCCAAACAAAAATATATAAGCCTTGTATACCCGACTTTGAGCTACGCTCATCCCGCTAATCAGATTTTGAGAGTGTGAGGTCTTTTGGATTTTTACAGGATGACGGAACAAAATATGGACAATTTTATGGCTGAAGGTGATTTACCCGAACCAACGATGGAACAAAAATTGGATTTAATTATGATGCAGCTTGATAAAGAATGAAGAGCCCGACAAGCTTTGCAAGTTCAATTGGCCAATTTGCAATGATCTACCACCGAAAAAGATGAACTGCAACCCAAAGATCTTATCTGATGAACCATCGATGCGACACTCGAAGCTCAATCCATCCGCAAAGAAACAAAGATAAGTAAAAGAAATTTCAAATTTCGTACTTTCAATGGATCTCGAGATGGAAAGACTGTACTTGCATTTATCAGTCAGTTTGATGATTACTTTCATGAAGAGACATATGTTGAAAAAGACAAAATTAAATGTGTCACTAATCATTTAGTCGATCAAGCATCTTTTTGGTGGACTGTGATTCGCAAGAGCATTGATTGTCCCACTACCTGGGAGAGTTTCCAAAAGAAGTTTTTATAGAATTTCCTTCCTCCTCAATTCCATGAAAAAGCCATAAAGCAATGGGAACTTCTACAACAAAGAGATCGTGAACATATTTCCCAATACATTGAACTTTTTTGGAATGCCCTACTGTAACTCCGCATGCTTGAAGACGTACCTGAAGCGACTCACAAACGCAAGTTTATGTCTGGCTTACTTGGACATTACTATGCTGAAGTCAATATGTTCAAGCCAACAATCCTTGAAGATGCAATTTCTTTGGCTCATGACACTAAAGACAAGATTCGTGGAAGAGACAAGCGTCCACAACAATTTCAAGCAAATGGTAACTATGGTTCCAAGCAATTCAATTCGAATTTTAGAAGATTCAATCAAAGTCATTTTCTTCCATCTTCCTTCCGTAAGTCTTGGACACGATCACCTGCTTTGCCATCAAATACCAATCAAAACCCTAAGCCATCCTCACAGCCAAATCCCAATATTCCTAAACTTCTTGCCATTGCAAACAATGTATCTAAAGCCAAACCTATAGTTTGTTACAAATGCCATCAACCTGGACATCTAGCAGCCAATTGCCAATCGAAGAAACCACCTGTCCATATCAATTATCTTGGAGCAATGGAAGAAGAAGAACGTGAGGAAATGCTTGACTTTACGGAAGATGATGACGACATTGATACTCCTTCAGATACTTTGCCAGGTATGCCAACTCCACATTCTTTGTTGACAATGAAATGTTTTGTGCATGGTAAAGAAAAGATTATTTTGCATGATGATGGTAGCACACATGACTTTATTTCTACAAAGTTAGTGAAAGAATTGAATTTACAAACTGTTTCTACACATTATCGCATTAACGCAGCATTCTTAGGCACAATATATAATGAAACACAAGAGGTGCATAACTTAGAAATTAAAATTGGTGAATACACTGAACGAAGGAATTTCCTAGTTATACCTTTGCAGTCTAGTGGCATTATCCTAGGTATGCCTTGGCGTCATCCACATAATCCTGACATAGATTATTCCACGCATTCAATTAAAATTCATTTCCAAGGAAAACAAATTACATTGCATGGTATGCACTCTTCTAATAATTTTCCACTGCTTACTCATACTCAAGCTAAACATGCATTACGTAAAAATATCAAATCTTATTTAATTTGGGTGAATGAACTTCAAGCTAAAGAAAAAAATATGCATCCTAGGCATAAACAATTTCTTGCTCAATTTAAAGATTGTTTTGCTTATGATTTACCACCTGGACTACCACCTTTACATCCTAAAGATCACAAAATAGATTTAATTCCTGGTACACAACCACCATGTAAAGCACCATATAGGCATAACCAAATAGAACAGAAAGAAATTCAAAATCAAGTAGAGGAATTGTTAAACAAATGATTAATTAGACCTAGTAGTTCTCCATTTGGCGCACCTGTTTTATTAGTAAAGAATAATAATAATACTTATCACATGTGCATTGATTATCATGCCCTGAATAAGATTACTATTAAGAATAGATATCCAATTCCTAGGTTAGATGATCTTATGGATAAACTACAAGGTTATGCTATATTCAGTAAGATAGATCTTAAATTAGGTTATCATCAAGTGAGATTAGATAAATATGATATATTCAAAACTGTATTTAGAACACAATTTAGACACTATGAATTTCTAGTGATGCCTTTTGGATTAACTAATGCACCTACTACATTTAGTCGAATGATGAATCGCATATTCTTGAAATATCAGCATTGTGTTATAGTATTCTTTGATGATATATTGGTATTCAGTAAAAATGAGCATGAGCATTATGAACATCTGTCTTTAGTTTTCAAGTTGTTGAAAGATAATCAATTGTATGCTAATCCAGAAAAGAGTGAATTCTTTCAAATAGAAATTGAATATCTAGGTCACATGGTTTCATCAGAAGGTATTAAGGTTGACCCTAAAAAGATAGAAGTAATTTTAAATTTGCCCATACCCAAAAATGTGCATGAGTTACGTTCTTTTCTAGGTCTTGCTAGTTTTACAGAAATTTTGTGCGAAATTTTTCATTACTTGCCTTGCCTTTGACTAAACTTTTAAAGAAATGTATTGTTTATTACTAGACTGATAACCAACAAAAATCTTTTGATTTATTGAAATGTGCATTAACCCATGCTCCTGTATTACAACTACCTGATTTCAATAGACCATTCTTTTTAGTAGTTATTGATGCTAGTGGATCTGGAATAGGAGCCGTACTTATGCGAGATAATCATCCCATAGCCTATTCTAGCTGTAAACTAAAACCATCTGAACTTAAATATTCTACATATGATAAAGAATTGCTAGCTGTAGTACAAGCCTTATGTCAATGGAAACATTACTTAATGGGTTCTGAATTTAT
The DNA here is from genome assembly GCF_053477565.2 of Lygodium microphyllum. Taxonomy (NCBI): domain Eukaryota; kingdom Viridiplantae; phylum Streptophyta; class Polypodiopsida; order Schizaeales; family Lygodiaceae; genus Lygodium; species Lygodium microphyllum. The sequence continues at coordinate 176,539,047 of NC_141136.1, forward strand.
GATTAAAACTGATCAACAAAGTATTAGACATATTCTTAGTCAACCCCAAATATCTGACAGACATATTAAATGGGAAGCTTTCATTCAGAGTTTGCATCCCCTTATACAATATCAACCAGGAAAAGAGAATGTAGTAGCTGACACTTTAGGTTGAAGACTGACAATTCATAATATTTCTGTCATATCATTTGATTCTCATATCCCTATGAAAAATACTTATCATCAGGATTTTACTTTTCAATCTGATTGGAATAAATTAGTTACAAATAATTTGATTCCTATTGATTCACTATCTTACAATAATGGTTTCATGTTTTATGAAAAGAGATTATGTGTTACAGTTCCATTTAGATAATTTGTATTGAATGAGATTCATTGTCCTCCATATCAAGGTCATAGAGGTATTATCTCTACTTTGCGTACATTGATTGAATATTTTTATTGGCCACATATGGACACTGATGTATCTAACTTTGTTTCTGAATGTTTAGTTAGTCAAAGAGTTAAAAGACATCATGGTAAACAGTATGGTTTACTGATGCCATTATCTATTCCATCACGACCATGGGAACAGATTTCTATGGATTTTATTACTGGTTTACCTAACACTAAAGCTAACCATGATATGATTTGGACTGTTGTCGCGGCAGGTTTAGCAAACAAGCATATTTCATTCCATGCAAGAAAACTTTAACAGCATCTCAAGCAGCTCAATTGTTATTGAAAACTGTGTTTACTAACCATGGTTTACCAAAAGTTATTATTTCTGATCGTAATTCTAGATTTTGTAATAATTTTTGGATTACTTTGTTTGCTAACTTAGGAACAAAGATTGATTTTTCATCTGCATTTCATCTTGAAACAAATGGTCAAATAGAAGCTACCAGCAGTACTATTTTAGATATTTTACATGCTTACACTATTTCAAAACTACGTACATGGGACACACATCTACATTTACTTCAGTTTGCGTATAATAATACACCACATACAGGTACAAAGAAAGCACCACTTGAAGTTATTTATGGTTATAGATTGCCTACACCTGTTGCTTCATTATCAAATAAAATTCAAACTGCTGATGATATTGCTAACATGCACGCTACTATTTTTTATGAAGTTAAAGATATGATTGCCAAAGCCCAGCAATCATATACAAAACAAGCAAATAAGAAAAGACAGGCCATGAATTTTAAAGTTGATGACTATGTTTGGTTAAGAATAGAAAAACGTAGATTATAAAGTGTAGATAAACACCCAGTTGTGAAATTAGCACCTAGATTCTATGGACCATTCAAAATCATACACAAAATCAATGACAATGTATTTAAACTGGAACTACCACCACATTGGAAAATTCACAACACCTTCATATTAGTTTATTACGACCCTTTAGAGGCCAATTACCTATAGACCCTGTCTATGAAAACCCACCTTTCTTAGATGAAGAGACTGAAATCCTTGAACCTGAAGCTATTATAGATAGTGACTTTATGACCACTAGAACTGGCCATAGATATTCTAAATATTTGGTCAAGTTTAAAAACCATCCTGTTGAAGAGGCCCAATGGATACACGCTAGAGACTTAAATGTTTTCCCTTCTCTATTAGCTCCACATTGAGCTAATAGCAATTGAGGACAATTGCTATCCCACCTTGGGAGTATGATGCTAGGAGGCATATTACACGGTGGATTCTGTGCCATGGTGGATTCCGTAAACTTTTATTATTGGGGCTCATACACAAAGTGGATTCTTTGTGCGAGAAGTCGATGGGGACGCCTATCTTTTTCGGGTGTTTTGTTAATTTAGTGTGTACATGGGTGATTCCATAGCGGGTGATTCTGCAAAATACATATTAAATTAATAAACGTTTATGAGTTTAGAGTGCGCACTCGTGATAAATTAAGGTTAGGATTGATTTCTAACCAATTGATTTATTAATATAGCTGAAGACTGCTAGGTATTCACTTTTGTCGGTTTAATTATATTATTTTACTAACGGTTGTGAATGCTTCAGTTGATGTGTAGAGATAGCAGCAGTGGCGGTGGAAAGCATTGGAGGATAGCATGTATTCGAGTTATCACCAATATTTTAATGGGCACATACCTTAGGCATGGTGCTTATATTTTGTCGCGCCTATTTATCAAGGTGTTTGATATTTATTTATTATTTTTGTATGTGTATGGGCGCACAATTTAGATATTTGTATTTGGACATTGTATTTGGATACGCCTGACTTCTTGAGCGCCCGTCCATTAGCTTTATTTCTACTTGGCACTAAAGCAAACTCAAAAGCCAAAAGCATTCTATTTTGTAATTTGGGCTATTATTTGAGCTTGAAGATGATTAATACATAAAATACATGCTTTCTGGAGCGCTCACACAAGGCATGGGGGGAGATTGCACCCAATTGGTCTCTTGTTCATGTCGTGCATGCTTTCTACATTGATTTGTGTGCAAAAAGTAGAGTTCTTTTGTTCTTGGGGACCTTCTGACACTCACTACACGCGCTTATGGCATCCGATCTGTGCACCAATTTTGGAAACTTGTAAAGTATTATCACGGTGGATTACCGTAGCTTCTCCATGATCTTATTCGATGTGTAGTGGTTCAAAGTAATACTTGAAGGAGTTGTTTGACGAGGGCCATCTGGATTTCTCGAAATAGATTCCAAGAAAAGATGGACGGGTTTGTGCGACACGTTTGTATTGCCGGCCCATTTTGAACAGGTGCATGAACTCATGTTTTTTTTAATTTTATTATAACATGATACATGTCACAAAAGTTAAATCTCTCTTGTACATGATTTTGAGTGGGTAATTTTCTATCCAAAACCTGGACAACCTCGATGGAGGTATGTTGTACCTTGAGCTCCCCGAAGTACGAGAGTATATGATGAAAGCAATGTTTCTAGCGTAGATGAGAACAATATGCAAATAGAGAGGTTGATATTGCAAGGGGTGGAGGCCACCAAAAGCTTGGAGCATGTAGAGGAGCTAGAATCGAGTAACAATGATGGAAAGACAGGAGACGAAGAATTCTTTGAGAACGAGGTGGACTCATCCTTTTGTGGTGACCTATCTATCAATCTTCTAGTGTATGCAAAGTTGTATCAGGATATTGACATGGGACCATAGGGTACGTCATACTTGGAGCATCCACCTACTAAATTCATTGATGAATCGCTTATAAGGGTACATAAGATATGCGTTTTAAGTAAGATCATTTTTAAAAGATTTATATTACTGTGCTTTGCTTGATTTATATTGATTATGCTAACATCAATTTTTATCTATAAAGGTGACCTTTGTGGATATTTGGATCCACACGATGAGTCGAGGGATAAGCAATGAGGAGCTACAAAAGAACTTTACACGTATGTCTCCAGATTAGATGGCTCAATTCAGAGATATGGCAGACCAAGAGTTGTCTTGGACACCATCAAGCCATTCTGTTAGATCTACTTTGATGCACTCTGATGCTTTGGTTTCCAATAGATGACGTCGGCGCTCTAGACTTGGGCTGGACAAAGGGAGTGGTTTTGGGGGATGCTGCGGAGACATGGATGCAATGAGCCCGCAGTTGGCTCGAGATAAAGGTGCTACTCCTCACTTTTGTTGTATAGGTTTGAGAGAGCGTGGCTCAGGTGGTTGTTGTGAGGGGGTTGTGGAGGTACCAGCACAGTGTCTCTGTCTCGTCGAACTGCTGAAGTTACATCACCTGTGGGATTTGTCACAGGTGTGGGGACGTCTACTCCACTCACTCCGAGCTGTCCACAGGTGGCATCCCTATGGGTACTACCCCGAGAGATACAACCCTCGTAGATACACCAAATGTATAGGGGTCTCCTAGATATGCCCATGAATGTGGTCGTAGGAGGGAGAGGGAACATCTTAGACATACCCTAGAGGGGTATGGATACCTTTTGTAGATGATAGTGATGACACTCAAAAGAAGAATAAAAACAAGGCACAAAAGAATCCAAGCATGCATCATATTTTTATTTTTTGTCAAGAGAATAATACTACATTGTTACAAAATCACCAAAAAGAGATAGAGATATGAGGGGGCCACATCCACATCCATATCTATCATAAATAAATGGTATACACAAAAGTGTTACGTGCATGCATTTGTGAAGGGTAGGAATACTCAAAATTAAAGGCCAAAGGCCTTATAATATCAAATGTATCAAAGTTTCAAAGAAATAATAAAATACGAAGGGGTGTGCTTTTTGGGAAAGAGGTGGGGTGGAGTGCACGAATGGTTATGTGCCTCTCTCCCTTCCCTCTCTTGTCCAATCGCATATTCTCCTTTTTGGTGGTGCAAAAAGTTGTTCTCTCTTCTCTCTCCTCTGTCTTTTGTGCAGAAATTCTTATTTTCCCTTTTGTTCTTGTATAATTGTTGAAGCTATGGATGAAGATGATGAAGATAACGAATCGGTTCATTATTAAGTGGAAGATTTATGGTTTCTTTTTAGTTTTGAGATTAATGGCTCAGCCATGTGCATAGATTTTGCACGCTTCTACCTTGGTTTCATGTTCATTTTCTGCCGTGGGAGGGTTGCTGTCATTTTGGTGTGCACCCGGGGAAAAGGCTGATCTCAAGACTTGTGGAGAATCTTATGGAATGCAAATATGGAAATCTTGGGAAGTAAAGGTGTGCATCGTGGAAGATATCTCACCAAGAATGCAAGAAATAGTCTGCTTGAAGATGATAGAGAATATGGAGAAGAGAAAAATGAAGAAATCTGATACAGTAAAAGCCTAGCTAGCAGGAAGAAGAATAAGAATAGGAGTATCAGCTATATAATGATAATCGAAGGAAATGTTCTTCAAGATATGAGAGGAGGTGGAGAAGAAGATGCCTCCTATCAGACTTCTCAACAACCTTTATGTATCAAGAATAGAGAAGAAGAAGAAGGACCAGGCAGGCTGCCATAGATCTTCTCCATCCCCCTCAATAAAACCAATGGTGCTCTATCATTGTCGGACATGCATCACAAGAAGAGGAAGAGAAGCAGGAGAAGAAGAAGAGCAAGAATAGCAACTTGAACCGTATGAAAACTTATGCTTCGTAGGAACCTTATGCTGCCAAAGGTTGCACTTTCAGACAGATGATCTACAAATTCTAAACCACGATCTGCCATCCGTTAGAGAAGAGAAGAGGAAAGAGAAGAAGAAAAAGAACTTGTATCAAAAGAAGGCAGAGAAAGCACGCACACAGACTGAGACGTGAGCAAGAGACAGAGAGAAAGGATGGCATCCTTCCAGGCAGTGCAGGGATATGATGGGGGACGTGGTACAATGAAGGGATGAGAGAAGCAAAAGAAGGCTCAGAAGTCAAAGGAGAGCTACAAGGTCTACATTTGTAAAGTGCTGAAGCAGGTGCACCCAAACAACACCATCATCTCCTCCAAGGCTATGGCCATCATGGACTCCTTCATCAACAACATCTTTGAGATGCTCTCCCATGAGGCCTCCCATCTCACCCATTAAAAAAAAGTCACCATCATGTTACGGGAGATCCAGATAGCCATCCGCCTCATTCTGCCCGAGGAGCCTCTCATCGTTATGCAGCCTATGATTTGGCCAGTCCAGGTGCCAATCTGCAGGGTCCTGTCCCCATCCGGAATGGGCTCTTAGAACAGGTAGACCAACAACAAATAACATCAGATCAAATAGTATTTCAACCAGGGATGGAATATGGAATCGTCCTATCGCTCAGCTCCACCATCGCTTCGAATCTGCACCAGATGCCTGCCTGGGAGCGGCATGAGGCGGCCAAATCCTGACAGCTCGGATGAGTGGCCAGATCCAGATAATTCGGGTGATGATGTGGGCTCTTCCTGTTGGGCTTCAATCCTGGAGGGAGAGGGCGATGACAACGAAGATGAAGGGGGATCATCACAGGTGTAGAACTGCGCAGCGGCAGTATCGCCGTTGTCATCAGCGATAACCTTCTCGAGGTTTCTCATCATTTCTATCAGAAGGTCCTCTTGGCCGGCTGGGGGAACGAAGACAGAAGGGTCAAGGGATGGCTCAATTTCGTAGAGGTCCTCGAGGAAGGAGAGGCGAGGAGGGGAAGAGGGGGCCGAGCAGGAGGATAGGAGGGCCTGTTTGAGAGGGGGAGAAGAGGGGGAAAGGCCACCGTTGCGAGGCCCCACTTTTTGCCCAGAGGGGAAGGAAATTCCTCTAGAGAGGAACTCATGGCAGTATTCTTCTAACACAAAGAAAGACAAATTTGTAGATTTCTCGTGGTTTATCTAGGCGACAACCTTTCTTGTTGATTCTATCTGAAGCCCATCGCATCACTTGCCACCTCTGCTTATAGAGAGCATTATCCCTATGGGCAGAAGAAGGCAGCCTCTCATATTAGAACACACACCCGAGGCTCTCTCCACCTTTAACATGCAAATTGGCTACCGCCATATGGCGATCACGTTCTTATTTAGTTGATCAGAGGTGGCTTCCTATATGAGAGAGAGAGAGAGAGAGAGAGAGAGGAGGCGTTTGTGTCAGACACAGTAGAAGAGTCACATCCCATCAGAAGAAGAAGAAGAAGAAGAAGAAGAAGAGAAAAGATGGAGCCCAACACGAGGCCATAGAAAGTGAGAGAAGTAGTCTCCCTAATTTCCGTAGACCCATCCTTCTCTTGGCCCTTGCCTTTGTCCCACGGGTCTCTTCTCCTTTGCCATCCCTCCCCTATCCCTTGTCCACTTCAGCATTTTCCACGTTTAATTCCATAAACCCTTTTTCAATAGGTTATTCATATGCCTCTCCTTCATTAGCCCTTCTTATACACCCCATTTACCCCTTGCATATTATTTTTAGTCCTCCAATTTCAATTCAACCTTATCCCATCTTAGGGTGGCAAGTCACAACAGAGATCACAAAGGACAGATAAGTATTTTTCTAAAATATTTAAAAGAACATTTCTCAAATCTAACAATCAAGATATAAAAAGTTAAAAGTAATATATTAAAAATGTATAATTAAAGTGGTTATTCCTATGCCACGCCCTACCCTCTCTCCCTACGTAACTTCCCCATTAGCCTCACCTACTCCCCAAAGTTTCCCATTCACCCCCTTATCAGCACCATTAATTGTTTATGAGATCCCCTCTTGTTTTTCCCATCTTCCTTAATCATTGTGAACATACAATACAAACACATTGACCTTTTAAATCAAGCTTACACCAATTACCATAGGAAAATGTCCTATAGAAAATTCAAGAGCATATTTCCATGCTCTCCTGTTTTTCCATATACAAGTGAAATCTTTATTTTGATGAGGTGCCCTTTAGAGCTACATGATGAAGGGAATCATTATTCTTTACTCTATTGGGAATGGAGGAGTTGTGCTCATGATCCATGTGAAAGATTGAACCCTATCCTTCAACAAGTATGCAAGTTTTTCAGTGTGGGAGGAAATGAAGGCAGGAGTTCCCTTACTCTGGTGGTCATGGTTTGGAGTCCCATACCCTACCATGGCTAGGCCTTATGATCAAATTTGTTTTACTAACAATTTTGGAAGTTGTTTATGTTAGATAGTGGTTCTTCTTTGACAAGGTTCACGAGGATGCTTCACATTTCAGTGTGGGAGGAATATGATGATACTCAAAAGAAGCATAAAAACAAGGCACAAAAGAATCCAAGCATGCATCATATTTTTATTTTTTGTCAAGAGAATAATACTACATTGTTACAAAATCACCAAAAAGAGATAGAGATATGAGGGGGCCACATCCACATCCATATCTATCATAAATAAATGCTATACACAAAAGTGTTACGTGCATGCATTTGTGAAGGGTAGGAATACTCAAAATTAAAGGCCAAAGGCCTTATAATATCAAATGTATCAAAGTTTCAAAGAAATAATAAAATACTAAGGGGTGTGCTTTTTGGGAAAGAGGTGGGGTGGAGTGCACGAATGGTTATGTGCCTCTCTCCCTTCCCTCTCTTGTCCAATCGCATATTCTCCTTTTTGGTGGTGCAAAAAGTTGTTCTCTCTTCTCTCTCCTCTGTCTTTTGTGCAGAAATTCTTCTTTTCCCTTTTGTTCTTGTATAATTGTTGAAGCTATGGATGAAGATGATGAAGATAATGAATCAGTTCATTACTAAGTGGAAGATTTATGGTTTCTTTTCAGTTTTGAGATTAATGGCTCAGCCATGTGCATAGATTTTGCACGCTTCTACCTCGGTTTCATGTTCATTTTCTGCCGTGGGAGGGTTGCTGTCAGATAGGACAAGAGCCGTCATCATGAATGATGAGGGGAGGAGGATGATGGCTCATATGAGAGAGTTGTGCCAACAAGTCTTTTGGCACAACATCTTGGATCATTAAAAGAACATATCGGAGGGGAGCAAGGTCTACATAATAGCATCCTTGCATGAGGAGTTTATGGTACCCACCGCAACAGATAGGTTTTCCACAATCTCAATGATGGAGTGCATGCATGTGTACATCTCACATAGACAATCAGATGCATGCAAGGCACTTAAAAGTGGGGCCTCAAAGCCTGAGTGGCTAAACACAAATGACTAGTACTGACTCAAGGAGGAGGCTATAGATTCTCCAAGATGTTGAAGACAACAACATGAGGCAGCAAGGGCACGACTAGAGGTAGGAATGGTCCATCATCTTGGGAGTAGCACGGCCCCACAGGACTTATCTGGAGGACTTTGTAAGTTTTTCTTTTGTTATTCTCGCTTATTTTTTTGCAATATCCCTTGTATTGAAAATCGTGTTTCTAATAGTTTTATTTTATTTTCTTTGCAACACTCCATTACAAACTGCGATCCGACCGGCCTAGAGACTCCATATGCAGAGAGACATGGTCTCATTGCATTGATCAACCGATTGTATGCACTTGGCCACCCAGTAAGTCACTCATCTGTCTTGTCCATAGTTACTAATTTTAATTAAAATTCATTATTATACAGTGGATTGATGTGTAGTTTTTTCTTTTTTGCAGAGTTCGTTCAATGCTCCTTTGTGGCGAGAGTAGCTTTCAGATGGCAAAGATCTATAGCTCACCCTTGGATCTGTGGAGCGCACATCCTCTTCTTTTTTGGTCATGTGATTTATATAGGAATTTTCTATGCACTATGTTATTATCATCCTTTGTATCTTGCCATGATTCTGCCGCCGCTTTCATTATGCAATCTTGTATTTATTTTATGTATCAGTCTTATGGATTCAAGTACACTTTGCCTTCATTTTGATGAGCATTGTACACTTTACTATAACTCTTTTGTATGGCCCAAATAAAGCACGTAGTGCTATTTGTGGCAGGGCGGAAGCAAGCTGCCTTGCTACAAATTTTTTTCTCTATAACCATCGCTATTAGCATCACAAATTTATTGCATGTGTCACTATTAGCGTCCCAATTTGCATCGCAAATCATCGCTATCAGTGTCTCTATTTGCGGTCGCAAACGAGATGCTGATAGCAACACAAATAGCGACATTGATAGTGATGCTTATAGCGATGGTTCTATGGCATCGCTAATACCGACATTTTAGTGACAACGGGGGAAAATTTTTTTATGAGCATTTTCATCGCTTTGAACGTCGGTATGAAGCCTGTATCTTGTAGTGAAACTTATAGATTATATAAAATAACTATCATTTCATCCATCTGTAATGATTTGTGTTTTGCAAGAAAAATGAGATTTTATTAGGCCTTGAACAACTGTATGCAAGTACAAAAGACAATTGGAGATACATCAAAGACTTGCAAAGTTTAAGACAAAGTTTATGTAAGAGGGGAGGTGTTATATCTATCAAGTTAGTAACCATGTACTTTGCAAGGATTATAAATGGTCAAGACCAAGAGTGCCAAGAGTAAGTACCAAAGATAAATTTCAATGCTCATGGGACTCATAGTAGCCAAAAATAATACTCATGCAAAAGGTAAAAGAGGGAAAATAGCACTTTGGTTTGGGGGGGGAAAAACATGGACAAAAAGGGGCTAAAAACTAGTGCAATTTGGCAAGTTGTCTTTGTTTAATGCATGTTGAACATTGTTGTCCCTCTCATGGGATACGATCTCTGATAAATTCTCTAATGAAGGGAGACTATTGGGGGGGAAAATAACTGAAGAGGAGGAGGGAATCAAAGCAAGAGAAAAGAGGAGGTTTTGTGGGTTGAAACAAAGCAAGCCTCTTTGTTAAAACAAGGAATTTCAGCATTAGAACTTCTTCTTCATCTCTCTTACCGTGATCCTTGAAGCTTCAGGCTTTAAGCTACTTCTCGATACTACCCTAATCATAGCCTAGCACTAGAGGCTTTTGAGGGGAGGACTCATTTCATGTTTTGGGGCTTGAATTAACTATCAAAATAGGGCATATTTCATGGTATATAGTTTGATAATAACAAATTCAGCATACCACTTATAGAGGAAGGAATTGAATTTCTTGTGATATTTATGCACGCAATTGGAAAGGGAGTAATAGGGCAAAACAAGGAAATATATTGCCTATGATGATAAGGAGCCTCAAATTTTCTCCTAAAGACATATCTTGATGGAACTTGACTCTTTGAAACTAGAGAAGGTTGAAATACCATTGGTTTTATGACTATGTCCAGATGTTTCATGCTACCCTTTGTCATATAGTTACACAATCAAAACATGGATTTTGGAGCCGATGTACAACATTGGATTGATCAATGTCGGGGTATCAATTGATTTATTGACTTAGAGTATTTGGGCAATGGTCCCATAAAGGATTTACACTACTACTTGAAATGCATGCATTGATCTTGAACTAATGTACCTGCCATAAATCAAAGGGTTTTATTTTCACTTCAAATAGTGTGTTCTAATTTGGAAATTCTATAATCAATTCATCTTTCAATTTTGCTTTGTTATTACTCTTTGTAATAATTTTTACATGAACCCTCACAGTTAAGGCCTTTTTCTTTATCCACCTTCTAACATGGAGGTTGTCATAAGGTTTGTAGGTATGGGTGATGCAATGGGTGCTATTTTTTTTGTAGGGTCTAGTGGAAGTTTCTTAGAATGTGTTGGTAAACCCTATAAGGGGTTAACAGTGTTAGGGTTATTATGAAAATTTGATCTTATATATGGGAAATTGTCAAGAAGAGATCCATTCATGCTCAAGATATTGAAAAGTGATTGTTTGTTCAAGCAACATATTCCACATTGCAATCAAGTCTTCTAGATCTTTTGGAAGATGCTAATATAGAGAGAGGTGTGATAACAAATTGCAAGATGTAAAGAATGCAATTTCTATGCTTGATTTTAAAAAAACAAATGAGTGTATTGTCTATAGGATTGAGTGCAAGATGGCAAGCAACATCAAGCATTTTCAAGGTCTCACAAATTTATATTGGTAGCACTAGGACATGAAATGCAAGAGTTACACTTGAAGATTTCGCGACTTCAAGAAAAAGCCTAGAAAATAGAAAATATGTAGGATAAGCCTCGAGAGCTCTTGCACATGTTTCATGAGTTGTAGTGGAAGATTACATACCTTGAAGAAGAGGTTCAATTTGTAGATGGTATAGATACCTTACGTGATGAGTTACCTAGTACTATCCATGTGCTACTAGTAGATGATGTGACATAGTGTCAGACTAAAACATTAAAAAAAGAGTGATGTATTGCAAATGGATGGCCTAGATGTGTACCTCTACTAATGTAGGCATCTATTGCAACTTTGTTTAGAAAGGTGATTAATGGTGCAGATCTTGATGTGATGCAAGAGGGTATTGATGATGTAAAGATACTAACTAGGAATGCTATTGTGTTGTCTGATAAGTAGGATGGAGCTAATGATACACATGAATTGGTTGCATATGCACTATTAGCAATGGTGCATATGATACATGCTACAATTGATGATGTGGATCAATTAACGATTGAAAGGATCTATTGGATGATGTTTTGTTCAATGCATATATTTGATACGGAAGGGAATGTATATAGTGATGCAAGTTACTAAATCACTTAATTCTGTGAGAGATGTGGTTGTGTTGGCAAAGTGCAAGCGAGGGCCGCTTCCAATGTATTGGGTACAACATAAAGAATGATGTTTTTATATTTATTCATTTGGTTATATTCAATGTATGCATATGGAGGTTACTGGACAGAATTAAATATCTTAAAAGCTATTCTGATTTAGTAAGGATTTGTGCTAGCTAAAACTTTTAGGATGGGATTTTATACATAGGAAAGAGGCATACCAAGTTTAATTGTCATTGAGGCTACTATGCAAAAGTTATAGGGACTCTTGAATGTCAATGTTTGGTGAGCACTACAAGAAATAAAAGATAGTTGTAGATTGCCCATAAAATTGTAGGGGGCTGAAATATTTGGAATTTGGTTATGCATTCTTCAGAAGACTTGTAGACCTGAAGCAACATTACAACCTTTCAAGAGAAGTGCTTGGTGATCCAGGTTATGGATTGAAAGATCTGGGTCAATTTCTACAAGGTGGTCGTATAGGATAATTTTTCAAGTAGTGAGAAATTGAATCTAAAGGATGTAAAGTATTATATGTGACTAAAGGATGTAAAGTATTGTATGTGACATATGCTTCAATAAAGGTAGATAGGACTCACTTGTGAATACCAGGTCACAGAATAGGTCCATGATATTCAAGGAAAGAGATCATGATGCATAAATTGTGAGAGATGAAAAGTAGGATGACATGGTAGATGAAGAAGGCATTGCAAAATAAGAAGGAGAAATTGAAGTTGAGGATGATGAATTTGAGTAAAATTTTAATCTTTGGGATGAGGATGGGTAGTTCTCATCCATTTAGAGCATGAGCATGTTTGGAGGGCTAGATGTCATGATGCATTATATCCATCCAAAAACTTATAGGCTATATAAAAATACTATGATTTCATTCATGTGTCATGACTAGTGTTGGGCAAGAAAAATGAGAGGTGACTATGATTTGAAGAACTATATGGGAGTATGGAAGACAATTGGAGATATATCAAAGGCTTTCCAAGTGTAAGATGAAGCTTACATATGTAAGAGGGAAGTTGTTATATCTATCAAGTTAGTGACCATGTAGTTTGCAAGGATTATAGGTGGTTCAAATGAAGGGTTACAAGAGTAAGTGAGTACCAAAGATGATGTCCAATGCTCATGGGACTCAAAGTGGTGAAAAGTAGGGCTAATGCAATAAATAATAGAGAGAAAAGTGGCACGTCGGGTACGGGAAAAACTGGACAAAAAAGGGCCTAAATTTTGTGTTATTTTTATTAAATTTTGATGCATGTTGAACATTTCTCTCTCTCTCAAGGGGCAAGATCTCCAATAAAATTCTCTATTGAAGGGAGACTAATGGGGGAGAAAGCACTGAAGAGGAGGAGGTGCAAAGCAAGAGAAAAGAGGAAGTTTTGTGGGGTGAAACAAAGCCTCTTTATTAAAACATAGAATTTTAGCATTAGAACTTCTTCTTCATATCTTTTATCATGATTCATGAAACTTTGGGCTTGAAGATACTCCTAGATATATTCCTATTCATAGCAAGTAGTTGAGGCTTGAGGGGAATTTCTTCATAGATGTTTTTGGGTTGGAGTTGACTATCAAAATAGGTTATGTAGCATGATATATAGTTCTATAATTTTAAAAAATAGTCTACAACTTATAGATGGTTGCAATAGGGGAAGTCTAATGCTTTTTTATAGGAGACAATGGGATTATTTATATGAAGGTTTTGCTTTATATGCACTTGGGCAACAAGAATTGAGTCTCTAGTGTCATTTATGGGTTAAATTTGACAAGGAATAACATTTAAAAAAAAGGTAGCATATTGTTCATGATTATTAAGAGCTTCAAACTTGCTTATGAATATATTTGTTTATGGAATCTCACTCTACATTAGAAAATATTTGAATACCATAAAAGCTCAAGTTTAGAAAGAATTTGGAGTAGTGAAGAGGTTTTTCTATGCTGTTGTAATAAACTATCATAACAAGGCCAAAATGATATTTAGTGGCCCACATAGGGTTTTGTGATGATTTTATGCTTGCTATCCCTTGGTACTATGCCAAGATGTTGATGCTACCTTCTACCATATAGTTACATGATCAAAACATGGATTTTGGAGCCTATCTACAATAGTGGATTGAAAAATGTTAGGTTGTCCATTGAGCTATCGAATTAAAATGTTTTACTAGGGAAAAAAACACTTTAGAAAATGCACTTTTGTTAATCACAAGATTGAGATAAAGGTCAACGAGAGTTTGCCATGTGTACAAGAATATGGTATACTTGCCTCCTCTTTTTTGGAGATAGTAGAGTTCATTTTGTGATTCTCTCCTTCTTTTACTTTACAAGATCTCAAAATAGATATGACAAAAATAGTATAAAGTTAATAATAACTTTTTTGAACATCAAGAGATCTTTCAATATTCTTTTTGGCATCTAATATATTTTCATTAGTCTTTTTTATGTTCCTTTTTGGTTTATCAACCTTTCTCCTTAAGCTTCTTTCTTTCTGCATTCATTCCTTTCATGGCATCCACAAGCTACCTTTCTTATTTAGTAAGCCTTTGCACCATGTCTATAGCCAAGGAGCATATGAAAATTGAGAGCCCAAAACCTTTAGCATAAACAAATGGGTTACCATGCTACCGTCTGACAAGGGCTCTCACAAGGTGAAAAAAAGGCAATAAGAAGATATGAAATATCATTGTGATGAGGGCTCTCACAAGGTGAAAAGAAGAAAATAACAAAATAACTAGATATGAAATATCACTGGAAGGGATATATCACTGCCTTCAAAATTATTCTTGAAGGGTGGTTTGTCAAAGGGTGACATTTTTACATAGCCACGAATATACACTTACCTCCAAATGAATGTGTTTCCCAAAAAATGCATGATTCTAAGTCTTTAGTTGAATAACATACATAATATTTTTTTCATTTAAGTAAGTACCAATAATAGATTCTTGGTTATGGATGTATTTCTTTCAACCAGTATTAAGTGGTAACCTATGGAAAGCATAAGTAAAACTTTCCATACCATTTATAAGGTATTCATAAACATTATCTATATTGATAAAAAAATGGAGTTTTTTAGTGAAGATAGGGTTTTTTATATATTTTACATAGTATATGGTTCCCTTTAAAGCAAGTACATATGGACATATCAAATATTTGCTATTGCCAATTCTTTCATCCCTAAATTGGGAGATTTTTGACAAGCCAATCATGCAAAGTTTTAAATTCAAAATATCTTAGGATATTCAAAAATCCATTGCAGGTTAAAGGATCTCAAGAAGAATATGCCTATTATGGTTTATACACTTACATATCTTTGTGGCTTGCTTTAGAATATCACATTTACAAAGCACAGAGGTATCTTGGCACAAGCAAAAAATTTTGAAAGAGGATTTGGACAATATTATATGAACTCTTTGAAAATCTAGAGAATGCGACCATAAGGGTGATACCAAGAGGTGTAGTGGCTGCCCCTAATCCTTGGCTTTATCTTACAACATCTATTGAGAAAATATTGCTCTGGGCTTTGATTATGGAGATACATACTTAGATTGGGTGTTTGGGTTCCCTTGGATTTGATATAGATTACATGCCTTTTAAACTTAAGGTGCAAGTTATACCACATGAAGAAGCAAAGGAGGTAAATGTTACTTCCAATTGGAGTCCAAAGGATGTAAGGGATACCTTAGAGTTTCTAGACAATACATCCCTTGGATATAAGTTCAAAGCCAATGGTACAAAAATTGAAAAATAAGCCAAATGCTCTTTCTCTTGTATGAGTTGTTTACCTCCCACAATTGTAAGTTTCGAGTCATCAATATGAAAACTTTGCATACAAACTTATAAGCCATTGTGAAGCAAGTTACCTTTAGAATGTATAGAAAAGACTTTATTTCATTTCAAAGAGGATAGAAATCATTTCATTACATCATGAGTTACAAAATTGTAGTACAAATGTATAAAGAGAAAAAATAATAAGGCATCCTCAAGAAATCTTCAAATTCCTTAATCTTTCGCTTCTCCCACTAATATGTGCTAATCTCCTCTTAATCTTGTAGAAAATTCCTCTCACTACACTCAAGAATGCTAACCAAGAATGGTATGAGAATGAAAGAGATGGAAGAGAGGATCAAAATGCAACGAAATGATGCTGATTTCATGGCCAAAGTCTGTAGCAATATCTCACAAACACTCAAGAATGATGGCATTTGTTTTCTTGTTGTCTTCATCTGTTCCTTCAACTCTCCTTCACATGACATGCCCCCCTTGCCCTCAATTTGTTGGTTAACCCCTTTTTAAAATTGAGAGTTTTCCCACTTGAACCGGTTTCCCTGACACTGTTCCACATCTCTGGACCTACTTTTGTCCCCGCCCATGGCTTCTTGACCCGAATTCTATGTATGCATACTAAATTATATCAGTCTCTAAAATGTCTACGCCTTTCATTAAAAATTTTCCCAGACAAAATTTTTAGTACTATTATTTTTTCCACTCCCTAAATTCTTCGTCTAAAATATCTTAACTCTCTACTTCTAATTCCACCTTAGCACAACCCCAATACGCCTTTATGATCTTATTTTTATTAAATTTTTACGAAAAAAAGTGCATAATACAAAGCCAAAGCTCTTCAATTTGCATAAAAAATAGTGTAAAAATGGTTCAAAATAAGCAGTTATTAGGATCGCCTAGCTAGATATATTCGCTCATCTACACTTAGCACACTGGTGATCATTATGATCCTCACATTGCCATTGACTTATCACTTACTATATTTAGTTTATTGCACCTACCTACAACTAGCATACTTATAGTGCTACTCAATTAGTATGGTCAGTTATACACTGTTTGACTTATAGTAAGCCACTTTCCTTTATGTTGTATAAGTTATATATACTTTGTGTGCATTGTATTGTGTGTGGAAGAAGAAGAAAAAAACCAACAAGAAAACGTTTTGACCACCATCTCTCTTCTTGTGTTCTTGAGTGAGCTTTCTCTTGTGTATATGGTGTGTGTTTGGCATAGTAGCTCAAGCAAGTCCCCTCACCACACAATTCTTGATATATGTAATTCTTCCTTAGTTTTTGAGCAATTGAGTGAGAGGAGATGTTATCAAGGAGTAATCATTGATAAAAGTCATGTATAATCTAGTCAAGCCTAGAAATCCTTGGATTTCCTTAGCACTCTAGGGTGATGTCCAATCTTGGATATCTTTGACCTTAGTAAGATTCACTAATATGTCTTCCTTTGAGATGATGAATCCTAGACATCTAATATTTCTCTTTAAAAATGTACACTTTTTGCAAATAGCTTATCCTTGCAAATAAATTTTGGGAAAATTTGTAGATGGCTTAGATGCTCTTCATTTTCCTTGGATTAGGTAAGAATATCATTAAAAAATGTGAAGAAAAATTCATTAAGATATAGTTTGAAGATAACTTGAACTAGCTTGTTGGAAGTAAGAGGGGCATTAGTAAGCCCAAAAGACATCAAAATGAATTTGTAAAGGCCATACCTAGTATGAAAACTGATCTTTGGGGTACCCTCTTCCTTTATTTAGATTCGATAATATCTGGACCTTAGATCGATCCTTGAAAAGATAAAAGATTCTTGTAATCAATCTAGCAACTCGTCAATTTAGGGATTGTAATACTTATTCTTGATAGTCATTTAATCCCCTCTAATCAATACAAAGAGTGAGGGTTGCAACCTTCTTCTTTTGGAATAGAATAAGAGCACCCCAAGGAGAGTTGGTAGGATGTATGAATCCTTGATCTAGGAATTGTTTTAACTACTTCTTAAGTTTGATTGTCCTTCTATGAAGACATTTGCATATTCACTCAGCCATGAAGGCTCATCCTCATCCTTATTTTCTTCTACCTTATTAAGTAATCAAATAAATTGGTAGTCATTTTCTCATTCCCTTTGCCGGTTTTGAGCTAACTAGATCCTTGATTTGTCTAACTTTTATTGTAATTGGAACATTTTTCCAATTTTTTTTCATTTTCTCATTCCCTTTGCCGGTTTTGAGCTAACTAGATCCTTGATTTGTCTAACTTTTATTGTAATTGGAACATTTTTCCATTTTTTTAAAAAATATGACCCATCCTTCCCCACAGTGTATATTTACATGATTGGGCAACTAACATGTCTATTCTTAACAAGCAATCATAAATTCCTAAAGGCATGACTTGAATATTACCAAGTTGAAATTGTTTATTATGTATTGCCTATGTTGACATGGTTTTATTTCCATTTGCTAGTTCTACCAAGAGTTTCTTATAGGGTTCTGTGTTTAACTTTAGTTTTCTTGCATGCTTAGGGAAAATAGATGAATGTGTAGCTCCATAATTGATGAGGATCTAGAAAGGAATACCTTGGTGTTCTATTGCAATTTGGATGATAGAGAACTATCACCCAATACCATGGATGTTTACTGATGCATGAATAAGTATCTGGCAACCTCCTCTTCTAGGAAAGGATCCACTTCATAAATTGTAACAACACATGCACATGATCTAGCTCCATGTCCTACTCCATGTCTAGCTCCACATCTTGCCTTATGCCCTCATCCTCTGTTATTGAAGTTTTCTTCTCTCGTAGGATTATGAGGAGCATTAGCATTGATATTTATTCCCCACTTGTGACATTGAACTTGAAAATGGCTTGGTTGATTGCACTTAAAATAACATGGTTCAATGATATTATTCTTATTGTTATTGTGAATTTATGGAGTATTAGCAAGATTTGTACGTCTTAGATTATTCTTTCTTTGCTGATAATTTACTCGAGCCCTTTTGGGATAGGGAAATTAGTTGAACATGTTATATTGCTAGGTAAGGGTGGTCCATCAATGGCTGTGCTCTCATCAAGGTGTCTTCAAAACGAGTGGGCATCACTGCCTCTAGTTGACCATTGAGAGGGTGGATTTAAACCCTAATAGAAGTGTGCCACTTGGGTTCATGGAAATGTGGGGAGCGTACTTCTGTAGCATCATAAAACAAGAATAGTAATTTTCCAAGGTAAATCCAAGCTGCTTCAAGCTAAAGAACTCATTTATCTTTAGGGTTTGATATGCAGGTGACAAATACTAGCTTTAAATTGCTTCCTTGATCCGACTCCAAGTAATTAAGGCTTCGGTAATCGCCTTATCACAATACCATAGCTTTGACTATACCTGTGCTTCACTTGTCAACCTTAGGCATGTTATCATTGCTTGATCTTCCATTCGAGTACCTAGTGCAGAGAAATAGTATTCTATCTTCTCAATACAAATTTTGACATTAACTTTGACTTGTGTCCCTTCTTCATTAAATTCTAGTTGCTTGACTTGTTTGAGAAGAAAATTTCTCTGCTCAATTGGGTCAATAGCAATAGGAGATGAAGGCACACTTGTTGAGGGGGCTTGAAAGATGTTTATTTCTTATCATTAGACCAATAAAGTTCACAAACTTTTTCCATTTTTTAAAACCCTTCAAATCACTTAACTCGATTTGGTAATTACTTTAACAAGGTTGTACACCTAAGGTGTTCCCATATCATTTTAGGATTTACCAATACTATCATAAGTTTGTTTCTAGATAACACATTGGGTTAAAAAACAACATCACACTAATCTCCTTGACAAGATCTATACTAAAAATTAGAGCTATATGATTATATTACTGAATGATGAGCCATAGGTTGTGCAAAAACTTTTTCATAAGGCTCTTCATACAAGTCCAAAGGTTTCATATATAGAGGGTGTAATATCTCCATAGTCTTTCTTCCCCACCCATGCAACTCGGGGATTGGGAAGGGGGTGATGCTTAAAGGTTAATAAACATTTAGATTTAAAAAAAAACAATTCATTGCAATCTTCCCAACCATTGATTGGGGCATTGGGTCGTTGCCATCCTTGCCACCATCACACTTGGACTCATCACCAACTGCCTCAAATACATCCAAATGAGAGAGAGAGAGAGTGAGAGTGAGTGAGAGAGAGAGAGAGTGAGTGAAGGAGAGAATGGAAGAAGAAGAAAAAGCCGAGAGAGGAGGGAGAATAGGATTCAATCAAAGGAATCATGGAATGAAGCTTGGTCATTCACAAAGATTGTAGAGGAACCTAAAGCTTAAAGCCTCACATGAGTGCACATTGTAGCACAAAAGAGGAGTAGGTCTTGAATAGGACATAAAGTTACACGAACAAAAGGAAATCTTCTTCTTTCAAGCAATCACAATAGCACAATAGAAGCATAATGAGCCCATAACCCACATATGCCATGATGCAAATTCTCTTGGAAACAAAAACCCCTAAGTTTTTATCAAGATGAGAACATCTCAAGTCCTATAAGGGGGAGAGTGTGTAAAATCTCCACAATCTTACCCCTCTACCTATGTTACTTGGGGCTTGGGAAAGGGGGGAAGCTTAAAGGTTTATAAACCTTTCTAAAGTCTTTTCTAAAAAACAAAAGAAAACAATTAGTCACTCAATGTCAATCATCGCTCGATTGACATTGGGTTGCTATCATCCTTTGCCACCATCAACCTTTGGCTCATCACCAATTGCTTGGAATCCATCCACATGATTATTGATCATTTGCCTCAAATGCATGATTTAGAGGGAGAGAGATCTCCACTAGACGGTGAAATTGAGAGAAATAGAAGGCCAATAGCCTTTACTAAGCTATTTAACACACAGTAATCAACCTTAATAAGCTATCCACAGTACATTTTTAAATAGATGGGATGCTACTAAGAGAAAGAGAAGAAGTAAGAGATCGAGAGTTAGAGAGAGAGATACAAGAGAGAGGAGAATATAGAAGAAAGGGAGAGAGTAGCGGAACATGAGGAGAAGAAGGAAAGAATACTGGGAAAAATAGGAGGAGAAGAAGGGAAGAGGAGGAGGAGAAAAAGGGATAAGGAATGGGAGAAGATGTAAAGAATAAGAGAAGAGAAGGAGAGAAGCTAGTGGGGGAGAGGCAAAAAAATAAGAGGAGATAGTGGGAAAGAGGAGAAAGAAGGATATAGATGGAAGGAGAAGAGGGAGAGAGGGAGAGAGGGAGAGAGGGAGAGAGAGAAGAGAGACAAAGAGAAGAATATAGGCTGATCGAGAGAGGTAGAGGGATAGCGAGATAGCTAAAGGGAGAGAAAGGTAGAAAGAAAGTGAGGGAGGGAAAGAGGATAGAATAGAGAGAGAATAGGCTAATAGAGAGAGAGAGAGAGAGAGAGAGAGGGAGAGAGATAAAAAGAGGAGGTAGAGAGAGGAGAGATTAAAGGAGAAGAAGAAAATAAGAGAGGAGGGAGATGAGGATTCCATTGAAGGATTAAATGAATAAAGCTTGGTCATCACAAAGATTGCATAAGAACTTGAATCTTGAAGCCTTGGAGGAGTGGATATCATAGCACCAAAGAGGACTACATCTAGAATAGGAAATGAAGTTACATGACCAAAATGAAATCTTTAATGTTCAAGCAATAATGAGGTGCCCTTGTATTACGTTGAGTAAGATAATATATGAGTAAGGGATATAGCTTAAAATTTATCATTTCCTAAAAATGTTTATCACTCATTATAAACTAAGTCAATATATCCTTGCATAGAAATGTTGGGGGAGGGGGAACAAGCTTAGAAGTAGAGCCTCAATAAAGCACACCACATCAGGCACATCGTCCTGTAGATGATTCTACTCCACTTGAACCACAACAGTCATAATCTTTACATTATCAAGAAGGCAACTCAACAACCTCTCATGTTGATCCTCTAAACTATATATCCACATCATATGCTTAGAAAGGAGGGCTTCAAAGGCAGTTAATCTCCCAAGAACTTGCTCTAATTGAGAGTGATTCTTGATATTGGTTTTGTCCTAAGGGCTCTTTTGCAAAACCCCATCCTTCTATTCATATTTAGACATAACATATTACTACCAAGTGTCCTTTTATCCTTGTTGAGCTTTCCCAAACTCCTTTCAGGAAGTTTTAACCTAGTAAATAACTCGATCTTTGATCGTAAGTGTTGGCATTAGGCTAGACAAATCCAACGTAGGAAGGGCCAATGGAGCTTGCTACATTTGAGTCGCTTACTTTTCCTAGACCCACTTCAATTTTTGAGAAGATATTCCATTAAAAAATATGAAGATTGTTTGTGTTGACTCAATAGCTTATAATGTTTCTATGGTATAGAAACTTGTGGTGTGTTAGAGCATCAAAGTAACCATGTGATTTCTAAAAGAACCATAAAATACATCTTTATAATAGGTTGTTAACAACACACACACACACACACACACACACACACACACACACACAGAGCACGTTGTTAGATGTCTATGATCTTTGACATTGTGGCAATCTCATAGTTTAAGGCTAATGGGCTACACGAAGGAGAAAGACTACAACTTGTAAAAGGTAGAAAATTTTGAGGATACCCTTTCTAGAACAATAAGTTGTTGAATTTGTGGAGTGGATGGCATGAAGTCCATACAAATTATATAAACTATGAAAACTTCAAGTGTAGTTTTAGAAGGAATTTTAATCAAGATTTTTTTCTTAAAGGTGGAGTCATTACCTTTCTAGCTTATCCAAAGTTATTATCACAAGGAACTAAGGCCCTAAGTGTAGCTTTAGAAGGAATTTTAATTAAGAATTTTTTAAAAAGGTGGAGTCATTACCTTTCTAGCTTATCCAAAGTCATTATCACAAGGAACAAAGGCCCTAAGTATAAATGAGAAGCATGTTTGTGGACTGACAAGTAAATTCATAGTATCTTTTATTATCAAATAGATTTTAATGTTTTCTTACCTTTTTATATCCCATATAACTAAAGATTCTTTGCTTTTGTTTGTGTGTGTAACATTTTTCCTTCAAAACTCGAAACATATAGAACTATTTAAAAAATAATAAATTATATTGAGTCTAATAATTAAAGTTAAAAATGTATTAAAGTATACATTTTAAGTTATAAAATGAAGAAATATTTCAAATAAAACATAATTTGATCAAAATATTTTTAAAATACATAAATAAATAAAGTATAATTTATACTTTGATAGTGTATACTAATCAAGTTTTCATGAAATATATAAAAAAGACGAGATAAAAGAAAGTTGATTTTGTTGAAAGTAGTTTGTGGGCATTGTCTTCCAAGATTGACTAAGAAAAGTATTTAAGTATTATCTACATTTGTACAAAAGTATATGGTCAATGCCATCCATGCTAATATATATTACAAGTGTACCATCCATGCTAATGTGTTTTATAAGTATCATCATGGGACCTAATTGTTATTTTGCTTGCACCAACAAAGTCACTAGAAAAGATCAAACCCTAAAGACTTATATAAATACAATTGGTTTACCGAATCAAAAAACTTTTAGGAAGATATAAAACTAAGAGGTGTTAGTAGCTTATAATAGTGGACAAGCAAGGCAAGACACTTATACTTTCTCATAGGGAGAAAAAATAGCTATTTCAATGGAGGATGTAATCGGGTCTGAGCATCACCACCACAATGCAGAGCGTGGTCATACTCAGAGTGAACACAGGTGGACACCAACATCCTAACCTACAAATCAACATTCGAGGTGAGAAGATAGGCATAGCCAAAATAACAGAGACAAAGATGATATACGTAGACAAAACTTCCAAATGCATTGATATCCATTTCCAATAAAACAGTATCATCAGAGATAGGAATCACAGTATGCAAATACACAGAGGCCAACTTTGGAGAAGTAAAATAGTCCTTTGCTTGGAAGGGCCTCGTCCTTCTTTAGCTTACTACTAGCTATAATACTATCTTTGACCATGTGCCATGCCAATGGCCATAACTACCACTATAGCTATTTGTTCATCAATGCGCCACTAGCTATCTTGCTTTTAACGCTACTAATTGACAACACCCTTAACACTAGCACGTATGGTGGACTAAAACCCACAAGTTATTCACCGATGTTGCCTTCATCCTTAGTGGAGGATGCATCGTCTTGTTGGATTTTGACTTGGTGCTAATACAAGGCAATGGGAGCCTAACATAGAAGAGGGACAAGAGGAAGTAAGGGGTGAGGTGAGTTGGGTTTTGATGGAGGCCAGAGGTGGGGTACTAGACCAAGTGGTTGGGGTTTCATCACATGAGTGAGTTTCATAGGTGAAGGTCATGTCACTTTGACTCATGACTACTAGATCCAACTCAATTTGAAGGCATGAATCTAGTGGGGTGAAATGTCTAGAATCCGATAGTAAAGGAGTAGTGAAGACAATAGGAAAACCAGTTTAATGGGGAATGAGTACAAGAAGCCATTGGCATGATAATGGTGTAGTCAGAATTCATTTACAAGCTTTGGTGACTAAAATTTTATATAAGTTAGTCATGTAGAAAGAGTTAGTATCAAAATCATGGAACACCCAAAAGGGATTGCTCCATTGAAATTTTAGCTTGGCTAGAAGCTTGCCCATTTGAGTCTTGAAGACCAACCAGGATGCATTGGATCTTCTAGAAGAGTTGTTTCTTGGAAAGACGGTCAACTTAATGCTTATTCCAGGCTTGGACTTCGGATAAGATATAAGCACTACGAATTTGATCTTCTTCCAACTTTCTTAGGGCTTCCATTCGAAAGGGAAGAGATTCCTCCGGACCTTGTAACATGACCTATATATAACTATATACTCCAAAGGTGTGATGGCTTCTAAGTCAAATGCCAATTTGTAAGTTGTGATTGTGGTAGCTCTCATCCGTAGTTGTCTTGAAGAAAGTGTAGTAGGCCCATAGTACTACCAAAAGTTTGGTATCCCAATATTTTTAGTTTTGATCTATGAATTTGTTTAAAATTTTACAAAGCACTTTGTTTGTGAATTTTTCTGAGCCATTGGCTTGTAGATAATATGTTGATGACTTCTTATGCACAATGAGGAAGAATGAAGTAAGTTTCTTGATGGTCTTGTTAATAAAATGCGTACCTCGGTGAATGACCAATTCTATGGGAGTACCATACTAGGTGATGATATCTTTGACCAAGCATTTAGCAACATGTTTGGTAGTTTTGTTCGGGAGAGTCCATGCTTCCACCCATTTTATACAGTAGTCAATTGCTATCAAGATGCACTTGTTTTTAGTGTATTCTACTATTGATAATATTGGACCAATAAATTCTGGACCCCATTTTTGAAAGGACTCCAAGGGTAAGATTGGCTAAAGTAACAAGCCATCTCGGCACAAAGTTGACCCATCAACCTTTGGCAAGAATTGCATTGCTAGATCCACTTATGCACATTGCATGTATGGTTGGCCACTACAATCTAGTATGCTAGATTTTTTTGATGGTCACACTAGCAGTAAAATGGCTATCAAAAACTTTGTGGTGAGCCTTCTCCAGAATTGCAAACTGATCCATTGATAAAACCACTCTTTGTGCAATTCTGATAGGGTGTGATCATATAATTGGCCCATGATGGCCTCAAAATGCCAACTCTGAAACTCCAAGAAGGTCAACATTTTCTCATATTAAGTCTATAGTGGATTAGGCAGTTCAACTCTCGTCATTCACTTCTATTAGAAATAAAAGGGCATTTGAGAAATCATCATTGACACCTGTTGGTGCTTCTCCAAAATCTAGTCGAGAAAGAAAGTCAGCAATCACATGTTGAGCTTCTGGTCGATGTATCACTTTGTGTTTAATAAATTCTTGTAGCAATAGAATCCAACTTCTTGATGTTCCTATCACATCTGTTGCTTAACCAAGTAAACTAAGATTGAGTGATCCACATGGAAAATAAAAGCATGCCCTAGAAAATTATACCAAAATTTCTTTATGGAATAAATCAGTCCAAGGCACTCCCTTTTAGTGATAGAGTAATTCTTCTTTGCATTGGATAATCTCCAGCTTACATAGAAGACTTCGAAACTACCCATTAGAATCCTCCTATATAAGAACACTCTCAATAGCCACATTAGATGCATCAAGAAAGACATGAAACATTTTTTTCCAATCTAGTGGGATTAGGATTAGGGATCGAGACAATAATAGCCTAAGGCACTGGAATGCTAGGTCTACCTCCTCATTCTACTTTAAAAAATATTTTTCCACATGTGCCAAAAGATTCAAGGGAACAAGTGAATGCACTAAGAGTCACAAGTGACACCCATGCCATTGGATTTCCCCTAAGAATAAGAGAACTTTGGACGATAAATCTAGCACTATGGCTTGCATTATGAATATAACCTTCATGGGTTTGATAGCAACGCCATCTTTGGAAATAATAAGGCCAAGAAAAATACCTCCTTGAACAAAAAATATACTTTTTAAAGGATTCAGATTCAAACTTACCTCTTGACATCATGTTAGACATAACCAGAGGTGCATTAGGTGGAGCAATACTTTCTCAAACATATTGAAGTCATCTTAAAAAAATATCATGAAATTGGTTAGATATGGGCCAACTATATCTTCTATATCCCTTTGAAAAGAAGCCAAAGAATTCTTAAGAGCAACCCAAACTGATCCACTGGAGAAAGCCAAACATGGTTCCATTGAATCCATCCAAAAAAGAATGCATCTCATGACTAGCCACTACATCTAGAATATTATCTAGCTAAGGAATAGTGAATGGATCTGGAATGGTGGTGGCATTAAGCTTCCTGTAGTCAACACAAATCCTCAACTTCTTGTTCCTCATGTGGGGACAATGACAATTGGTGAGATCTAGTAAGCTTAACTTGCTTAACCTACTGGGTCTATGAAGCCAATTCGCAGTAGTTAGCCCACTTCTTCTTTGACTTGTTTGGCTATATGCAGATTCATTTGGTATCTCTACATCCATACTAGAACAACATCCAGCTTCAAGGGAATTCGATGTTGATAGAATTGCAGATTCAATCATTTCATTTTTGAATAATCCCAAGTAAACACATCCTTGAACTCTTTCAATAAATATATCAATTTCTCCCAGAATCTTGGCTTAAGGTGAGCACTACTTTTTACCGGTTTGGTCTCCTCTGAGGATCAAGAACTACTATAGCTAATTCATCCTCTTTTATTCTTGTGACTTTCTATATCAGAGTTTCAAACTCTCTCTTTTGTCTCAATACTTCTATTATCTCAACTTTTGCAATGTCTTCAGTGTCTTCATCTTCTGTTTTAAATTCTGAGTTCTGGATTCTGGAAATCTTCAAAGTCAAGCCTTCCTTCTTCTTTGAGGATTTATTTGCAAACTCTGCAACTGCACATATTGTTCAATGATTTGTAAAACATCAATTGGGTACCATGGCTGTAAATCTACATTAAAACTGCTCTTCCTCACTCATCATTTTTCAATCCTTCCACCATGTTGACTATTTTTGTCATGGCCAATCTACATTGTGGTGTGGGAGGGAATTTTTTTTGCATTAAAACAATAAATTTGTGTTGATTTTGACAAATAGTGAGTTTTCTTGATCCCAAGTGTGAGTTATGTTTAGTAGAGCCAAGGCCTTCCGAACAAGAGTCAGTAATCCTCACTTGCACGTTTCATATTCAAAACAACTAAAGAAACCAAGAAGGGAATGGTAGCAATTTTCAGAAGCATAGAGTTGTAGTGCTAAATGGTCTCACCCTTTTTTGATTTTCCATTCTTACATGAAATGAGGTTGGTTTCCAATTAGTCAATCCAATTTTCTTTTAGGTTACCAAGATGATGCTATTGATATCAGATTCGCTATATCAAGTAGGATGTTTTGGATGATTCTATCCTTGCAATAGATAAGGAGTGCTAGAAATATTGTATCAGACAATGGGACGGGTGGTACTGGCTCTTCCTTGACCCTTTGGATTGTCTCCTAAGAGTTGTCACAATCATAGTTGTTACTTGGGGCTCTAGTAACATTGGTCGATTTGGCAGAATTTAATAGGTGGTCCTTGAAAGTCGGTATAAGATTTAAAAGATCTCCTAATAAATCTCTATTAGGGAATTTGGGAATTTTCATACACTTTGGGAATTTTCAATATAATTAATATTTAACCACATGGTCAGATCTTGTTCACTTTCTTGTAGGTGGAGTCTACCCCAAGTACTATATAGGTTGCCTTCCCAAGTCCCAATTTCAAACAAGGGTTTAGATTTAACAACATGGTCAAATCTTTACCCCTTATTTGAAAGTGGGACTTGGAAATTTTTCAAATATACTAATATGGTGTTTAATGGAAGAGTGATATTAATTGGTCACCATCTGATTGATTCTTAGAATGAATTCGGAATAGCCACAACTCATGGCCTATCCCCTTTCACTTTTGCACAATCAAAATTGGACTTTTGGCTCTTACTTCCTTTGGGATTAGCTTCGGGGTATTACCCTACTTTTGTCTAGGATGATCTTCTAAATTTTGTCATTACTCTTTATCGGAGATAAACTTATGGTGTATTACTCTTTTGTTTACCAGGATAAACCTCTGGATGCTTAGCTTTCTCAATTTGAGGATAAACATCTAGATGCTTGTTCAGTGCTATTCTAGGAGAGACTTTTAGATTTTTAAAGTGCGGACTAATCCTCGCAGTGTGTGGGGTTTCTACCTTCGGGGATAGAACTTCGTAGATCTCACTAGATTATGGATCCACCTTCATAACTTGCTTGGTTTTATCTTGCTTTGGGATTGGTACTTCTTGGACATTATCCTATTGTGACTTAGACATTGCAAACTTCGATCCCAACGCCATTCTTTAGGTTTGCTAATCCCATCCTAAACTCGAGTACACATTTATCTTCACACTTGGTTTTTTTCCTTGAATGAGTAGGATTTGTGTATCTTATTGCTAACTATACTATGAATAGTTAATCATTGTTTGAATTTCATTCATAGCTCTTTGGATTTTATCATCCTAACCATCATTGGAGGATTCTTTGCTGCCCATGAATTTCCAGGCCATCTTTTGGGTTAAACATTTGGATCAAAACTTAGAGTGGGATATTTCATTGCTATCAATTTTTCTGGTGAGAGTTGGTTTTAAAGCCAAAATTCAAGTGCAAAAGATGCCCGAGATGACTTAAAAAAGAGGCCGTTTTGGTGCAAAATGAAACAGTTTTACAAATAAAGGAACTAGAGTTTTCCTAGATGCATTTCGATGCCAGGAATCCAAAACAAGTGTGCATTTGTCGATTGAAGTCTATTTGACCCCTATTTAATGGCTACAAGGTTTGGCATTATGAAGTAGCTACTAGATTTGAAAGACAAAAAGAATGTGACAAAGGCCAAGGTGATAGATTTCAATGCCACAAAGATGTCTGCCCAGTCGAAAAGTGATTGTGAGACTGTTTGCCCTTCCAACCGAGTCAAAACCACTTATGAGCAAGTGTGAATATAAAAAATGGGAACTATTTACTTTTGGTGGTTATGTACTAACCATGATTAAGGCCAACAAACTCAAAATTACTCACAAGATGGGGGGTGTGTTTTTTTGCGCCCCTTTCTCCCATTAAGAAATCCATTTTTTTGTGACTATCATGATTTCCCTCACTCTCTTGGGCATTGGATCCACCATTTTTTTGCTCTCTCTATCACTCTGATTCTCGTGTAAAATGATAGAGTAATTGAGGAGATTAAAATTCAGTATTTCTCTCTCCTCTTTGTTCCTTGTTCATATGGCTATTTATGGGGGAGAGAGTGTGAGTTGATTCGCGAATGGGAGATGGACAATGACTCAAAAGTGTAATGGCAAGTAGATCAAGTGATTTGGATGCATTAGCAAACTGGAAAATAGTGTCAACATCTCCACTTTCTCGAAATACAATATGCACGTATGTGGATTTTAGAGTAAGTGACTTTTATTTAGTATTTACGATGAATCTTTTCTACATATGATGGAAAGATGATTGAAAATGGTTGAAATATGTTTCTTGATGTCTCCAATTACAGAAAATCATTTATTTTCTTTCTTGTATATTAAAAATAATAAAATGGTAAAATTCAAAACATAAGATTTAATGAAAAATGGTAGTTTTCTTAGGATTTGGGAAACAAATGATGTTCACATGACATGAAAATGAGTATGTTCATGGATCACACTTCATTTAAATCATAAAAATAAAAAAAATCAGAGAAATTGATAATTTATATTGAAATAAATGGGAAAATTCACAAAAATAAGTCAAATAAAGATAAAAAATAAAAAATAGGTTTTGTGCATTAACAATTAAGAGAAATTGGGAGAATGTTTGTGATATAATGAAGATCAAGCATGAGGTTCCCTCAATTTTTATTTGTTTATATATTAAAGTGCATATTTAGAACTGGTTTCTATGGAAAATTATCACAAAATATCCCTACATTTGTGCAAGGAATCTAAATGTAAATGGTAGAAGGTGTGAGATTGAAATGAAAGATATTTGATTAAGTTGCTATTTTCTTTGCATATCTTAGTATATAGATCATTGTTTATATAAGTTTTAAGAGGTTTAGTAGCAAGGGTTAGCTCGGTGCTATTTCATAGCAACGGATCATGATACTAGTAGAAAGAAATTATGAAAAGATTGTTTGTGCACTTCATGTTGGCTTGTTTTTAGTTAAGTTGTTTGAGCACGAAGTGCCATATACTTTGCATATGCAATCTAAATATGATATCAGAATATAAATTCCTAAATGCATTGTAATTGTATGTCTAGATGATGGCATTGAGAGTGTGAGACTCCCTTTGCTATAGAATAGTGCGATACCTTGGGAAAACCAATTAAGTGAGGAATACATAAAGTCTCTTGGATTGTTGCGTTTAATTGTGAGAGGACTTTTTTACGCTTGTGTTGTGTGTGTAAGATGGGGCATCTTGGGGCCAATCCCTGGGTGTAGGAGAGTTGTGAAAGAGCCACAACATTCTATTGGGGGGGAGCTCTTTATTTATGTGAATCGAGGTGCTAGTGGCCACTTGTATGTCTGGATACTTCCTCTATTGGAGTTGGGATGGGAAAATCATTGGACTAAAAATTGATACAAATGCGTGATTTATTTAAACTAGTGTATGACCTCCAAATGCTCCTAGCCACAAGGCCGTGAGAGTGGTTTGTGAGCATAAGAGGCTCGTTTAGAGCCCTATAGCTAATGTCGGACCTGTTTTATGTCTTGAAAGGTTGTGCATTTGTCGAGAGTCTCTAATAAGTGGTAGCTTTTGAATCTTTTTTAATAGGGACCAATCGGTTAGTTTTTGCAAAAGAGCATTGAAATAGATTCCTTATTTCTTGATAAACAATGCCAAGCTGAGATTCAATGGCATGAAAGAGCTGAAAGGGCTAGACAATGAGTTGAGATCTTTAGGAGATTTTGTGCTAAGCATAATAGTTTTCTATCCTTGAGAAAGAGAGGTCTTGTTGATCCAATTAATATCCTAGTCAGTCCATTAGGGGGAGGAGGAAGCTCTAGCATTCCCCTTTCCTTGAAAAGTCAATCTACTTCAAGTGGAAGTGTAACCCCTTTGGTACAACCCCCTAAAGAAAACCCGATCGTCATGATGGCATAACCTATTGAATACCTACAGGAACACCAAATTTTCCTCTACCTATTATAGGAGCACTAGACTATGCTCGAGAGACTATACTAGATGCAAGATTTGTTATAAGAATTGTGATTACAAGATAATCCTATGTAGGGTCATAAGTTACAATGCTAACTTAACAAGATATAGAAAATCCATAACTCAGCACCATAGATAGAGACAACACGAATCGATAAGATATGAAGGATCCCACAACCCAGGGCCATAGGTATGGATACAAGATATCAGAATTATAAGATCTTCCTTGACAAGGATGAACAAGATATAAGATAGTACTAGATAAGATCTCGTACTATGAGATTACAAGGTGACAAGACAACGAGAGTATAATGGAAGACAAGACAAGACTAGATGCCATGACTAGACATGAATTAGAATTGGGACTCGAAGTTACTTACTTGGAGGTCTCGACTTGATTGGAGATGCACATCCATCCTTGGATATTGGCCATAGTTTGCAAAGAAAGGAGTTTTCTTGGTAGATGCATGGATACTATTATTATAAGCAAACTCTACAAAGGGAAAGAGCTCAAACCAATCATTATGATAGTAGTTGATGGTGCAACAACGATATTGTTCCAAGGCTTGATTTACCCATTCCATTTGACCATTAGTCTCTATGGATGATTGGATGTGGATAACTTAGCTTAGACTCCAAGGAGGTTGCAAAGGCTCTTCCAAAAACTAGATATGAATTGGGGACCTCGATCATGGCTGATGATGTCATTTGGGAGTCCATATAATTTGAAAATGTATATGAGGAAAAGTCTAGTAGTAGCTACACCTATGATGGTCTTGGTGGTAGGGATGAAATGTGCCATTTTTGTGAGCCTATCTACCATAACAAAAATAGAGTCATATTTGTCTAATTTGGAAAATCTGTTATGAAATCCATAGATAGAGAAAACCATGGTCATGCTGGAATGGGCAAGGGTTGTAAGAGGCCATGTGATTTGTGATGAGGTACCTTGGTCTTGTTTCAAGTATCATATGATTTTATATATTCATTAATTTCTTTCCATATCTGGGGACACTAAAAATCTCTTGAAATAAGCTCTAAGGTCCTATTAACTCCAAAGTGTCATGCTGTTGGGTATCATAGCATTGTTGGAGTACCTAGAGTCTCGACTTTCTTGGAGGGATGTAAAGTGGATCATTATAGTATAACAATCCATTAGTTTCTTGAAAGTCACAAACTTCATTTCCTTTTCCATCTTGATTTTTTCTCTTGACATTGTTGGCCAAATCATCATGCAGCAAGGCTTCATGGATTAATCAAATCAAGGTAGGGTTGTATTGGTGACAAACGAGAGATTCTTACTAGTTGTTGGAGGTGCTTTGGCTTGAGTAGTATTGCTCGTTGTTGATCAAAAGCTTATTCTCCCTTCTTAGGTACCAAGTAGGATCTTCTTGATAAAGTATCTGATTAGCATTGTTGGTGTCATGGGCACTAGGTGATGACAAAGTTAAACCTAGATAAGAAGTTACTCTAGCAAGATTGTCTTCGATTGAGGATGCAGGTTGTCATAAAGTATTCTAGATTTTTGTGATCTGTGTAGACGATAACTTTATAGGCTGCACCCTCTAGATGATGATGCCAAGTATCAAAGGCATCTAGAATGGCAATGAGTTCTTTGCCATGGATCTCATAGTTAATCTCTAGAGGGGAGAACTTCTTTAAATGGAATGCCACTGGATGCATATGACCATCATCCCTATGGTGGGGCAAGATGGCTCCTAAGGTATAGTTTGATGCATCGATGTCCAAGAGAAATGGCTTGGTAGGATTTGGGTGGACTAGGATTGGGATAGTGAGATGGAAGTGATCCTCAGGGTTTGGAAGGCCTTCTCGACTCTCTAGGATCCATGAGAACTTTGAGTTTCTTGTGAGTTTGGTGAGTGATGTGACTATCTTTGAGTAATCCTTGATAAATATCCTATAGAAGCTGGCAAAGCCAAGGAAACATTAGACATCGTGGACACATGTGGGTGTCTACCAGTTAAAAATAGTATCGATCTTCTTGGGGTCCATGAAGATTCCTCTCTAGGAGACATTGTACCCCAAGAATTCCACTTCAGTTTGATGGAAGAAAGACTTCTCAAGCTTTGCATATAGTCATTTTTCTCTGAGCTTTTCCAAAACTAATTTTACATGGTGTTTATTCTCCTTTGGATCTTTTGCAAATATCTTTTGAGAATATCAAGATATTATCCAAGTGTATAACTACAAAATCATCTAGGTGTTCTTAGAAGATATCATTTATCATATGTTGAAAGATTGTTGCAGGAGCATTGGTGAGACCAAATGGCATAACAACATACTCGAAGTGACCATACCTTGTGCATAAGGTTGTCTTCCATTCGTCTTCTTCTCTGATCCGTACAAGATTGTAAGACCCTCATAGATCAATCTTTGTGAAGATCTTGGCTTTTCCAAGGCGTTCCAAGAGCTCTAGTATCAATGGCGAAGGGTATATTGATTCATTCTTAACTGTTATCCTGTTGAGTCCTCAATAATCCACACACATTTGAAGTGACCTATCTTTCTTCTTCACAAACACAATCGGGGCTAATAAACCCCTTGGCTAAGTTCTCATCAATGTTCTTGCATAACTCAACTACTTCATCACATGATAGCTTGTAGATGGGTCCAAAAGGTGGTTGAACCCCCTCATGGAGTTCTATAGCACAATTATCTGGTTTGTGTTTGGGCAAGAGATCTGTATTATTTTTTCCAAATACATCTTGGAATTCCTAATAATGACTTAGTAGCTTGATTGACTCATCCTTACTAGATTCTTGAGCTAGTATATGATATATCATGTAGGTCGGTTCTTGCCTTGTTGTGTGCATAAAGGCTTTGGCTCCCCAACCTTCCCTGATTTTCATGACGTGTAATCTTTTTCTTAACCAATCAATTTTTGGGTTGTGTTTTTTTAGCCAAGACATCCCAAGGATGAATGGATTTGTGGGTCTGGATATGAGATTAACACATACACAAGATTTGTGATTGCGAAGAGTTACCACCATGAGTGGTCAGATTTCCTTAGTAAAATCTCTAAATGTTAGAGGTCTTACATCCACAACTTCAGCTATTGCAAGTTTGGTATTTTGGTGTACTGGAATCTAGAATGTATTCACAAAGCATCATCAAGGAAACATGAAAAGACCCTAGAGTTGAACATGGCTTTGAGAGAAAGGGTCTTTCTCAGAAGGATCGTCTAGACTATGACAATGAAAGTTTCCATGGGTGCGGTTAGGATCAAGAGGTCCTTTCTTATATCAAGGTCCGATTGTACGGTCTCATTTACAACTGGACATCCTTATTTTCTTGCTCAAGGATGGTTGCGGTGACTCTTGGGGTTCTTGTCCTCTTATTTGGAAAATTTAGGGTGATGTGTCTTGGGTTTCCACAATATAGGAATAGATGATTCTCTCTTCGTCTTTGATTTTCTTGTGGGATCAAGGATTGGAATTTGATATTATCGATTTGCATTAGTTTGGGATTGGTTTCTTCTTCGATTGGGTCTTTGATTGGAGATGGGTTCCATTGGTGAGGCCTTAGTTCTTCTCACTTTTCTTGCTTCCTTTGGAAAAATCTATTACCACACTAGATGGCTTGCATGATATAATTGTTGAGTGTTTTTTCATAAGGCATAGTGAGCGTGAGACCCATGATGTCATCTCGAAGACCCTATCTGAATTGGCTGATAGAATACTCCTCATGCCAAGTGAGGTCATAGATTAATTGTCTAAATTCAGATGCATAAGCAAAGGTGGGCTGGTTACTTTGTCATAGCTTTCAAAGTTTTATTTTTGCTACACTCAACTAGCATCTACATCTCCAAATATGGAAGTGAGCTTGCAAAGAAATGCCTCATAGTTATGAAGTACTGGCATATTGTCTTCTAAGATTGGGGTGAACCATGATAAATCTTGACCACAAAGCAAAGATCATGGATCCCACATTGGAAACATCATCTGGATACCTATCTGGTTGCATATATAGATACCGAGATTTACTCGTTCCAAGAATCCCATGAACTTTGAATAGTCACCATTAAACTTCTCTAGCATGTTGATCTTGGGTTCTCTTGTTGGGGATTGATAAGCACAGAGAATCGTTTGATCACTTTCTCTATTGTTCTGCAAGTCTCAGATCTAGTCTTGAATCTCTTGTAGCATGGGCCCAAATGCATAGAGTTTTCTATTTGAAGTTGCACTTGTCATTCATTCAAGTCTTGAATTTGTTGTTGGAGGTTTTGAAGGCAGGCTCTTTCAAGGGTTTGCCTCCATGGTGCTCAGTAGGGCTAGAAAGTAGTCTTGCCAAATTGTTATGGGAGCACTAGACTGTGCTCGAGAGACTAGACTAGAAGCAAGATTTGTTACAAGAATTATGATTACAAGATAATCCCATGTAGGGGCACAAGGTACAATGATAACTTAACAAGATACGGAAAATTCCACAACTCGGGACCACCATAGGTATAGATAACATGGCTTGATAGGATATGAAGGATCCCATAATCTGAGATTGTAGGTATGGATAGAAGATGTGAGAATTATAAGATCTCCCTTGACGGGGATGAACAAGATACAAGACACTATTAGACAAGATCTCGTACTATGAGATTACAAGCGGATAAGATAACAAGAGTATAATGAAAGACAAGACAAGACTAGATACCATGACTAGACAAAAACTAGAACTGGGACTCGAAGTTACTTACTTGGAGGTCTCGACTCCTTGAGCTCCCAAGACTGGCATTGGCAAGACTAAGGAGCTCTAAGGCGAGCCCCTCATTTTATATGTGTTACATAAGTGAGTTCTAGAAATTAATATTGAATTGCCAAGTTCAAGACAAAGGATATCTCATGATGTTTTTCAACATGACTTTGAAAGGACAAACTACAATGGGGTATCATGGCTTGAAAGCTAGAATCATAACTATGATCGATTTATTCTTTGTAGTCTTTCAAAGAGAGTTTTCCCTTGAGAGAGGTGGTTAGTATTGGCTATACCTGCATCGTGTTAAGGGTCCACACACTCCTCTATATCCTTCTCATCTACCAGCTCATCTAGCAAAAAAGAAGCTAAACTTGGCTTCCTCCAATTATTGTTCATAAACTTTTATAGGTTATTCAACAAGAGTATACACAACAAATGTAGTAAACTTTGACATAAGCCTACATTTCCTGGAATGAGTAGAAAAAAACATACCTCTCGCATAAAACCTATCAGGAGAATGAGTTCCATACTTCCTTGTGAATAGGGACTTCTCTATAGGTGAGGTCCCAATAGGTATATGAACATATTCCTTTACAACTACAAGTAATGCTAGACTTTCAAACTCAGCAAAGTCCTCTAGACAAAAGTTTTTGCAAAATTTAACACATGATGGAGATCCCAATAAATATTGAAAATATCCTTTACAATTCCATAATAAGACAACTCCATGCCATTCTGAAGAAGAAATTCCAAGAGCCTTTTTGAGAAAGTACTCTCTGTGGTTTGAGACAAACTAAAAATCCTCAATGGGGTGACTTGCCTTTGCTAGAGGTTTCTTAGGTATTCCAACACTTGTTGTTGAGCATGGAGAAGAAGCAGAAGGAATTTCAATAGCCAAAGATGCTAGAGCACTAATTGAACCCCTTGACCCAATAGAAGACCTTCTTCTTTTCCTCTTCTATGTTTGCACATTTAGGAAACCTTGAAATCTTATGGAATTTGATATCCCGAGAGTGGAGATTATGCATAGTGAATAGATAAGTCAAGACTAGACTAGAAATCCCTCCTTGCTTTGTATCTTGAGAGCATAGATATGGCAAATGGAAGATACTATGGCAAATAGAGATATGGTGAGAAAAGATATAGTGTAAAAAGACGAATCTGCACTAGACCGAGGTCCCTAGACAGTGGTCCCTAGATCGAGGTTCCCTCCTTACTTCATATCTTGAGAGGAAGAGAAATGGCAAGCATGAGATATGGTACAAAATTAGGAGAAAAGGCCCCAAAGTGACACCCAAAGGGAAGGACAAACAAGGTACAAAATCAAGAAAAAAATTGTGTGATGGGCTGCCCATGCATTTTTTGTTAGGCCAATGGCAAGGACAAAGCAAATAAAAAGGAATGTTTATATAGATAGGAAAAACAATGGAGATGGCCTAGAGCCTATGGACCATTAGAGGTTCTAGACAATGTTGCCCTTGAGATCCCTCTTACACGTAGTTTTTCTCAATCTGGAGCTATGTAGTCTAAGCAATCTAGTGCAAATATTGTGTCTTCTACTATTGGTCAAGGGCATATCACACAATAATCTCCTTTAGCTGATGATCAACTAGCGAGCCTTCCAAGGTAGCAAAGAGAAAGAGGAGATCGAGGAACTATTATACACAATAGAAGTATTTCAGTGAGATAGGAAGGCTGAGAGAGCTACATAGCATGTAATTCCAAAGGTAGCTTTCATTATAATTGTGAAAGATATTTTTGATAGATTGTCAAGAGTATACACTAAGTCTGGCCTCCTTCATAAAAGAAATGGTAGCTTACAACAAGGATTCTTTGTCTATAGGAGGCAACTGAAGATTTTGTCATTCACTTTATGAATTGTGCTTAAATTTCCACTACTCTTGTTCATATGATTTGAGTATGGTTAGTAAAATCAAGTACACGTTTTGACAAGCTATTGAGTCTCTTGCCTAATATTGATTAGAAATCCTTTGAGATCCTTAACATTCCCTTAAAATTGTTGAGTAAAGTCAAAGATCCAAAGGTCAAGGATGTGACTAATTTATACTCTACAAGGGGTGTAGCTCATCATCAAGAAGAAAAAAATGCAAAAGTGATAGAAACTGAGGATGAGATTTACAAGAAAAAAATTTCTTTCCTTGGCCTTGTCAATTATGAGAGGATGGGTAAAGTGTATGTCCAAATAGTTGTCAATGTCTGTTGCACTTGTGAAAAAGAGGAGTACCTTAGTATATCTCCTGAGGGTAAATCCATGTGCTAGAGACAAAAGATATTTAATTGTCTCTAACTTTGTAGCTTATTCTCGCATAAGGTAACACATTTTGATTCTCAAAATTTTAAAATATTGAGTTTGTAATGATTGTGTTGTTGATTTCAAATAACTTTTTTTTTTGCTATTGGCTATAGGGTATTCATTGCTTCTCTTAGCCAAGATATCTCTTAAAGTATCTTTTTTATTGATCCACTAATATCAATGGATTTTTTTTCAAGATCTTATTTAATTATAGTAAAGCTTTTAAAGTCTTTTGATTTCATCACAAACAACCATATCTTTTGTCCTTATGTCAAAAGATATGCAATTTTCTAGAAGGGTTAACTTACACTCATTTGTTATCACATTATTTTCATACTATTGTTTGCTTTGTAGAGGGCATTGGGGGAGTCATACATATCAATGCCCTTTCTAGAGAAATTATCCTTAGTAACTCTCCAAGTGGTATCTATGGGGCCAAGCAAAAATGTACATTGAATGGAAAGCTGCTTGCTTTCTATTAATGGTTTATTTTGGTTGCTTTTCTTTTTTAGTTATAAGTTCTCATTTGCATTACTAGTAGGCTTGTGACTACCTTCTTGGACACCACATATGAGGATGTTACCAATTTTGGAAAACCCTACAACTTTTTACTACAAGAAGTATCATTGCAAAGTGATGTATATACTTGCAGATGGAGAGTGATTTCAAATGTCTACAAGATAATAGATTCAAAGTTACTGAAGATAGATGGACTCAATGTAAGTCTCCTTGATATTATTTGTTTTTTTAGGGACCCTTATCAATCCACTAACTTATTACATTTATTTCTACATTTCCAAGATTACCCTCATTCATATGTGTGGTGGATAAGGGAGCGATGCACTGAGTTGATTTTTGATAGGACAATCACACCAATGAATCCCCACTCCCCTCTTCTACAAAAACCTTCAA
Source organism: Lygodium microphyllum (assembly GCF_053477565.2). Taxonomy (NCBI): domain Eukaryota; kingdom Viridiplantae; phylum Streptophyta; class Polypodiopsida; order Schizaeales; family Lygodiaceae; genus Lygodium; species Lygodium microphyllum. The sequence goes on from NC_141136.1 coordinate 176,578,482, forward strand.
AGGCTAAGGTAGTGGAAACAAACAAGGGTAAGGGTACATGCAAGGGAAATGGCAATGTAAAGTCAACCACAAAGACCACTTCACAAATTCCAAAAAGAAAGGAATACCAATGCTTTCTCACATGAAGTTTGATCCATCTCCTCTTAATCTTGAAGATAAGACAGTACATACTATCAAAGTCGAATTCATCTAGTTGCCAAAGAAAAAAGCGCATGTGAGAAGACTAAATATATTTGATAAAACTAACGAAGAAGCTACAATATCAAAGAATGAGACAATATTTGAGATAGAAGAAATAGAGAAGCAAATAGAAACTTAGGAGGTAGAGAAATGATCGAAAATAGACTAAATTTTGTATTTTTAGACCATAATTAATAGAAATTAAGAGTTCTTGATAATATTAATAAAAAATAAATCCAAAAAAGTTAGAATACATGAAAATGAATCTAGAAATAAAGTTTATAACTTGGAGATGAGTTTAGTAAAATATTTATGCATTTTAATACAAAAATGATAGTTTTGATTGTAATTAGTGAAAATTAATGGCATTAATGAAATATTAAGGTTGAGACCTAAAAATAGAGTTGAATTAAGTTAAGATTGATTTAGTTATCAAATTTTAGCTCAAATGAACCTCTGGAGTTAAAGTTATTAAATGTTCAAGGGTAAAAATAGTAGATTTTAAGTGTTTTTAAAGAATAATTAGTGAATATTAAGAATAAATGAAAGCATTTATGAACACAAACTTGTATATAAACTACATTCATCATGATTAATGTCTGATTAATAAGGTTTGATGCGTTATGATTTGATGTAATTATTATAAATATTTTTATTTTTCTAAGTAGTAATAAAAAATTAATAACTTTTGATAATGAAGGAATTAGATGGAAAATTGAAAAGTGACTATAGTTTATTTTTTGTTTAGAATATACTTCTAAATTTTAATGGATAATTATTTTCATTTACATATACTTTCTTTGTAAAACACCATTTAAGACTAAAATAGTAATTAGTGAGTATTAGTGATTGTATTAAAATATTAATAAAAGTTAAGAATAAATTTAAAAAATTTAAGTGACTTCTTTCTCTGATGAAAGTTTTGAGAACATTGAAGTTTGTATACTATGGGTTGTAGTTCAAATTGGGAAGGCTAAATAATAATGTTTAAGGAATTGTAAGTAAAAAATGTTATTAAATAGTTTATGGTTGGACTAGTGAGAGAAATGATAATGTGACTTTTATGTTGATAATTTAAGGATAAAGAAGATATAAATATCCACCCCAAATCCTTAATTAATACAATGGATTTACATATAGTCATTTTGTCCACTTATCTGGGGACTTCCTAGGGAGCCGTCATTTTTTTGTACGTTTGTGGAGAGAGACAAGCATGTTAATTGAGAAAAAGAGAGGGTGGTTCTCGCTATTTTACTGATTTAAGCATTAACTAAAAAATAAATAAATTTTAAGCTGGAGATGACACACTTAAAAAGGAATTAAACATGAAGAAAAGATTTGTAAGATCTTTCAATTACTTGAAACCAAACTCTTCCAAAGTTCAATATCTCGAAAAGAGGTTACATAATAAACCACTATAAGTATGGTAGGAGAAACATATAAAGAGTCTTCCCTGAGAGATGGGGAGAAGCTATAGAGCTTAGGTCTAGAACTTTACACCTATTTGACCAAGTCGAATGACTTAATTAGTCATTTTGAGATTAAGCAACAGAATTATCAACCTAAGTAAATGAGACTCTGATGAGTCCTTACAACACAGTTTTCTTATGAGCCTTCTTCCCTAAATTGCCACAAGATATTTAACATATAACCATAGATAAGGCAAGGGATACTAAGTTAGTGGATGGAGGCAAACACTTTGGTCCCCAACTGTGGGTTTTTGTCGAGCAATTATGCACTTGCAATTGGATGTTTCAGGATGAAGCAAAGGGAATGTCTTGTAAGCATCACATTTTAAGCTAGTCAATGAAATTCAACTTAATACTATTAGTGTGAACCACCATTATACAATTGGTTTTCTAGAGAGTCGTATAAGACTTTTAGGAAAATAGACTAGGCTCAAGTGTCTTAGTGGGTAGTAATAACGAAGGGAGTCAATGTAAGATTTGATAAAGTGGATGAAATTTTAGGTTTAGCTAAAAAGCTTAGTGCTAATATACCCTATGGAACTGAGGATAAGGAACTACCTGACATTCTTCGAAAGTTGAGTTTACACAAACAATGTCTCTTACAATAAAGAGTGATAGGAGGATATGCATAATAGAGAAAGCTATCATGCATCATAGTGAATGAGTGAAAGCCAAAAGTTAGCACGGGAAGAGAGAGCCAAAAGAAGATTGGAAAAGAAAATTGAGCGAATAGTCCAGTAGCTAGAACAATTGAATGCCAATCTACAAAATACCCTACAAGGTGGGCTGGATTTGTCATTAGAAATTGGAAAAGTCACTGTAGAAACGTCTTCTGTTGGAACTGAGTCAAATTACAATTGGGAGAGCCAAGCAAGAAGCTCTAAGGGAACGAGTGGTACCCAAAAGGATAGCTTTTGAAGAAGGGGTCAACTACTAGTGAGAAGAAAGAAAAAGATACAAAAGAACAGGTCAAAACAATGATGATTTTGTGGTCATAAGCCTGACATTTCACACTTTAAGGTATCTGGCAGCATTGCATATGTGCACCGTAGCAAAATGGTGTAGCAGAAAGGAAAAATAGGGTACTAATGGAATCGACAAGAGCTATACTGAATGAGAAGAGTTTGCCAAATGGTTATTGGGCTAAAGCAGTAGTGACTATTGTCTATGTGTTGAATAGAACCCCTACAGCAGGGATTCATGATGTAACTCCATATAAGAGATTGTATGGTCATAAGCCTGACATTTCACACTTGAAGGTATTTGGCAGCATTGCATATATGCATGTTCCTGATGAAAAGAGGAAGAAATTAGATCCTAAAGTTGTCAAGAGTGTGTTCCTTAATTATGCACAATACCGGAAAGCTTACAAGTGTTATGCACCATCTACAGATGAAACATTGATTAGCAAAGATATTGTTTTTTATGAGCTGGCATCGTGGTATAGTAATCCTATTGCAGTGGCTACTAATGGATCAACCAGCACTAGTAATGTTGAAAATACACCTACAATGAGTACATCTATGAGTGGTCCTACAGGTGATGGGTCACCTACAGTAAGTCCTTGGTCAAGACGCTTACGGAGTCGTACTCCTACGTCCACTGACACGGATGTCAGTGACTGAAATGATAGGACATAGAACAAACGACACTCCCATCGATCATACGATAGAAGACCATAGTATATATAATCTTTCAAAATATCGGAGTCTTAGTAGGTTATTTGCTAACCCAAAAGAACAAGTTCCAATCTCTTCGAGGATCTAGAAGAAATGCTAAGAGTGTTATATACAGCTGTTAGAGCGCTTGTGTGACTTTCAGATTTCACATGATATTCTAGTCCTTGGGATGACAATCTTGACATGCAAAAATGTTAAAATGATGTGGAAAACAGCCGAATAAGGTTTTAAAGGAGGGCCTGATTGTAGTAATCAACATGACGACCCACTTTTGGCGACATGGGAGATCTCGTGAGAGCTGTTATATGCATACAGAAATGGTGGAACAGACACCGAGTTCTCGTCAAAAGCAAAAGCCAAAAGATCTCTATGGAGCAGACTTCAATTGCTGCAAGAGGGAAATCTCAGCCATTAGAAAGAAACAGTATATGGCACCGATCAAATTTAGGCCTACTAGTAGAGCTACTTCCCACATCTGAAAGTCCCCGACTCCCCAGTCTCAGCAACACTAAATATAAAGAAGGCCAATCTCAGACGCGTCAAAAAGAAGCCTCTGCCTGGTACCAAACAAAAAGGACTGTGAAAGGGTCATGCCTATGAGACTAGATCTCCTCCATACTCTGATAGAGCAATTCGTCCAAGCCATGGGCTCCGCATTTGAGAAACCGTGAATGTTTCTGGTTGTGTCCTAACTTTTTAGCGAGTAAGATGGACGTCCATCCTATTGGTGTATTAAACAAATACGTACTTTTATGTACTTATGTAATAACCAATGATTAAAAAGAAATAACTGAACAGATGCGATGGCCGAAAGGTCATCACCTTCTATAACCGAATCAATGCAATGAAAAAACATAACTGTTCATTCCTGTTGTTTGTGCTCCTGCGTACCATCTCTCTCTCTCTATATATATATACACAGTTCTGTATGTAGTTGTCTACATGGTATCACTCGCTGACGACTACTAATTCTTTGGTGTTTTAGTGCTCTCACGCTTCCTGCTGCAGGCGCTGCTTCCTGATCTAATATGGACTCTTCAAGAAGCCATGGCTGCAACATCATCATCTTCATCCCTATCAAAGTTTTATCAAATCGAAAAGCTGCAAGGTAGCAATTACCTTCCATGGAGCCTGCGTATAAAGATGCTCCTTGAAAAAGCTGGTAATTGGGGCGTTACTGATGGTTCTGAACCTGATCCCGCCAAGCAACCTGTTGCGCCTGGTGCCCAAGCGCCCACTGATGCTGAGAAAGCTACTTGGAAGAAGAAAGATTTGGAAGCCCGAACTGAAATCATCTTGCATCTTGGTGATCGTCAACCACAGCTCGTTCGAACGTTAGAAACCGCTCAAGAAATGTGGGACCTCTTAAAAACTAAGTATCAACTAACCAATGTTGTTTCACGTGTCCTCCTTCACAAGCAACTAAACGAGATTCAGATGATGAATTACCCTACAACTGAAGCATTCCTGGAAGCTTGGCAATCTGCAAACGAGAACCAACTAATTGCAGGCCTACACCTCCCCGAGGAGGTTCAAGTAAACATACTTCTTGCAGCTTTACGTGATGCATGGCAATCATTTGTCTCACAACATTCTAACACACCTAATTTAAAACTCACAACTTTGTTGGCTAACATAAGACAGGAAGATCAAATCCGCAATCGAGGAAGAACTCCACCCGCCTCCTCAACCACCTCTCCCACTATACCTTTAGCCATGCTTGCTAGTGGTTCTCGTCCACTCTCTCGATTTTGCCCTAGACAATTTAACTCCCGCCAATCTCAATTGCTTTCCCAACCTAGTTCACCTTTACGACCCTTCTCCTCTAAACAATCACGCCAGCCATTCATGCACTTCTCTTCAACTTCTCGCTTTCGTAATAATCAAGGTGCTTCTGCCTCCACTCACACTGTCCCTATCTGTAACTTCTGTCATCGTAGAGGTCATACTGAGCACCAATGCCGCACAAAGAGGCGTCAACTTCGCCCTTCCAACTCTCGAATGAATGCAAACCTAGCCTATGGGGTTGATGACTTGAGTGATGAAGTAACCACTATGCATCTTTATGCTGCCATTGCTACCTCCAACTCTCATGTTGATGATTGGTATCTTGATACTGGAGCTACGCATCATATGACGGGAACCCAATCTTGGCTCCATGATTGCCACCCTGTATCCTCTTCATTTGAGGTTCGATTTGGTGATGACTCTCTCTATAAGGCTGCTAATAAAGGATCTCTACACTTGCAGCTACCCAATGGCACCACTACTATAGTCCCTGACATTTATTATGTCCCTGTCCTAACAAAGAACCTTCTCTCGGTTGATGAGCTAACCAAACATGGCACTAGTGTGGAATTCCAACACAATTACTGTGTCATCAAGACGCCTGGTACTTCTGGTGTTCCTACCCACTTAATCTGTTCTAAACAAGGCAAGTTGTACCCTCTTGGACTTGAGGTGACACACCTCAGCATGGAGCTTTATTCTGCCCATGGCTCAAATGACGAGGAGACCTTATTGTGGCATTACCGCTTGGGACATCCTCATGTCCAAGCGATGCGTACTATCCAGACTCATAGGATGGCTACAGGATTTACACCTAACTTAAGCCGCATTTCCTTATGCGAAGCGTGTATCTTTGGCAAGATAACACGCACCAAATTCCCTAGGTCCAAGAGCAAAACCAAAGATCTCTTAGAGTTGATCCACTCAAACCTTTGTGGCCCAATGCCTACTGTCTCTCTTACAGGTTCCTCTTACATACTCACCTTTATTGATGATTGGTCCAAGTACACAGTGTTGTACTTTCTCAAGCACAAATCTGAGGTGCTTACTCATTTTCAGCACTAGAAGACATTTGTGGAGCGCCAATTGAACAAGCCCCTTCGTTGCCTCCGCACGGATAATGGTGGTGAGTATATTTCCAATGCCTTCAAGGTATATTGCAATCACGAGGGCATTTTACATCAGCTCACAGTTCCCTACTCTCCCCAACAAAATGGGGTGGCTGAAAGAAAAAATCACACCCTATTGAATGATGTGCGTGCCATGCTCCTTACTGCTAGTGTCTCCCAATCCTTTTGGGAAGAAGCTGCTGCTACAGCTTGCTATGTACAAAATCGACTCCCTACACGCACTCTTCCAAATAAAACTCCCTATGAACTATGGACTGGTGAGAAACCAAACATCTATCATTTACGCATCTTTGGGTCACCTTGCTACACTCTTATTCCAGCAAATAAGCGCGACAAACTCTCATCTCATGCTGAGTGCGGCATTCTCGTTGGTTATGGTGATCAATTTGGTATCAAAGGATATCGAGTCTACCATCCTACAACTCATACCTTCTCCTTTAGTCGTGACCTCTTCTTTCAAGAGCATTTGCTAATTGTGACCCCTTCCACTACTGACCCTTCATCAAGCTCCACTCCTCTAATCTTTCCGCCATCATCCACCACTACCATGGATCCTGGTCCTTCTTTAGGAGTCCTTGAGATGTCCACTATATCTGTACCAGATGTACTTGCTCTTCCTCCACCTCCTCCACCACCTGTGATTCCTCCTCTTAGTCCTCAACCTATAACACCAACTCCTCGAGAAGTGATTTCCCCTATTCTCTTGTCCCCCACAGCAAGCCTCTCCACACCAAATATTCCTTTGCATCATAACTCTAGTCCTATTGAACACACCACTACCTCAAGAGTTCCTCGCAACCCACCTTCATTATGAGAGCCCTGTGTTCCAACCTTCTAATCAACCAAGCTCTTCACGAGCTCCTAACTCTACTCGAGGAGGTTCTTCTTCTTTTCGACCTACACGTGTACCTCCAAACTCGCAATCTACTTCTCCCACCTCAACCGAGTCTCCTCCAACAAAGACTCGAAGTCTAGCTGATATACTTGGTCGCCTTAATCATTGCTTTGGCACAGACCTCTCATGCCTCTATAGCACTTGATGATTATGCTCTTTCTCCTGATGGCACTATTAGTGTTGCTGCTGCTCTTGGCTCACCTGAGGCTCACCTTTGGTGTGCTGCAATGGAGGCTGAAATGGCCTCTTTAATTCATAATAACACATGGGTTCTAGTACCTCTTCCCTCACATAGCAAACCCATTACATGTAAATCAAGGCATTCTATTGGTGGTTTTGCCTTCACTCTTTCAGGAGGCGCCATGTCATGGAGGAGTAAACGTCAAGAAACTGTCTCTCTCTCAAGCACTGAATCAGAGTATAAGGCAGCATCTGAAGCTACAAAAGAAGCTTTATGGATCAACAACCTTCTAACTGAACTCGGTTTTCATATTCATCTTCCTATTGTTTTATACTCAGATTCTATGTATGCTATAGAGTCATCTCAAAAGGCAAGACAATCAGACCAAACTTAAACACATTGCCATAGCTAACCATTTTGTGAGAGAACAGGTTGAAGCTCGAAAGATAGTGCTACTTTACAAGCCTTCCAAAGACAATGCTGCTAATGTGTTTACAAAAAGCTTGAGCTCTGCACCACACTTCAAGTGTGCAGAGACAATTGGAATGGAGTTTCCAAATTGTTAACATATTTGTTTATGGGGGGGTATTGGTGTATTAAACAAATACGTACTTTTATGTACTTACGTAATAACCAATGATTAAAAAGAAATAACTGAACAGACGCGATGGCCGAGAGGTCATCGCCTTGTATAACCGAATCAAGGCAATGAAAAAACATAACTGTTCATTCCTGCTGTTCGTGCTCCTGCGTACCATCTCTCTCTCTCTCTCTATTATACACAGTTCTGTATGTAGTTGTCTACACATCCTGTATTCAAAATACTCATTCGATTCCACATGTCGATGAAGGACTCACCAGAACATCCTTTCAACATTTGGTAATCAGGAGTATGCAACCCTTCCCTTTCCCAAGAGCACTGTCAGCCCTCGACCTTGAAAAGCAATTCGGCCAATAGCTGCTGCGTTCACATCATAGACCATGCATCTATTCTGCTGAATAACATCACCCCTGCCCACCCATGGTCTTTTCCGACCACTTGCTCTGAGAAATAGTCCGACAGCGTCTAAAGCTGCTTAGAACTGATAGCAACTCCACAGGACAGCCCAGCCCACGTAGTAGACTAAAGGGATAGTCATCATTCCCATGTCCTGCCTCAGCGCCGGTGGTGGATCCTTCCCTAGAGAACATAAGTACCCCAGCTCTCTCTTCAGACGTTTTCAACAAACTGCAGTTGGCACAGAAGAGACAGAGCCTCTTCTCGATCAACGCGAGAGCAAACATTATCTAGATAGGCAATGAATCCTTGTTTGTATGGAAGAGGAAGGAGCTGAGTATCAACGCATACCTTCACTTCCCCCCTTTAAGAAAACCAGCCACAGGGGTTTTTAGTTGGTCAAGCTACGAGAACCTACAAATTGAGATTGGTAATTTCGTTCATTAAACCAATGTACATACTCATAAAAATAGCGCTAATTCAGTATTGTATCTTTACAGTTACCCTAGGCCACAGGAATATTCAGTGATAACGAAGGTTACAAGCTGCACCAGGAGGGAAGCAGTTATAATGACTCAGTGAGATAAATATCCCTAGCAACGGTGGCATGGAGATTATGTACATGGGCTTCCAATTAGGCCTCCTTTAGGGGACCCTACTGGTCCTTGGAAGCCTTCTGGTCCTCGAAGTAGGACTTGAAGCAAATGGGGATAAACATGGGGACGAGGAAGCCGAAGAGGTTGTAGGTCCACAGAATGAGGTTAGTGACGGCAAGGGAGCGGCCAAGGAACAGCGGCCAAGTCGCGGTACTGGAAACAGTCGAACAATAGAAAACAGCCTCGATCCACTCCCAGATGGAGACGAGGCGGATGCTGTTGTAGAGGACGGGGACGAGGGCACGGACGGGGAGGGAGATAGAGTCCGATTGAAAGGTGAGGCGCTCTGTGACAACCTGGCAGCAGAGCAGGAAGATATGGGGGACGGCAGCGATGGCCAGCTCCTTCTCTTCAATAAGCTCCTGCAGCAGCCCCGAGGCGGCGACTGCAGTACCCTTTAGCCTCGATAACACTATTGGAGCTGCCGCGTACGCGAGGGGTAGGTAGATGCCCACCCAGGCAGCCACCGTGACATAGACCTTGAGCAGCTTGCTGCCTGCGAAGGCGCTCCTCGGGGCGGACGCGGTGACGGGCGGGAACACGAACCTCGCCATGAGCGCGATGTAGAGGCTCGCCAGCCCCGCGCACACCATGTTCTCCCGCGCCACCGTGCCGCTCCATATCAGCAGCACTGCCATGGCCGCGAACTGCACTAGCGGGAGCGTGATACGGAAGCGCTGCTTCTTGCCCGCTACAGCACCTGCCTCGTCTTGGCCTGCCATCGCCACCACCTCCGACCGCACCGCGCCACCTACTGATGTCTGTGCTCTGTGCGCGCGCGCGCGCGAGAGGGATATAGAAAGGGATGAGGTTTCCTTTCGCTCTCTGTGTGAATCAAATGGCTCTCTTTTTAATCTTCAATAAGCTTTAACAATCCCCACACACTTCGCTCTCCTTGTTTTCCAATGTGTCCACACGCTTTCCATCACACTTGATTCACAAGAAAATTTTGCCTAAACCTTCACCTAACGCGCACATCAAGTACGGCCTTCGAAGAAATAAAATACATATACTATGTGCTATTTTTTATTGTCGCTAAGGTGATCCTCGGGACGTCCATCTTTCTTCCAAACGTCCTGTGGTCTCCCGAAGCTCTCTTTTCTCTTCTTCTAAAAAGTTGTTATCCAACTAATCATGGGAGGGAAAAATAAATGTTTGTTAATATACATCAATACTCTGCACTAGGACCTGGAACAGTCATTAGGGTGCATGTAAAGCAATGGTGTTTACCCCCTCCCCTACCCCTCTCACTATCTCTCTTATTCTATCTTTTTGTCCCTTCTCTCTCTAAATGTGTGCCATATTAAGCACACCCTAGACCTTGAATGAACTTCTCACTTCCTTCTTGTAATATACTAGCATCTCACTTCCTTCTAGTAATATACTAGCATTCCGCGCATGCTTTGCGCGCAGGGAACACTTCGAAGCGAAAAGTGAAGTAGCTCTGCTATTGCACAGCAACTTCGCTCAACAATCTATTTCTCATCTTTCTCTTTCCTCTTTTTCCTCTCTCTCTCTCTCTCCCCCTCCAAATTCCCTATGTCTAATTCTCTCTCTCTCTCTCTCTCTACCTTCTATTTTAATTTATTTTTTCTCCTCTCCTGGTTCTCTCTCTCTCCCTTTTTTCTCTCCCCGCTTTTCTTCTCTCTCTCTCTCTCCTCTCTTTTCCTTCTCTCTCCCTCTCCTCTTTTTTCATTTTTTTTGTCTTCTTCTCTCTCTCTATCTCTTCATTCTCTTTTTAAATTTTTTCTTTTCTCTCTCTCTCTCCTTTTCTTCTCTTTGCGCTTTACTTCACTCTCTCTCCTCTCTTTCTCCTCTATTTTATATTTTCTCTCTCTATAATTCTCTCTACATGTTCTCTCTCTCTCTCTCTCTCTCTCTCTCTCTCTCTCTTTTCTTATTTTTCTTCTTCTTTCACTTTCTCCCCGCCCCTTAGTCTCTCTTAAAGTATGTAAATTTTATCTTTTCCCTATATAGAATTCTCTCTTTATGTTTATATTCTCTCTCTTCTTCTCCTCTCTCTCTCTCTCTCTTTCTCTCTCTCTCCCTCTCTTCTTCTTCTCCCTTTTCTCTTAATTTTCCGTTTTTTCTTCTCTCCCTCTCTCCCTCTCTCTTAGATTTTATATTTTTCTTCTCTCTTTCTCTCTTTTTTAAATTATATCTTCTCTCCCTCTCTCTTTCCCCTCTCTCCTTTCTTCCTTCCTCTTTCTCAAAAAATATTTAAATTTTAAAAAAACTTTTCTCTTCTCTTTTCTCTTTTTCCCCATCTCTCTTCCTCTTTCTTCTTCTCTCTCTTTATTTCTTTCTCTCTCTCTCCCCTCTCTCCTCTCTTTTCCTTCTCTCTCCTCTTTTCTTTCTTTCTCTCTCTTTCTCCCCTCTCTCCTCTCTTTTCCTTCTCTCTCCTCTTTTTTCATTTTTTGCTCTTTAAATTTTTTTATTTTCTCTTTCTTTTAAATTTTATATTTCCTCTCTTTATAATTCTCTCTTTGTGTTCAAATTCTCTCTCTTCTTCTTCTTATTTTCTCTCTCTCATTTTCTTCTCTATGTCTATCTCTCTCTCTCTCCTCTCTTTTCCTTTTTTCTTTTCCTCTCTCTCTTTCTCTCTTAAATTTTATATTTCCTCTCTCTATAATTCTCTTTCTCTTTGCTCCCCCTCTCTCTCTCTCTCCCTCTCATCTTCTTTTCTTTTGCTCTTTGTATATATATATCTCTCTCTTTCTCTTTATTTTAATTAAAAAGAAAGTTTCTCTTTTTTATTTTTCTTTTTTCTCTTTAAATTTTTTATTTTTCTCTTTCTTTTAAATTTTATCTTTCCTCTCTCTGTAATTCTCTCTGTGTGTTCAAATTCTTTCTCTTCTTCTTCTTGTTTTCTCTCATATTTTCTTCTCTCTATCTCTCTCCGCCCCTCTCTCCTCTCTTTTCCTTTTTTCTTTTCCTCTCTCTCTCTCTTTCTTAAATTTTATATTTCATCTCTCTATAATTCTCTTTCTTTCTTCTAAATTTTATATTTCCTCTCACTATAATTCTCTCACTGTGTTCAAATTCTTTATCTTCTTCTTCTTTTTTCTCTCTCTCTCTCTCTCCTCTCTTTTTTATTTTCTTTTCCTCTCTCTCTCTTAAATTTATATTTCCTCTCTCTGTTCCCCTTCTCTATCTCTCCCTCTCTCTTCTCTTCTTTCTTTTTTATTCTTTTTGTGTGTGTGTGTGTATATATCAGATTAAACTTTTAAATGTAAACTTTTTCTTTAAATAAAATAAGGAGAGAGAGAGAGAGAGAGAACCTAAGCCCTGCACATGAGAGAGAGAGAGAGAGGGGGGGAGGGGAGAGGAATTTAATTAAAAAGGAGAGGGGGAAAAGAAAGAGAGAGATTATAAGTGAAAGAGAGGGGAGGGGGTTTTAATTAAAAAAAGGAAGGGGGGAGGGGGGGAGGGGGGGAAAGGGAGGGGAAGAGAAAATGAGATATTACACGTGAAAAAGAAGGGAGGGGAAGGGGAGAGAGGTTTGGAAAAGGGGGTAGGTTTGAAAAGCCCGTTGGAAATTCGGGGCTTTCCGAACCTATAGCTAAAATAATATAGTAGTAAGATTTATTTAAATAAAATAGAGAAAGAAAGAGAGAGAGAAAACCTAAGCCCTACACATGAGAGAGAGAGAGGGGGGGGAGGGGGGAGGAATTTAATTAAAAATGGGAGGGGGAAAAGAAAGAGAGAGAATATAAATGAAAGAGAAGGGAGGGGGTTTTAATTAAAAAAAGGAAGGTGGAGGGGGGGGAGGGGAGGCTTTAATAAAAAAAGGGAGGGGAAGAGAAAATGAGATATTACACGTGAGAAAGAAGGGAGGGGAAGGGGAGGGAGGTTTGGAAAAGGGGGTAGGTTCAGGAAGCCCTCTGGAAGTTCGAGGCTTTCCAAACCTATAGCTAAAATAATATAGTAGTAAGATAAGAAATAAGATATAGTAGTAAGATATTTTCTCTCTCACATTTTCTTCTCTCTATCTCTCTCTGCCCCTCTCTCCTCTCTTTTCCTTTTTTCTTTTCCTCTCACTCTCTCTTAAATTTTATATTTCATCTCTCTATAATTCTCTTTCATTCTTTTAAATTTTATCTTTCTTCTCTCTATAATTCTCTCACTGTGTTCAAATTCTTTCTCTTCTTTTTATTTTCTCTCTCTCTCCCCCTCTTTCCTCTCTTTTTTATTTTCTTTTCCTCTCTCTCTCTCTCTTAAATTTTATATTTCCTCTCGATGTTTCCCTTCTCTATCTCTCCCTCCCTCTTCTCTTCTTTCTTTTTAACTCTTTGTGTGTGTGTGTGTATATATATATATATATATATATATATATAAACTTTTAAATGTAAACTTTTTGTTTAAATAAAATAAGGAGAGAGAGAGAGAGAGAGAGAGAGAGAGAGAGAGAGAGAACCTAAGCCCTATGCATGAGAGAGAGAGAGAGGGGGGGAGAGGAGAGGAATCTAATTAAAAAGGGGAGGGGGCCGAAAAGAAAGAGAGAGATTATAAGTGAAAGAGAGGGGAGGGGGTTTTAATTTTAAAAATGAAGGTGGGGGGAGGGGAGGCTTTAATGAAAAAAGGGAGGGGAAGAGATAATGAGATATTACACCTGAGAAAGAAGGGAGGGGAAGGGGAGGGAGGTTCGAAAAAGGGGGTAGGTTCGAGAAGCCCTCTGGACGTTCGAGGCTTTTCGAACCTATAGCTAAAATAATATAGTAATAAGATAATACCCCACCTTCTCTCATTATTTTCTCATGACCACTTAATGAATCTCAACTTATGTTAAAAACTATCATATCTTATAATTGAAAGATCACCCAAGCTTGAACCCAAACCTACATGATGGCAACCATACAATGCTCCCAAAGTAGGTTTATTGAGGATTTTTGAAAAAAAATTAACTCTCAAATTTCATATTTCAAGGAATTTTTTGAAAATTAAAAATATATTCTAAGCTTTAAAAAAACCAACTTGCAATGTCCAGAGCAACTCCCTCTCCATAAATAGCAATCAACACATCTTCTATATCTTATAATTGAAAGATCCCCAAGGCTGAACTCAATCATACATGACAACTATAGAATGCTCCCAAACCTTCAAAGATTTATTAGGGATTTTTGAAGAAAAGTTAATTCTACGATTTCTTATTTTGTGGAAAACTTTGAAAATTGAAAATACATCTGAGGCGTAAAAAAGAGTAATCAACACATAGAGAGAGAAATTTGAAAATCAATGCAAGGCTTACAAAAGACACCAACTTGCAATGTCGAGAGAGACTCCCTCTCTCTGAATAGCAATTAGCACATAGATAGAGTCCTCTTTCTATTGCGAGGATAAGAGACACATAAACGCATGTGGGAAACCTTTAATGGCTTCTATCTCCCTTTCACTAGTGATGCATGTTATATGTTGGCTCATCAAAAGACAATGCTAAGTAACATGTATACTTACTTGTATTTTGGCTACAATTAGGATCATTGAAGCTTTAGGTCATGCTACTAGTATGGATTTGCAAGTGCCATTCCTTCTCTACTAATCTTCCCACTACCACCATGGTTTGTTGGTTGAAGGAGAGGGGAGATTCGCATTTTAGTAGGGTTGAGAAAAGGGTAATCTCTCTCTCTCTCTCTCTCTCTCTCTCTCTCACACACACATCATTAATCTCCTCTTCACCATCACATCTGACTAACGGATCTTGACTTCTATTGTTACAAATGATAGAACAAGGCTAAACGAATGCAACCTATGTAGAGTGCCTATGAGAAAGATATGACTAACTAATGGGAGAAAGATGGATCAAGGAATGCCCTAGATTATGTGATAGATAGGTTGAGATAGAGAGCGAGATATAGAACAGGGTTATGACATGTGTGCTGAGGCCTCAGAACAACAAATTGGCAAATTGCATTTGTGATGTGAGGGTGAAAGCAACCATATTATTAGAAGACTTGAAGGCCCACTATTCTACAAGTCCATGTGAAAACTCTTGGGTGAAGAATGCACTCACTACTTGGGGATTTCAGACTAATGATAGTTGGATGTTCAATAGGCCCATAAGGTTGCCGTCAACTTGTTGTCCTAATCGCTATGAGAAGCAGAGACTACCTTGGTTAGGACATTTAGTAAGGTCTTATTTGTGGATTCAGCCTAGCCATTAGCTTGAGGGTAGTAGAGTAAAGATTTTCTATGGATGATCAAGAAGGTAGATAGGAGGTGGAAAATCACTTCGTTGAAGAATTGTGTGTCTTGATCACTGACTAGTTCAATGGGGCAGCCAAATCGTGAGATTACTTGCTCCTAAAGGAACTTGGCCATAGTTTGAGCATTGTTTTTTCTAGTGACTCATGCTTTTGCCCACTTTGTGAGGTAGTCTCTTGGCGAATAAACACCAAAGTCAAAAGAGTGCTTGGGGCACTTGCCCACTTGAGGTTTAGCTCATTTAGTTGCCCTTGCTCGTGCTTATGAAGGTACTTTCAATAGACAATGATAATTTGCTTGATCCTATTTTTGACTTGAATTGAAATAATTTTTGCCTTTCTTTTAGAATATGTCTTTGATGAAGGACATGGGAAAGATCTCTTTATGGAGATTGAATCAATAGCAAAGAAAAGAGTTGTAATGATTTATTGACTTCACTATAATTATTTCACTGTTGTATTTCTACACTATTGTTGAAGCATGTAGGGTTGAAGGTCTACTACCACAAGGGTAAGAGATAGAAGGGTGTAGGGAGATTGAGAGATGAAACAATATGAAAGAAAGAGAATTTAGAATTTGGAAGATTTAATGGAGACATATAGAGGTAAAATCGAGTGACTTTATTTCATACGGCTCACCAGAGCAATCAATCTGCGATACATCTGACACATGTGATAGATTTGATAAACATGCACACACTTGGGATGATAGCCCAACATAAAGTAAGACTATGGCCTAGTGTATGCACTAATCCATGAATAATCTCTACTAAACATCATCCAAAAGCTATAGGTAACACCTTAAAATCTCATGTATACATCAATCTGCTAATGGAAGATGATAGGTGACACCACTGTAAACAAGACACGTGAATATGAATGCATAAATCTTATAAATACCCTCTACAAACCTTTAGAAGCACTTCAACCCTATAATTGTAGTTTCATTAGAGTAGCAAAACATGGTATAGATGCTGCCCCAAATCCAAGAGAAACTCTATCTTTCTTGTCTATACTATGTCTACTAAAGGTAAAGGTCAAGATTCAAGCAGCATAACTCAAGAGAAGCCATGTTTGAGCATCAAAACTCCATTTTCAACTTATTGCCATATTCTTGATTGTTATTCACAACCTAAAACAATGCACATGAAGAGCATAAATCCATCAAAACTCCTCTTTGATGATCAAGGAAGGTTCCCGTGATATTTGGGACCAACAATCAAGTGAGAGATCATCTCAAAGACCTTATAAGAGATGAAGATCATCTAGTAGAGCTTGTGCCCCTTTCCTCCTCTATTTTCCCATGTTCTATGCTCTCTCTTCTCCACTACATGAGCCTCTAATTTCATTTCTTTCTTTGGCTCTTCCCCCCACCTTTCCCTTATATCCTTTCCTTCACCTTTGTGGCCACATTGGATAGCAGACACCCAATTAGTCCTATTGGTGCCCCTAAATTTGCACTAAATTGTCTTGTTGAACTCATGCTTCATTCTCCACAACCGAGCCCACAAAACAAGTCACTTAAATGACTACTAATCACTACTCAAAGCACATAGTCATTAACTTCCAACACTCCACTTGACTAACTCCTATTATCATTACAATGAGCAAGTTAGAGAACTCCACTAACTAAGAAGTATGTCACTTACCATTCTGGAGACAAAGCATAAAATCTTCCACAAGATAGAGCATACCTCGTTTTTATACTTTATGTCAAAAATCCCATGACATCTACCCCCTCTCAACATGCATATCCTCTGGAGAGGTGCCACACAGGTAGCCCATTGAGATAAAAAACCGAAACACTTATCATCTTCGTGTTGCGAGTCTAACTACTCCTACCCATATCATAAGGCATTAAGAACTTAGACATCTCATCCTACATGTATCCATTGGCATCCATTTGTGGCAATGATAGTGCTTGTACCACTCCAATCCCTATAAATCCACATGGCATCCCAAGTTCATATCTCAACTCATCTTCAACTACATCTTTAATATCTGCCACTTCCTCTTCCTCATCTATGTCAATCTATTCATATTTTACCAACAGGCTCACTAGTGGAGAGACCTCTTCTACATTTCTCTTTTTGCATATCTTGATCCTCTTCCCTTTTTTGCGTATCCATATGCTTGCCTTATGCAACTCTATTGAAGTGTATGTCACACACAGTAGATTACATCCATCAGTCTCTTCACGACTAGAAAACTATCCTATAGGACCAACTTGCATAAAAATGCTTGTATCCAAATGGTAACCTAGATCACCAAGCTTTAAAAAACAAAAAATGTAGCCTTCCTCATGATCTACAAATTTGTTGAAGACACTAGAACCAAAATTTGAAGGTAGCATCTCCTAAAATTTTATGTGCAGCCTATAATTGTTATTTATAGTATGTAGTCTTGGCCGGACATCACCCTTTTCGACCCTATAACTTCTGCATATAAACCTTGCATGTCAACTAGACTTCGTAACGACCTTCCCTAGGTATAAAAGGCCATTCTAGTTGCATTTGTCACCATTAATCCACTTCCAATTAAAACAATTTTCAACATCTTGAAATCTAGTCTCTTACAGCCATCTTGTTCACTTGGGTCTTCAAACTTGCATATCCTCTAGCATATACCAAAGTATTAGTCTTCAAAAAATATAGAATCTTATTTATCCATATCCATGTCATCCTCTTCCTCCACTTCCACACTATCATGGATGATACTAATATCCAGCTCATCTAGCTTATATGTTGTAAACTCTCTTCTCTTAAAGAGTTTGATCCCTTTACTTGCAATTAGAATGCTCATTGTTGCCCTATCGATCTCACTGAGTGAATAGGTAGCATTGCATTTTCATGTATCTTCCTTACAACATATAGAACAAACCATTGCTTAGAGACGTTCCAACTAGCATTATGTTGATTATTGAAGATGTTGTCATAAATTAGCACCCATTCCCCTTTCTATATGGCTCTTGGTCAGAATCTATGTCTCTTATCAAAGCGCTTCTTGTTTTGAAGCTTGGCTACCTTCCACTTTTCCACCACTGCTTTAATGTCTTCTGGCCTTTGTTTTAGTTGTCTTATGTATAAAACTAGCAATTCCTTTCTTTTTAGGTCCTCTTCCCAAGGCAATACACTCCAAGTAGTAGCCATCTCCTTTATGGGCATGATGGGATTCTAACCATATATCAATTCAGTTGGCATATATCCTATCATAGCACTATGAGTTATTCTATTAGTCCACTCTTTTATCTTCCCTCCACATGACTTGGCCAAGGCCTTAATGATAGGCAAATGATCACATTCACTTTTGCCATTGCCTTCCAGATTGTAGGCTGAAGTAAGAGCTAGCTTTATCCCTAATTGAGAGAAGAACTCTTGTGCTTCATCTGAATCAGATTCTTCCCTATCTGCTGAAATTTTTCCCCCACATCAATATCTACAAAAGATCTCTTCCAGAGGAATGTACACTGCTTGTGTGAACTTCACCCTTAATGCCCTTCCGTCCACTTGATTTTTTAGGTTCTCTCGTGCAAGCATAAGGTACCACATATGCCAGAGATCGATAGGCATAATCACCAAATCCACTATCCACTTCAAATGAAGAGACAATGAATAAGTTGGTTGCAACCATCTCAATGCCCCATTTCCGAATACATGTGACAAGCAGTACAAGTCTCCACAAAGTGTGCAATGTCTTTATAAATCCCCCATCACTAGTATCTCTCCTTTATCTTCTTGAACGTGCCCCACACATCCCTGACTAGCCCACAAACTCTCATGAAACTCCCGCATAACCTGTATCTATGTGGCTCTATCTCCAAGAACTTGTAGTGGAGCTTCTTGTTTCTTCTTAGCATGCCTCCATATATAGCCCTCTTTCAGGAAGAATCCATAGGCCATCCTCTTTATCCTTTTGAACTCCTCTTTTATCCAATCTTCCCTCTTGGATAGAGTGTTGAGACATTGTCTTATTCTCAACCATTCATCTGCATGTTCATCTTCTAGAAACACCACCATAGCTAAAACATGGCATCTATGATGTTTTCTTGCTGCTATATATGATTTTCCCATGGTTGAATACTCCTGTATTGTTGTTAAATTCCCTTCAACATTAGCATTCCAAGATAGTGCACATGTTGTACTTGCTAAATTACCTGTTGTCCTAGCATTTATGATAGTTGTACCAGCATTTAAGACACTCTTGTACCATCATATATAGCAATACCAAGTCATTCCTTGCTATGAAATAAGCATTTCTAGGCAAGAAAGTCATCCTCTTCATCCTCATCCATGATGTCATCCTCATTTTTATAGCATGCTCATGATTTTCCTTGCCTATTATATGCCATAAATTAGGGTTCAAAGACTTGATATAAGCTATCCAATGTAACATCACTATGTTTAGTGTAGCACAACTAGCAATCATGCCCAATAATGGTAGACAATCTATTTTCACAACTACATGAGCTCCCACAAAATACTCTCTACCACATTTAAGAGATGTAACAACTCCCCAAAGCTCTCTTTTGAATTGTGGATACTACCATTGTCTCTCATTCAACCTTTTTGTTCCAAATCTAATAGCATACCTATTACCTTTAGCATCATCTTGCCCAACTGACCATGTAAGACCGATAGGGATTGTATCAATTGTGAGGATAATAGGCCTTCTATTCAAATAATTTTCCTTCTTCAATGTTAGTACTAAATTCAACAAATTCTTTAGCTCCTGAATAACCTTTGTATGCTTTCTCTCCCAATGAAACCTTTTCCCCTTCCTCAGTACTACTAATAAATCCTTTCAACCACGTGTGAACTGAGAAATCCATATTAGATAGAAGAAACATGTACCAAAAATCCTTATGACTTTTGATACATTGGAGCATACCTCTTGTAGCTTATTTATCCCATCAATCTTAATTGGTGAGGGCTTTCCACCATAAGGGCCACACATATGCCCTACAATTAGCACTTCCTCAATAGAAGAGACAGACTTTGCATGTGATAGAGTGAGATGCACTTCCTCCAGCTGAGTCAAAATCTTTTCATAGTAATTTATGTGATCATCAACAAACATCCTACAACCCTTCTCATAGGATCTTCTCATTTAAGATCTCCATCAACTTAGGCAAGTACACTCAAGTCGTAGAAATTAGTTTATGATTCCACGGAACATGTGGAATTGTAAAGATCACTATAGGAGCTACAACTGTCAGGTCCACATAGCCAAAATTCAATAGGCTAAAAAGCAAATGCCTTCCCATTCTTAGCTAACATTTATGTAAGCCACCCAGTTGGCAAGAGGAACCCATCACATCCAACCTTCAATTCGTTCAATGATTCTGTAGTGAACTTATGTCCCACACCCTATGGATCATGTAGACTTCTCTATCTAGAAATTGTCACATTTAGTCTCCATTACTATCAAAGGGTAAAGGCAAAGCCATATGATTAACCTTTTTGTCAACTATTTTAAGTTTTGTTTCCACTACCACTTCAGCCCAGTTTTACAGGCCTTTACATTCATGTTTTGTGAATTCACTCATGACATCAAACATAGCCAAAGTACATACATGAATGATATGATTTTTAGCCTTGTTTTCATCATTAATGATTGTTGTAAATTTAGCCAATGAATCATTAAAATTCAGCCTTGAAAACAACCTTGAAATATTGTCATTTGCAGGTAAAATACCATATTTTATAAGCTCATTTTTAGCCTAATGTACATATCCCTTTTTATCCCTATGCATGGCTTTAATACTCTTAAATCTTCTTGCACTACTTGTTCTCCATTCCCAAAAACCAACAACACATACAATTTCTCCTTTTCTTGGAGACAAAAACATCTTCCAGATAGCACTACCATAGCCTCCATTTACAAGGTGTTGTCTAAAAAGCCTTGAATTCTCTAGCATTAGATAGAACCGGATGATCTTTGGGAGTATCCCTATTATGGGGATGATTTATACACCATTAAGAATTGAACTGGTATTTTGCCATCTCTACTTCACACATGCACGTATGACAAATACTTTAATCTCCATTCTTATTGCCACAATGTAGGACTGCCCCAAGATAATAGGATAACTGCAAGACTCTTGCACAAAGAAGTGCTAATCATCATGGGCATCACCAATAGTCACTAGAGCATTTAGGCATGTAGTAAAGAGATCCCCTAATGAGTTGTTTGTAGCCTGCATATGCTAGCTAGGATCCATATCCATAGACCAACCACCATTCTCATACAGATTGCATGCCATAACATTAATTTCAAACCATGGTCCAAGAGAGCAATACATAGCATCTCCCGCTCACCTATCTTCACAACAGTTTTAGTTCTAACTCTTGCCTAGTGCATGGGTGAATGATGGCTACTAGGGATAAACTGTATTCTTCTTTCTCACGAGACGGATACTACAAAACATCTCTATGTCTAGCCAAGACATCACTCTTTCCATTCTTAATCACTCCATTTTTTAGTTCAGCCCTCTTTATGAAAGTAATGAAAGCATTAGCAGATTCCAATTGAATCCCTTGTGAATCCATGTTTTCAGCAACCTGCAATAGTGCTTGACTAGGCTCTCCCACAAACTATCATTTTCTCTTGATAATATTGATTGTTTCATCATGGAATTCACACTTAGCAATGCCAAGAACCTTGCCAAGTGTAAAATCGAATATGTCACTCAAGCACTTTCTTAATGTCTATAGCAATGTCAATATCCGATTGTAACTTATAGCTAGGCTATTTTCCTCTCTTCTTCTCTTCGTGCTTCTTCTCATGATGCATCTTCCATGACATGTTTCAAAATGGCATTTTTACCAACCTTCTACTGCTCCACTTTACTTCATGTCATGCGCTTTTAATGACCTATAGCCTCACCATCTATTCTTCTCTTCACCACTCCAATAGCATCCATATTATGCACCTTAGCCAAGTATGCATAGGTTGTAAATGAATCAGACTAGAGCATCCCATCTAATCATACCCCACACTCTCTAATTAGCAACTGTCAAATTATCCATTGTTGTCTTTCCCTTCTGTGCACAGTCTAAAGCATGTGGCCATACTTCAGATTTAGAATCATCCTTACATGCATTAAGAGAACTATAAGATTTTTCAATCTGCAACTCATATGTGGCAAAATATATGGTTGCGAATGCATTCCTTTCTGCCTGCTTCTACATACCTCCTCTGCCAAAGTTTGGCTCAAGAGGTAGTCTTGTTTCAATTGCATGAATTTTGCCATCTTTTCAAAACACTTTACATTTGCATCACAATAAGAAGCTAGACAATCCTCCTTTTCATGCTGCAAACTATCACACCATATACAATGTCTCTTAATCATTTTCAACTTTTTCATCTAATTTTACAACCTTTGAGTAAAGATCTACAACATTCAAGTGAAGGTCATGCAAGTCCTTCACTATCTCATCCAAAGCATCTCCCTCTTATGTTGGAGCAGTAGGCATAACACGTTGATCATCCAATGAAACTGATGGCTTTGCTACTATTTTAGGTGCCTTCATAGAATTTGCAGGCATAGACCCTATTCCCAACCTCAGTTTCATCCTTTCCCGCTTCACAATCATATTTATAGCATCAGTGACATATGCCCAATTAGTT
Organism: Lygodium microphyllum; assembly: GCF_053477565.2. Classification (NCBI taxonomy): domain Eukaryota; kingdom Viridiplantae; phylum Streptophyta; class Polypodiopsida; order Schizaeales; family Lygodiaceae; genus Lygodium; species Lygodium microphyllum. The sequence continues at coordinate 176,601,286 of NC_141136.1, forward strand.
TTCAACCCCGCTTCTAAAGCCTCATCTTCTAAATAGTCAGTCAATTTCAACTACAACACATGATTTGCAGCTTTCAAGAATAACTTAACCTTTTGAATTTCCAATAATTGCTAGTTATCTACATTCAATTGTGCATACACCGGCTTTCAAATTCATGCAACAAGGTTGTAGCTACAAGACCCTTGTTAGGTCTCTCTACCCATTTTACTACAACAGCAAAACATGGTATGTATGCTAATCCAAATACAAGAGAAACTTTATATTTCTTGTCTATACTATGTCTACCAAAGGTAAAGATGAAGAATCAAGTAACATAACTCAAGAAGAGAAGCCCTATTTGAGCATCAAAACTCCATTTCTAGCTTGTTTCCCTATTCTTGACTATTATTCATAGCCCATAGTCCACATAAAGAGCGTAAGTCCATCAAAACTCTTCTTTGATGATCAAGGAAGGTTCCCTTTATGTTTGAGACTAAGAATCAAGTGAGAAATAGCCTCAAAGACCCTAGAAGAGATGAAGATCTTCTAGGATAGTTGGACCCCCTAGGAAAGATGAGTATAATTGAATTGCTTACAGTTTTAGATTATGTCAATTGCAATATTTTTAAGTGGAGTTTTTATTCCTAGAATTTGCTTTAGTTTGATGGCAATAGCATGACAAACTCTTTGAGCATATGTGAGCACTATTTTGTAATCTTCACATTTTGTATCATTGTTGTTGAAGTACCCATGTAACATGTGCATTACTAAGTGCATGCATGAAACCTAGCCACCTTTCAATAGAGTAGAAAGGTTGCATTTTTAGTAGAAAGGGTAAGTAAAATGCCTAAGAAGAGTGCAAAATCCATCACTCATAAAACATATAATCAATTAGTTTGCATTTAAGGGTGAATGCCCATAAAACATATGTCATGCCAAAAGATGTTACTCAAGAAGAAACTAGCTTAAATTGAAGCTCAAAAAAACATGTTTGTGATAATATGATTATGGACTGCAAATATAGAGGTACTTTGTTGAAAATATCCACAACAATATTACAACAACATGTTGTGCCATGCAAGGTTTAGGATAAATAGGAATCCCTTTGTAGTCTACCCTATCTTCATTTAGGATGTTAGTTACACATTCCCATGTCTCATCCATAAATCATCTCATGACAAAATTTTACATTATTAGTTGGAGATCCTACCTACACATATGATGATTAGCTAGATTGTTCCAAAAGAGTTTTGAAAGTTAATCACTGTGCTTAAACTTAAAATATACTTTTGCAGGCCTAAAGCAAGATGAATTTGCAAGATGCATTATGCTTGCTTTTTGAAACTTCCTAGGACAGTTACTACCTCCCTCATCAGTAGGGAGAATAAATAATTTGATAAAAATTTGCAAAAATGAAAAATTGGAACCAGTGGCAATTACATGAATTGAAGATGTTTCATGCTATTTAGAATTTAGAACCTCAACAACATATTAAAGCATATGTCATCTCAGGTAAGAGCCGAAAGAAAAGACAAAGTATGTGAAGTTGAATTAAAGATTGTTTGCATTCCATTGAGTTATTTCAATCCATAGAAGATTAACTTGAATTGTTAGGCATATCATCTCAAATGATAGCCATTGGAAAGCCAAAACTATGAACATGAGTACGAACACACATGTATACTGAAAGAGATAGAGTTCAAGGAGGGTTATAGATAAATATATCCATAAATTTGAGAAGCAAAGAAAACCACATACTTCATTGCATAGAGGTTGCCTCTTTAAATAGGGTCATGTGTACTTGGATACATTGCATTGTGTCAAGTTTGACTTGCCACCTTAGATCCTTATCCTTCAAAGTCATCATCATTACCTCTCCACACTCTAAAGACTAGTTCATATTGCATTTGCATACAAAGAAGGCCCCATCTGTAATGGATGCTCAAGCAAGGACAACCCTTGGTTCACATGCAAGTTGGGAAAACCCCTAAATCCATGAAGTTTCTAGAATATTCTAGAACTTTTTAAAAGTATGTGTATAATTCCTTATGTCATTGCTAATATCAACATGCCATGTGGCATCCTCTTCTAATGACATGTGTCCACCTTAATCTCCCTAGGCTATAGTATAAATAGGAGTCATGTGCTACAAGCCCTATAGTCTTACCAACACCATTTGTGAGGCTTCTACGAGATAAGTCCTCTTCCAATTCTTATCTTGTTCTAGTCTTGTCTTATAATGAGTCTTATCTTGTAATCAAGCATGCTTTTGTGGGCATTCTCTTGTAATTGAGTAATCTCTCAATCAAGTTTGAGTTCAATTTCTCTTTCAAGTTTTTCTCTTGTAAGTTGTGAGAGAAATCTCCTCACTCTCAAAAGAGCACTTGACATGCCCAAAACTGTTTGGCAAGTCTCTCCTATCACGATCTTACCTAGTCATGATGGAGTCTGTGGTGGAAGGTATTATTGCTTCTTTACAAAGTAGGAAAATCCAAGAGCTTTAAGAAAGTAATGCAAGGCTACAAGAGACCACAAGCTTTGGGCTTAGCTATGCAAGACCTACAGGGACAACTTCAAGAAATCAAGAGACAAGCCAAAGGTCTGTTAGCTATACTTGCAATATTCATGATCAACATAGAAAGAACCAAATGTTAGTCTTTGAGAGAAATTTGATGGCACAAGGTCAAAATTCAAAGGTTTCTTCTAGTAGGCACAATTGTTTATATGCATTCAACTAGATTGTTATCCAAATGATTTATAGAGCAACAAGGTATACATCCTCTAAGGAAAGCAAATTCAGTAAATTATGCAAAAGTAATTGATGGTCGACCTCTTGCTTTGTAGGTATGAGACTCAACCCATAAAAGTTATCTTAAGGAGTCTTCTATTAGATATTGCCTTCAACATCTTCCATTATTGGAATAGTCCCATTGTTATTAGGCTACCCTAGCTAGAATTACATAGCCTTGACATTAATTGGAGGTCTACAAAGATCAAACCAAGGCTAGTGCAAAATAATGAAAGGAAGAATTCTTGACCAATAGACATTGGGGCAAAGGTGTTCATGCATCCACCAAAGAGGAATCCATCCTTTTTTATTTATGCAATTCCAATGGAGAAGCCAAAGCAACAAAGCCTCACTAGCTCAATATGTAGAGTTAAAGGATGTGTTTAAAAAAAAGAATATGAATATGCTATCGAAAAACCGACCTTTTGATTGTGAAATAGACTTATAAGAAAGAGCTCAACCTCCTTTTGGCCCCATCAATAAGTTATCCTAAGGTGAATTAGTAGAGCTCATGAAATATGATGATGAGCATATTGCCATGGAGTTTCTACATCATTCAAAATCTCAAGCAATAGGTGCTTCAATTCTATTCATTAAGAAAAAATATGTATCCCTTTGTATGTGTGCGGATTATAGAGGGCTCAATAAGATCACTATCAAGAATCACTTACCTCTTCCCTTGATTCCTGAACTCCTCAAATGACTTGGAAAAGCCAAAGTCTTCACCAAGATAGATCTTAGTGGCACTTATAATCTTGTTAGGATAAATGAAGGTGATGAATGGAAAACAACTTTTTGCACAAGGTATGGGCATTTTGAATATGTTATGCCATTTGTCCTCACAAATGCTCCATTAGTTTTCCAACATATGATGAATAATATCTTTTGGGAATACTTGGATGACTTTATTTTGATCTATTTGGATGATCTCTTAATCTTTCCAAGAACCAAGAGGAGCATGAGCATCATGCCAAAATAGTCTTAAATGAATTGCAAGAAGTAGGCTTATATGCAAAGTTGGAAAAGTGTTATTTTTCATCAAATTGAAGTTGAGTTTTTGGGGTATGTCATTTCTAAGAAGGGAATTCCGATGGACCTTAAGAAGGTACAAACTATTCTAGAATGGGAGACTCTTTCATTTATGCAAGATGCTCAATGATTTTTGGGATTTGCAAATTTTTATTGAATCTTTATCAAGGATTGCTCTGATATTGCTGCCCCTCTAACCAACCAAACTAGAAAGGAAAAGTTATATGGGATCAGAAGGCTGAACAAGCTTTTCAAAGATTAAAGCAATTCTTCACTTCAACAAACATTCTCATCCATATAGATCCACTGAAGCCCTTCATCATGGAGGTAGATGCCTCTAATTTTGGCATTGGAGTTGTTCTATCCTAGACTGATGATGACAATTGAGTTCATCCAATAGCTTTCCACTCGAGAAATTGATATGTTGTAGAAATCAACTATGAAATTCATAATAAAAATCTTCTAGCTATCGTGTACTCCTTGGAAACCTAGAAACATGTAATATTCCCACCACAACACTTCATATCAAGAAACAAATTCGGGCTTGAGACATTTTAAAAATTACTTGTCGAGCTGTCACAAAAGTGACCACACGTAATTTTCTTGATATCAAGTCTCACATTAAATCAATTTCGCAATCTGACACGAGAAGATGCCTTAATGTTCCCAACCAACAAAAAGCAAAGACGCCTCATAAATAATATTACGAGGGCTTAATCATAAAATTTCTCGCATTATATTTGATTTAGCATACCGTGGGGACAATGTTGTGCCAACTTGGAAAACATAACCTAGACTATCCAATGAGCTTTGCTAGCAGACAACTCACTAAGCCAAAAATGAACTACTCCACAACTAAGAGGGAAGGTTTAGCCATGGTGTTTGCCGTAAAGAAGTTTAGACACTATCTTCTAGCAACACCCTTTACCCTCTTTGTGGATTATCAAGCATTGCTTTATCTTGTCAACAAACGCTATGCAATAGGATGCATTGCTCAATGCTTACTATTGCTTTTGGAATTTGTTTTCTTTGTGGTCATACGCAAGGGAAAATATCATTATATAGCAAATCATATGTTCCACACATACCCATAGGAGAATCCACAAAGAAATTATATGGCAGATCATATGTCCTATTGGTATATTTTCCTGTGTATGTGTGGGAAATATTTTCCTATGAGAATGCACATATTTTAAGAATTTTTAGCGACAAACAAGATTTGTTTCGAGCAGGCCTCAGATCATATTGGGTGGATGACATAGTTCACATCCTCAAGAACGGACTGTCGAAAATGACCCATAGAAAAAGCTAGGGGCTAAAAAGACTAATCTTGAAGGTCCAACCCTATCAATTGATTGGAGGTTTATTGTATTGGTTAGGACAAGATGGACTCTTAAGGAGATGTGTTTGCAAACACAAAATGTATGATGTGCTCAAGGAAGCACAGGAGGATACTTCAGTGGAGATACCACAACATGCAAGGTGCCCCAATCTCTTGTGATGGCCAACGCTATTCCATGATGTAGCTTAGTTTGTGAAGCATTGCAATGAGTGCCAATGGACTAAAGTCCCTACTTTTAAGGACAAAATGGAGTTGACCCCGATGATCACATGCCAACCATTCAAGAAGTGGGGAATCAACTTCACTAGTCCAATCAGCCCTGCAACACAATACTCCCAAGCCAAGTATATCATTGTTTTCACATACTACCTCACCAAGTGGGCGAAAGCTTGAGAAACTTGTAAAAATGACATTAGTATCATGACCAAGTTCCTTTGGAAGCAAGTAATCTCATGGTTTGGTTGTCTCATAGAGTTGGTTAGTGACTAAGGCACACACTTCATCAATAAAGTGATTGCTTACTCTTATCCACCTTCTTAATAATCCATAGAAAGACTTCACCATATTATCCTCAAGCCAACAATCAAGCCAAATCCATGAACAAGATCTTAGTGAGTGTTTTAATAAAAGTAGTATCTGCTTCACACAAGGACTGGGACAACAAGCTCATGGCACCTTTCTGGGCATGTAAGAGAGCTTGCAAACTCTATTCAGATTGATCTATGGAATCAAAGCTATTCTACTAGTAGAGTTCTTTGTTCCAATCTTGAGAATAGTAGCCCAAGAGAAATGGAAGGGCCAAGAAGCATGGAAAAATCAATTGGTAGAGCTGCAACACCTATCTCAGACTCGTCTCATTGTAACCCATGCTCTAATTTATGAAAAAGGCATGATGTAAGAGTTGGCTTGACAAACACAACAAAGGCTACCAGAATCACACCAAGGGCGGAAGGTACCCCATTTGGAAGTGTCAACTACTTCGGTACCTTCACCCATGCACAATTAAGAAGATCATGATGAATTGGTAAAATAGCTTCAAAGCCAACTCAAAAAGATGACAGAGGAGAAAAAAGGCCACGCTTGTAGAGCTAGAAGAAGAGAAGATCACCTTTGTAACCTACAAGGTGGAAAAAATGAGGGTGATGACAATCATCAATAGGGAGATGATTTCATTGAAAGAGGCCTTAAAGGCAAGACAAGGAGAAAAAATCTTGAAGGACCTATTTGATGAAGAAAGAGATAACTGCATTGCCCTAGAAAATGTGTTGGGATATGAGGCTCAACCTAGGTGGCACACGAACATTTGGGGCTCTAACTTAGAGGGTTGGATGGCTTTAGTGTCATACCGCATGAACGGGATGATCCTACATATCTGCCCTACCCGAGGAGGATTTGAGTTAACTTAGCCAGGAGAGGCATGGTAGGTATGACTTCCCTCTGATCTATAGTATAAATGCCTCAACCCTTTAAGAAAGCCCAATCTTCACCAAAAGGGACCTCCAACCATCCATAACAGGCCTCCTTAAAGACTCCTACTCATGCCGCGATCCCTCCTTTATCACCACATGTAACTATCTCCTTCTATTGTGAATATTATTAAAACAAAAACCTATTGCAAAGGAAGAGTGGTTGTTGCCCCTCCTTTTTTATATCAATGGCAAAATGGATAGCTGCGCAATGGTGCACCTCATGATAGGAGCCATTCTCTTGCCAGAATTTTGTATAAACCTCTTAGAAGACATGAGTGACAGTAGATTCACCAAGTGTAATCACGTATTTTTATCATCTCCTTCACTCAATGTAAGATCTAACTTGGAGGGGTATTTGTAGAGCAAGGCCTTCCTAAGTGAGTGCATGCGAGAAGAGAGATTTTTGCGCGAGCTTCTCTAGGCAAGCTCCATTTCTTGTTCCACATAGTCCACTTATTCAACCCCTTGATTTTTTTGACCTCCACCACCACTACCACAATAACTTCCTCCACCACCACTACCACCACCATTGCTGCCACTACTGCCATTGCTGCCAGCACCACCACACTACCTTCACCACCAGTGCCACCATCTTTATGGCTGCCGCCAATATTGTTGCCACCTCCACCACCATACCATTATCCCCACCACCTCCATGATTGCCACGACTATCTTCACTCACACACACACACACACACACTCTCTCTCTCTCTCTCTCTCAGTTTCTCCCTCTATGTGTATATTCTCTTTTTCTCTTTCTAGCATACTCGATCAAATAGCACTCCATCTCATGTAAATGATTTCTCTCTCTCTAGCATGTAATGTTGATTCATTCATGCAATCACCCCGGAACAATGGAACACCATGGCCCATACCTCTCTCTCTCTCTCTCTCTCCCCTCTGTCTCTCTCTCACGAATTACTCCATGTCTTTACTCTCTCTCATTTTAGGGTTATACATGCAATTTCTCCCTCTCACTCTATATTCTGTCTCTCTCTCTCCCTCTCACCTACACACACACACACACGCACACATACACGTATATATATACGTATATAAATCTTAGTCACTCAATCTTCGTGTTTATCACCCTTCCTCTCTCACTTTCTCTCTCTCATTCATGCGAGCAGTCCACATTGTATCATAATGCCTCACATCAGATTATGGCATGTGTTGTAATGAACACTTCTCTTAAATCCTAAATATCACACACACACACACACACACACACACACACACACACACACACACACACACACACACACACACACACAAAATGTGAATCCTTGGGTAGCCAATCGATGCTTTTATAACTTTAATTTCAATGCATTGATAGCTCCGTCCCCTCCTCTCTCTCCCTTTCCCTCCTCTCCCCAACAAATATGATACAAGACAATTCATACAAGCAATCCAAATGTACATTTATATTATGTTAACTCTAGGAAACATGCTTTTGCTTGTCAAATTAAGAGAGACAAGTTCACCAAAGGCTTGCCATCCAAATGGATTCTATAACAGTGACTTGTCAACAAAATAAAATGCAGTTGTGCTAAGAGGTAGTGTTGGCATTGCATTGCTGGTCATTATATAGGTGGTGTTGGAAAAGTTCTTCTGCTTCCAAATACAATGTGTAAGTTTTCTTCAGTGAGTGTGGGTTGGTGTATAAACATGTTGGCATTTGCATCCATCCCAAACACTCAGAGGTACACATAGTATAGGTGTTTGCATGCCAAATACGCTTTTCCTTATGCGGCACGGTCCATAAAATCCTATCAATTACATGTTGGATTCTTTGCAATGTGCACATCATAACACTCATGCATGACACTTGAGTTAGCTATCTCTAGTTTGAAAACCTCATGCTTCAAGGCCTTCACCACTGTGTGGCCCTTCACAATTGCATCTAGAGCCAACATTGAGTCTATGCTTTTCCCTCTAGCCTATGAAACACCTCTTCAATATCTACACGAGCCCTCGTTAACATTCGCCTCTTGTGCCGCCTTTTGTAAAACAAACCCACCACTCTCCAATATGTGGATTTATTCTATGGTCAAATTAGTGCCTTGTGCCACTCGCCATGCTTCTCAAACCTTGGGCGGTGCATGTTGAATGGAAGAATAAATGTTCCATGTATGGTCCACACTATCATTACAAAACCACATGAATTGGCACTGCATTCCATGTTAATTGCTAGCTTCTCCTCTGGAGCCAGACCACTCCATGGTGCCCCACAATGAAGGCACGTGCACCCCATGTGACGTATTTTTTATAGGTTTTTTGCATTTTCCCTCTCTAGCAACCATCCTTGACATTATACACGACTCCAAGCTCAAATCTTTCTTACAGCCGAAATAGTGTCATGAAGGATTGTCTCCACCACCATTTCCTCCAAAAATTTTGGTGATACTGTCCTTGATTGGTCGGAAGGCAAAGGGTCCTCAAAGTTTAGTTTTCTTGTACCCTTTCTTCTAGGTATGTTTTCGGTCACATACTCGGGCCTGTGAGAGGCGTTCGCTTCCTCAGACCCCACTTTCCCATAAACCTTGCATTTTCTTACTACAGTCACATTGTCCCCTCAAAAATCAGGACATTTATGCAATTTAGTTCCTCTTGCCACATCCTCAACCATCCTTACCGTTGCTCGAGGTGTGGGGCTAATTCGTTATTGTAGTCGACTCAAAAGCTTCTTTGCACTAGGTTCTGCACCATGGAGCTTTCTAGCAATAAATGCATGTTGTTTTGTGGTATGTAGTATGCATCGTACAAGCTGATAGATCCCTTGAATCCCTCCCCTACCAAAAAACTTGCATGCATTGACTTTGCCAAGTTCCTGGTTAGCATATGAGCAATGTCCTCCACAACCTAGACAAAAATATAGCACGAGAAGGTATGGAGCATGATAAAACAAATGCACCACACGTCACATCCTCCTATTACGAACTAGTCTTACCCCGACAAAGTGCCACCTCCAACGTGGATATCTAATATTCAACCAACTAAGCCAAGAATCCATTGCCGGTATATTGCAATCCGCAACTTTCCCTGAGGCTCACCAAGCCTGAATGAATCGATATTGCATTGTTGCATCATCTTCCATGATTGCACACCTCCACATGTTGCACAAGCGCTTATTCTTATCCTGAAAACTCTTGTGCACATACTGTGATTTGTGTATTTGAAGACTTTGTTTCCAATGAAATAAGAAAGATTTCTCCCTTCCTTGCATTACATTGTCTGGATCACCATTGAACACTGTGTGGATGGCCCTCCAATTGGCAATTGCCTTGTGTGCCATGAATCCTCGAAAATCAACGCCCACACTTCTCCATCACCTCATTCATCTTTGTCCAAAAAAAAGCTTGTGCATCTTTATCCTCTTCTTTCATCTCACATATTGCCAGAGTCATCAACTCTTGTACACTACAAAAACACAAGAAAGGAATGGGAGAGTAAGGAGAACTATGTTGTTTAAGTTTGTGTTGTGACGGTAGAATTAGGTAAGAGAAACTACCTTGGGTCATACACATGTGATGCCATGGTGGTCCAATCATTAATACGATGCACATGGTCAAAGCATACCTAGCTATTGCGTAGGTCCCTAGTGCCATTCCTTCACATACGATTCACTAAGTCAACCCCTAAGGCTAGCCCAGTTGTTGAAATTTTGAATATAAAGCACCTACTATCATTGTCAACAGCTTGCCCAAGAAATAGACTACCATGGAAAAATTTGTATGCACAACATTGCTTTAACTTTAGAAGACGAGATTCCATTCCTTAATCACTCTCAGCACGTGCTACATGGACCATGTGTTTGAACCTGCATGCACAAAATGTTGATCTTCATATGCATGGCTTTTTAAAGATATTTTGAAATGTGTTGTGAATGGAATAATATGCTACATGTTGCTCTGAATGAGTAGTTGGAGTTCCGCCAGCATCGTCGAGAGTTTCAGTGTCGGACATGGGGACGCCTTGCTCACGAACTAAGGCATCCATCACTAGCCTTCTAGCCAAAGTCATTTGCAGGTGTCGAGATCTAGCTATACTAAAGTCTCTTACCATTTCCTCTACGGTCTTTCACATTTCTTTAACATTAGCTCTACATGTGCCTCTTTGCACCTCATGATTATGTGTGCCTTGATGAATAAATAGTCTTGACATTGGCCTTGCTAACATCACTTGGAGAGCAGGATGGGGGTTCTTACAATAGAAGTATCCAAGGCTTCCGAGACCAACAACTTACATTCCAACAGTTGGTATGGTGGTACTCATTTTACCTACATGGCATGCATTTGGACTTAATTGGTGTGATTTACTTGCGATAGGGTACTAGAACCATCTCATGCGACTTTGCAATCACTTTAATGATAGTGGAGTGAATGAAGAATATTGCACCTGTCTCCATGCCACCTTTTTTGGGGAGCTAAAAATTGACCTACCAGTACAATCTCTATTGGGACACTCTAGCTCTCCGATACATTTGCTTTGGTGAACAATACTGAGGAATGCCATCAACGTTGACGTGGGCTTTGTCCAGCAATGCCCATCCTAATTTTGCTCCATACCCCCTCCATTGGATGCATATTGTCTGCTATTGGTAGAATCTCGTACGCCACATTGCCATCATAGAAAATTGGGATCTCATCCACTCTCTCTATAGTGCTCGTATTCTAAAGAAAAATGACGTAAGACTCGGTGTCGGTCCCCCCGAAGACATTATGTACTCAACCACACTTACAACATAAGAGGATTGTCGCATCGCCTCCTCTTCCACATCAAGCGTGATAGGGATGGTTTTGTTTTTCTCAATGTCCAAGGGGGGTGGTGAGGCTTCCACGGTGATTGTTGTTTTCTTAATGCTACAAGGGTTCTGGGTGAGGTCTATGGTAGGGGAAGGCTGCAATGTAGGCCCATTTCCTTGTTTGAAAAGATAGTCTTACAAGACCAAGATATCCAGAACACATACCTGGACAGCCTCATGGTCATTGTTACAATGGATTGGCATGCTTTGTATTCAATCATTTGCATGGGTGATAGCAAGAACACTGTAGCCATTGCCATTGCAAATGTCTTTCTTCTTCAATATCAGGAACTGACTACTTGTGTAGTGCATAATAGGTTTGGCAGAGAGGGATGATAGGTATATGCGGACCTCAGTATTTGGTGTAGCACTAGATGTTGGATCTATTTTCAAAGCTATGTACACATGTACAAATACTCATGTCAGATATGGGTTTCATTGAAAGACTTAGTATGGGGGTGTATGTCATATACAAGAGAGGGAGAGAGAGAGGAGGATATTAAAGTGTGTGTATGAGAGAGAGAGAGAGAGAGAGAGAGAGAGAGAGAGAGAGAGAGAGAGAGAGAGAGAGAGGGAGGGAGGGAGGGAGGGAGGGAGGGAGAGAGAGAGTGTACATGCATGTGTGTACATGTGAGTGCTATATATATAAATTATTTGGCATGAGAGAGAGAGAGAGAGAGAGAGAGAGAGAGAGAGAGAGAGAGAGAGAGAGAGAGAGAGAGAGAGTGTGTGTGTGTGTGTAAGTGTGTGTGTATGGATATGGGTGCTAGAATGAGAGAGAGAGAGAGAGAGAGTGTGTGTGTGTGTGTGTGAGTGAGTGAGTGAGTGAGTGAGTGAGTGAGTGAGTGAGTGAGAGAGGGAGAGGATATAAAGATTTGTATGGGAGGGAGAGAGAAAAAGAGGGAGATAGAGAGAGAGAGAGTGTGTGTGAGTGGATGTGGATGTGGATGCCATGGAGAGAGAGAGAGAGAGAGAGAGAGAGAGAGAGAGAGAGAGAGAGAGAGAGAGAGTGGGGTTAGAGAGCACCAAGAGGGAGCCTGGGAGAGAGACTGGGGGTGATTGATAGAGTGAGGGGAAGGAGGAGGAGGGGAGAGAGAGAGAGAGACATAGAGACATAGAGGGAGGGAGGGAGAGGTGTACATACCTGCGAGATAAAGAAAATAATCCACAACTTGAGGGAGGGGGAGGCATTGTGTCATAGGGGTTGTGTGGTCTAATATAACCACTTTGATATAGTGGGGCATTAAATGCATGTCAGAGAGAGAAAGAGAGAGAGAGAGAGAGAGAGAGAGAGAGAGAGAGAGAGAGAGAGAGATGGAGAAGAGAGATGTACATTAATACGTTAGTTGTATGGGAATTTTTTTGAGGGAATGCAGAGAGTGCAAGTGCATATCGATTAGGATCATTTTGCCCCACCGAGAAAGGGGTCGTCAATGCACCTACATCATCTATCTTAGTTATTTGGGTTTAGGGTCCAAGGTATGTGCAACAACAACGAAGACAAGAAGAAGAGTGGATTGATACTGCTGCCATTAAAGCCTTAGAAGCAATTGGACAAGAGCTCAAGCAATTTAATGGGAAAAATGTATCCTCTTTTATCCGCCTTTATACTGACAAGATGGTCTTCTTTAGAGTCCCTCAACATGCCTGGAGCCGTTATTTTGCCCGCCTGGTTGTGCATGGTCTCCAGGATCGAATTCATAGTCTTTTCCAAAAAGATGCAGGATGGACTGTGTTCAAGAAGGCTCTTCGAGAAGAATTTTTCCTTGAAGATTCTGGCCTTATGATAAAGAAAGTCTTCACCGAATGGGTCGAAAGGCCCAATAAGGGTCTAACCGCCACTGCTCTTCATCGAGAATTTGAAAGCAAATTTGCCCAACTAGATCCTGACGACCAACAAGGTATGGAAAGTCAAAAGATTGAATTATTTCTAAAGGCTGCAGATTCTTCTCTTTAGGAGAAATTAACTGATCGACTTGAAGACCCTGACTCTGAGACGGGATTGAAGACTGCTTGGAGTGATGTCACTGAAGCAGTTAATATGATTGCTCGAAGAGAGCGATTGCGCCTAAGATGGGGATCAACCCCTGCAACAACTGAATCTATGAAGGAGCCTGTTCCAATTTCTCGATCTCCTGTCTCTATGGTCGAGCAACCAAGAAATTCTGCTGTTCCATCTCCAAAGAAGGATGTCATGGACGAGCTAATTAAAAGCATGCGGGATCTCCATCTTAATCTAATGGAGATTAATTCTAAAGTGGAAAGGCTTGATGTAAAAATTAAAGAAAGGGGTCGGTCAATTGCCCAAAGGCCTGTACGAGAAGGCTTCAAAAGACACTGTATTTGGTGTGATAGCCTTCAGCATGATAAGAGGGAGTGCGGTGCATTCCGTGAAGCTGAAGCACAAAAATTAGTCTTTTGGAAGGATGGTAAAATTCATGCAACCGAAACCGGGCTTCCTCTTGAGCCAAACTTTGACAACGGTAGCATGAAGAAAAGATTGGAGGATTTGGTAATAAGAACGGCCTATGCAGCTATTGATGCTGCAACCTATGGGCTGCAAATTGAGCCAACTAATGAAATTGCTAAAGCATGTAAAACTAATGCAAAATCTAAAGTGTGGACGCAGGCCTTGGAATGCACGGAGCAAGGCAAGGCAACTAAAGATGATTTAACCACTGCCAGTCAATGTATTCGAGGAAGAACCAGTTGGTCCGAGCCTGTGGATTCATTTTCAGCTTTTGCTCGGTTAGCTGAAATTAATAATCAAGAAGCCATGATAGAAGAAAAGAGAAGAAGATGTTGCTGGTCCTTCTTCTTCAGGACCGACTAAATGCATAACAAGAAGTAAACCAGATCAACAGAAGGCTGCTGAAAATCCACCGCAGCCAGAGTTTGACACGGGAGATGCCCCTTAAGCAAAGAAGACAGAAGGAAAAAGAAAAAGCAAACATCCCAGTTACAAGTTGCAGTCTGACATAGAGACCGCAACGGATCTTAAACGGATCCTAGAAGAAAGGATTCTTGGAAGTAGAATTGAATTTACATTAGGAGAAATTCTCGGTATTGCAAAACGAGGATTTCATGATGTAATAATTAATGTAATTAAACGAAAAAGACAATATGTTGGTGAGGAAATTGAAGAATCTGTACATACTTTTTTCCAAGTATTTCAAGTGTATTTGCAGGATGAAGAGAAGCTGAAAACTCAAGGGATTCAATTGGAGGCAATCAAAGAATTGATTGCAGCCATAGAAGCCAAAGATGAAGACATTTATGAAGCAGAAACTGAAGAAGCCATTATGGTGGGGACTTCTCAATCTAAAGTGCAGCCCATGCGTAAGAAAGAGACTCTTCTTCACAACATGCAAGAAGAAAGTGAAGCTCACTTTATTCCTAGTAGTCACTACTCCCGTACCCATTGGGCAAGGGCGACTACTGAAACTGTTGTTAAAATCGGTGAAAAAGAAACTCCATGCATTGCCCTTATAGACCATGGCTATGAGAATGGCGGATGGTCCATTGATGTGGACCCAGGATGGCGCATGAAGGCAGCCAATAACTCTTCTGGCTATCTTGATGCAGCATGTCCTTATGTACAAGTTACTATTGGTAATGTAAAAGATGAATTTCATTTCTTTGTTCAAGATTCGTTCAGCTATCCTATCATTCTTGGACAACCATTTATTTCCGAGTCTCGTTTAGAGACAAAGGCTCTCGACAATGGTTCATCATATGCTCGGATAAGAAGTAAGGATAATGACAAAGCTGTCCAATCCCTGACCGTCTGTGTTAATCACCACCGGAATAGGGATCGATTGAGAGATCATCCTGTTCCTCCTAATGCTTGAGAATTTAGGGGTTTTCGGGTAGTGCTGCTATAAGTGGAGGCTATGACAGTGCATCATGTTACAAAAAATTGCCTCCACTTATAAAGGAGGCAAGGGCAAAAGCTGATTTGCAGGTTTTAACAGCCAATAGTGTGGGCTGGTATAAACAGTTTTCAGCCATGAACAGGGCTGAAAGAAAGTATTTGAGTCATATGGAGCAAGAGTTGAAGCAAATTGATGTTTTACCTAAAGATGAAGAAATTTCAGGACTATTTTATGGGCTGAATTATAATGATACAATGGCTGAAATTTATACAGCCGTTCATGCAGAAAATCAAGCTGAAAATCAGTCCATATAGGTATGTACATTGGATATGTATGACATAATTCAAGAATTTGCAGATTATGAAGCTTTTAGACAGCCAAACAAGGATGAAGTAAGAGTAGAAACAAAGTATAAAACAGTTGATAAAAAGGTCAAGCCGGTAGCTACTCCTCTACCGCCTGAAAGCGAAGGACTGGCAGAAAGGGTATCCAAACAGCCAAGCCTTCGTGATCCTAAAGATATTGGTCACCAATTTACAGCAGAAAGTCTACAAAAGCTGAAAATTGGTGAAGACTCTTTCCTCTTGCCGGTTGAAAAGCAAATCTTCATGCAGATGTTAAAGAATCATGGTAAGGCCTTTTCATTTCAGCCACATGAAA